>NW_006160006.1:364558-370282 GCF_000334495.1 Tupaia belangeri chinensis | reverse complement strand
GGACGCGGGGCGGCTCCCAGGGAGGGTCTCTGGTGGCTGCGCGCGGTCAGCTGGGCTTCGCCCCCCTTCACGCTGGCCTTCCGCTGCTTAGTGACTTTTTTGAAAACCCATGGAAAAGTAGCCTTTACACGTGCCCGCGCCCCACTTTGGTCACTGCGCGATTCTGCTGTGATGGAGAGGGTGGAGGGGGCGTGCCGAGGGCGCGGTGGGCAGCGCGCCTGGGGCCGCGCCAGTGTGTGCTGGTCTCGGGGCGAGATGCCCGAGGAAGGGCTGTGTGCGGTCGCAGGAGAGCTCTCCCAGGCTTGGTCTGGGGGTGGGGGTGGGACGAGGAAGGCTGTACAAAGCCAAGGCAAAGTTGTTTGTTTCCGCGACGCTTCCTGCACCTGCGCTGCTGTCGAGGCGTCGGAAGTTATCTTTCCATCGCTGAGCGCCGCGCGGTGGAGCAGAGGCTCGCCCGTGCCAGAGGCAGCCGGGGAGCCCTGAGCGATGGGCTGTCTCAGGAACTCTGATTTCAAAGCCTTGGTGCAGTTTCTACTTAAAGTCAGTGGAGGCATCTAGATAATAAAGATAAGGGACTTGGTTCATTTTTTTTAACTAGAAATTTGAATTTAATTTCACAGGTTTTCTTGGCTTTTGCTCACATTGTTCATGTAAAGTCATACCTATCATGGTTTTTCTTTCTTTTTTTTTCAATAGTGAGCTCTCACACGTCTGTGAGAGCTTTAACACGTCTGTGAGGTTCTGTCATATTGCTGGTGGGAGGGTTGAAACTTGGAAAAGGAAGCATAAAGCAGGTACCGAGGCAGAAGTCATTTGAACACGTGTCATGCCTGGGCTCCCAGAGAGTGTCGTTCCTGGAAAGCAGAAGGTGGCTGTCCTGACCCACGGCAGGACCCCAGTAATAAGTACGCCATCGTCCCTCCATGTAGCGCTACTGCACCGTGCGTACTGATCCTTCCGATGGTTTGGGGTTGAGTACTTTACGTCTGTTTGTCTCATGTTGCAAATGTCATCCTCTCTTCCTAAGCTGTGTCTGTGGGTTCCCTGGGAAATCTCACGCGTGGATCCATCCATGCAGGGTTCAGGGAAGCAGCTTGTTGGAGACCTGGGCTCCCAGGAGCTCCTCCCATGTGTTAGCCCTGTGACCCGAGGTGGTCACTGGCCTTTTCCCAGCCGTGGTGTCGTCAGTGGTGAGAGGCTATTGTACCCCCCACCTTACAGAGATGCTGGGCAGAAGGCAGTGACATGTAGGAACTCGTCCCCCAGCCTGGAGCTCAGGACACCCTTCCCAATGCTGTCTCTTGCCTTTGTCTTCCGTTACCTTCAGGAATCCGCCAATCCCAGAATGTTTTAGCAGTTTTGTTTTAAAATTTTTTTTAAGAGACAGAATTTTGCTATAGGACACACACACACTTGCCAGTGAGAAAAGGGCACATGCGATCACAAGAGAGAGAGAAAGAGAGAGAGAGAGAGAGAGAGAGAGAGAGAGGAAGTGAGAATGAGAAATCACACATACACACACAATTGTTTTCTTTTCTCTTTTTTTCCTTTTTTTTTTAAGAGAGAGAGATTTTTTTTGCATGTGAGCTTGCCAGAGAGACAGAGAGAGATAGAAGGTGAGAAATCACCCCCCTGGGGGGATGGCCACACTGCACTCCCTTTTCCTCTTTTCTCCACCTGGCATGAGTTTAAGCTGCCAGGTCCGGGAATCAAACTGTGGTCCACTATGTGGGAGCCCAGTGATGTAATCATTTTGCCATCTGCTGGTCCCCCCCAGTGTGATTTTCAAGCTGCCGGGTCCAGGACTTGAACCGGGGTGAGCCATGTGGGAGTCCAGCATCAGTATGCCATCTGCGGGCCCCTCTTTTGTAGTTTCATAATCCCTTCTTCCATGCAGTATTACAGTACATCTGTCCGTTCGTCCATCCAACCATCATTTATGGAAGAACCTCAGAAGCCGTGTGTATGGATGTGGGCAAATGAGGAGCTGATGCCTTGGGGGTGGATGGGGAGCGACCCTTCAGGTTTTTGCTGTTGGTGAGAATCCCTCCTAAGGCCACAGGATGAGGAATTGTACTTTCCAGTCTTCCGTCGTCCTCGCTCTGTTCTGTGTAATGTCATTGCCCTGAAAAGCACTGTCAGGGAGCGCGCGTGGGAGGGGGCGCATCCCTCCTGCACATTTACCCCAGCTTTCCTGTCCAGCCGGGTGCCTGCCTGGGCCTGAGGAGCTATTTTGAATAACTACTGTCGATTTGAAATACAGAATGTAACGAAGTTATTCTTCAGGGCACATCCTTCTTTTTATGTCCCCGATGAAAGGACCTTGGGATTCTAAATGATAGTCCTGCCATATATTAGGGCTGCTAGAGGTCCCGAATGAGGCAGAGCTCAGGTAGACTGTATTACCTATTGATTTCACCCTCGTGATGAAGCATCTTGTACAGGTCCGAAGCCTAGTGGGAACCCCAGCCTGACCACTAGGGGCTCCCTCTGCACAGTGGATCCCCCTAGGCTGGTGTTCCTGACTGTTGCTGAAGCCTGTTCAGATAGAAACATTTAAATTCCTGGGTTCTTGACATGCAGTACCTCATTAGAAAAGGGCAACCCTGTGTGAAAAGCATTTAAAATTGGCCTAAAAGTAAGCAAAAGCAGTCTTAAATGATGGATTTGGTACTATTTTTGAATGATTTCAGAGGGACAGGTTTAAGGAAGAGTTAAGAATAAACTTTTTACTTTGTACATCTTCATATTCAAATATATAATTTAAAAAATCCTTAAAGCAAATATGTGATTTTGATTTGGGATTTTAAACATCTTATTTTTATCTTTTGATGTGTTTAAAATTGCTTGTAGTCTTTTATAGGTACCTGTGGCATTAACAAAAATAGAGTGTTTCTCAAGGAATTCTATCTGGTCAGTAGAGGCTCCTGGTTGTTAATTTATTTTTAAGGGGGGGGTCTGCATTAAATTGCAGCTTTATAAAATATGTGTTATTACATTCTAAGCTATTACTGGGTATCTTCTGTGTGAAATTTTGAAAAGATCTACTTTTTTTTTTTGGAGAGGTTTTTGCTATAGGGCGCGTGTGATCGCCAGACAGACAGAGACATAGAGACAGAAAGTGAGAAATCACCCCCCAGAGGGGATGGTCATGCCGCAATCCCTTCTCCTCCATTCTCCTCTCAGGATCTTGGGCACACACGCACACGCGCCCGGCGTGAGTTTTAAGCCACCGGGTCTGGGACGCAAACCGCGGTGGACTACGTGGGAGTCCAGCGACATAGCCATTGCGCTAACTGCTGGTCCCCCTGTTTTTGTTTTTGATATAGAGTGCATGCACTCACCAGAGAAAGACAGAGAGAAGGAAACTGAGAAATTGTCCCCTAGGGTGGATAGCTACACCGCAGTCTCTTCTCCTCCATTCTCCTGAGATTTTGAGCACACTTGCACACACACCCGGCATGATTTTCGAGTTGTCAGATCCAGGACTCAAAACACAGTCGGTTGTGTGGGAATCGAACACCTTAACCACCTACTGCCTGCTGGCCCTAAGACTTCTTATTTCTAAATTCTAATTTGAGGGACCAGCAGTTAGCGTAATGGCTATGTCGCTGGACTCCCATGTAGTTGACGGCTGTTTGCGTCCTGGACCCTGTGGCTTAAAACTCACGCCGGGCACGTGTGCGTGCATGCCCAAGATCCCGAGAGGAGAATGGAGGAGAAGGGATTGCAGCATGGCCATCCCCCTTGGGGGGTGATTTCTTGCTTTCTCTCTGTCTCTCTGTCTCTGTCTGGCGAGCACACTCCTTCTATAGCAAAAACTTCTCCAGAAAAACAATGAAATTCTAATTTGAATGAAGTTGGTCAGACTTGAGCAACTCCAACATGTTCTTGTCTGAGTTTTTATTTTTTAGATAAAATTTAGTATTTGGTAGGAAAAATGCTGACAATGCATGCAAAGAACCATTATTACTCAAAGTATGGCCATATTGTTTGCTAATGTATGAGAGAATATTGTATTTATAGTTTCAGGACTTCAGAAAAATTTAATTACAGTGACAAATTGAACACCTTTAATCTGAAAAGTAAAGTTAGCAAGCATTAGAGAAGAGTCCCATGTATTGTAGAGTAAATCTTCCCAAGGAGTTTCTTATCTTATTCAGCAGATTATCTCTAGGTTCAGAAAATCATCTGATGTCCAATTCTGACTTCCACGTGGTGGAATTTTACAACACAGATTTCCATCTGTTTTTTCGTGGTCTAGGGCAGCGCTCTCTAGGGAGTAGGGTATGAGGAATACTTCTGAGCGAATGCTTTGGATATTTGTTATTACCATGTCCCTCTGATTAGCTCAAGTTTTGGATTGCTTCTAGGTTTCTGTGCTTATCAGAAAGTTACACAGATCCTGTTTATACAGACTGCCTCTCTACAAACAGCAGAGGTTTGCTTTCACACTCAGACACCCCGCTGTGAAGGCCATGGTGCCTCCCTGCGTCCCTTCCCTCGCCCCAGAAGCTCAGCCCCAGCCAGAATATAGGTCGGAAGCTTTCTGCAGAACAGGGCCACGTAGTTAGGGCAGGAGCCAACCGAGATGGTGACTGCCTGAGGTGGGCGGAAAGGAGAGTCTGTCCACTTGGGAGGCATTTGTAGGGACCTGCACTCGGAGGACGTCACCTAGACAGACATGACCGCTGTCACAGGGAGATGGTTTGAACCTATCGCTTAGTGAAACACTAAATTTAAACTTAGTAAACTTCGCTGCACAGGTCGTTTTTGGTGTTGTTTTAGGCAATGTACGATGTAACCTTTGGTTATCCTGGGGTCACATCCGATGCTTTGTTTCATTTTCACACATAAAGGACATTCGAGTTGATGAAGGAAAAGGGAAGCGGAAAATGGGAGGTGGGTGTGAATTTAGACCAAAGACTGGGGCTGGCCTTGTTTCTGCATTCCAAAGGCCCGTGGGTACATGGTGTGCAGTTTAATAACAAGAAGGTTCATTGGTTGTGGCGTGTTCCTCTACTCTGTTTTTTTAAGTTCATTTATTTATTTATGCCATAAGCAAGAGAGAGAGAGAGCGCGCACACATACTCACCTCCACTGGGGTTTCAAGGCTGCAGTCCCCTCTGGTCTCAGCCAGCCCCAGATCACGGGCTTTGGCATGTCCAATACAATCAGGGAGGTCTCTGGGTGCAAACCATGAGCCCTCCCTGTGGGTCAGCCTCAGAGGGCCGTGCCTTACCTCTGTGCCCCTGCCTCGTTGTGGACGGAGGGCTAAAGTGGCTGTCTTTGATCTAGGTCCTGGGTGCTCTCAAAGTGACTGTCCTTCCGTCTCCTAAGTGTGAGAAATTTGCGAAGTGAAAGTGTTAGGTAGTATGCCTAAACTGGGGCCCGCTCCGTGGCGCAGTGTTCGGGAACCTTGATCCCACATGGCTGACTGTGGAAGACACACGGGGAGCATGCGTGTGCATGCCCCAAATCCTGAAGGATGGAGAGTTGGAGAAGGGATGTCAGCATGACTGCACCCCCGTGCGGGTATTTTCTCTCTGTCTCCGATGAGCACATGTACCCTCTGACAATAAAAAGAGAAATACTTGAATGAAATAAAATAAACAGGGCTACTGCTAGCCCAGAGCACCTTTGTGCAAGTAAGGACTAGGTGCCCTTCCTCTGGGACAGACCTTCCCGTGCCAAGGTCCTTAGCTTGCCTTCCCCCCCCCCCCC
>NW_006160006.1:341645-364426 GCF_000334495.1 Tupaia belangeri chinensis | reverse complement strand
GCCCCATCCTCCTGGCACAAGCTGTCCATCTGAGTGTGATGCTCTGGTCTGTAAAGGTGGCTACCACACTGCCTAGCTTGTGCCAAGTTAGTATTATTATTGTCATCATTGTTACTTCATTGGTTCAGGGTAGATCACTCTAGTGGTTACAGTAATTGGGAACAGAAGACCCAAGTGAGCTTGTTGCTATAGCATTGTTGGTGGACAGGTGGTTCACTGAGGGTTTCCGGTTGCACTTCCATCCCACTTCTCCTCCTGTGATGAAAACTGCCAACACACGTGGAGCACTTAGCACGAAGCAGGGGTTTCGCGAGGTGTGGCCCATGGCTTGTGCCTCCTTGAGAAGCGTGCGCTGCCACGGTCCAGGGTCTGCGGGTCACGGATGGGGGGAAGCAGGCTTGAGCAGGCAGGCTCCTGCCCGGCTCAGCTAGCAGGCGGTGGGGCCGGGCCGCAGTCCTCTGCTTGGCCACGGGACCTGGGCTCCTCACCTCACTGCAGTCTTAACCGTAATACTCACTGAATCGGCAGCCCAGAAAATGAGAGTTCTGAGCGTTAACAAAACACGAAAACATTGATTTTCCTCAGTTGATTGTGTTTGTCTCCCCTCCTAGGCATGATGGAGTGAGATAAGAAGTGAGTTTTTTCAATGGATCTGCTTCAGCATTTTTTATTTATAGGTTTGTATGTGTAGCTTTTCCTAGTAACTCCAAATACAGTGTAGAACAACATCTCTGTACAACATTTAACTTCTTATCGAGGCACTTTGCAGGCATGTTATAAGCAGAATATATGAATAAACTCCAGCGCGTGGGTTGCAGAACATTAAGGTGCGAAAGCCGGAGCAGCCATTCAGGCATTCATTTAGCAAACATTTCTCAGGCACCTGGGATTTGAAAGCACTCTGCAGACATGGGCGGAATATGTGGACCGTGTGGAAGACCATGTCTTCCTATGTGGAAGACAGTGTAGGAGAGAGGGACACGTTGAACCTTTGGAGCTTGTGAGTGTGGGGTTCGAATCCCAGCTCTGCCCATTGCTGACTATGGGGTTCCGGTCCCTTGCTGCACATCTCTGAAGGTTAGTTTCCTTGTGTGCATTTGGGAATTAAAGCATCTTACAGACTTGTTCTGAGAATTAAATTAGAGGCGTCGGTTAAGTACCAGCCACCAGGAGACGGTGGGCACTTATTTGATAAGGTTACCCTTCCTCATTTCCTTTTTATGTGTGTCCTTTCAGAACCCCCTTTCCTCTCCCCAGGGCACTTACAGGAGGGTGGGGAGACAGCGATCTGAGACCCAGGGCCACTTGGAGGCACAGCAGTAAAACACGAGGCAGTCCTCCCGGGGAGGTTCTGGGCTTATATCCCAAGACCTGCCTGAGGAGTCCAGGCCTGTGTGTGTCCCTGATTTGTGGCTGGCTGTCCCTGGGGGTGGTGGTGGTGGTGTGATGGCATGAGGGCCCTCTCAGGGTTCTCTCTCTTCTTCTGTCTCTCTTGCTTATGGAAGAAATGAATGAATAAATAAATAAATAAATAAATAAGGCACGTAAAGTTCAAGGTAGAGTGTGATCGATCCCTTTAAAATGCTATTTCCTGGTTCTCCCTCCTTGGGGGCGGGGGGCACAAGCCCAGCAGCAGTGAGGGTGAACAGTGAGCTGGTGTTGATGTGGGGTCTCTGACACTTGGCTGTCCTCCAAGTTGGTAGAAAGGATGGGCCCAGGAGCTGTGGCCGCTGGTGCCAGGGCAGGTGCCTGGGGTGTAGAAGACAGTTTGGGTCCAACACTGAGGGCACGCCAAGACTCCGGTCTTGCAGAAACTGGAACAAGTTGGAACCGAAGTCAGAGCTGGGCTGGGCGGAAAGGTCTGGGACTAGGGAGGGCAAAGCAGGATGTGAGCTCTGGTTCTTGGGTGCGAGGCTGGCTGGTGGCTGGTGGTCAGGGTGGCTGACTGTGCTGCAGCACTCACAGGAGGGCTGCCCAGAGCCTGTGCACAGGGCTGCCTTCAGCTCTACTGCAGGCTTTTTCCAAAGGCAGGGCATCTTCTTTGCAAGAGGCTAATCGAGGGTATTAGGTGTCTGCCAGTGCTCACCCGAGATCTTCAAGGGGTAACTGGTGTTGCAGGGGAAACGTTATTTTCTCCCAGTTGGGGGTTGGGTTAACACACATAGGTCTGTTTGGTTGTGAGGCAGGGGGCCAGGTCCTGGGGCTGGGCACAGGAGCCCTGGCCAGTTCTGTACAGTGGCCTGTGTTGTTGCCCAAGGAGGGTTTCAAGAGAGATGTTCCTAGTGGTTTCAAGATAATGAGCCACCTTGTTTGGAGTGTCGGGGAGCTGCTGTGTGTGGTAGGAGGGAATGTGGGTTTTCCAAGATTCTCACAGTTCAGGACTGTCCACCATGGCCCAGAGCAGGAGACCTTACTCATTATTTATTATGTGATGGCACACGGGAATAAACCAGCCCTTCTGTGGATAAGCAAACAGAACCTGCCTAGGTGCAAGAGAAGCTTGCACCAAAATCTAAAAACGGCATCACATGGGAGAACAGTTTGTTTAAAGCCAAGTTACTCTAATTTTCAAAAAGCCCATTTTGTGAAATTAATAGAGTGTATTAACATGGAATGAACAAGCAAACTTTAGAAAAACAACAGAAGGCTAGCTTTGTGAGGAGAGAAATAGTCCTTACCACGAAATCCAAGTCAGTGCACACGCTCCTTGGGAGAAGAGGGTAATGAACGCTTGCAGAGCACCCTAGCACGTGAGAAAGGGCTGAAAGGGGAATGGGCCTGGAAACGAGTCAGTTCGCAAAGAGTAACCCTCCAGCTGTGGGGCCGGACTGCGGCACCGAGAGAAAAGTGCGATGGTCCTAGTGCTGGCGCACGTGGGAAGGTTCTGGGTTCACGTCAGGGACTTCCTGAGTACATGGCGCCCATGCGCGAACGATCCAGGGCTGGCCGAAGCTGGAGGTGGATCGTGGCATGAGGACCCTGGTGGGGTGACACTCTTCTCTGTGACTCATGGAAGCAATGCATACATTTAAGGATATAAAAGCAAAAACCTTCCTTCTTAACTGTGCGATCTTGGGCAAGTAACTTAACTCTTTAGATGCTAGTTTCTCCTCTAGAAAATGGGGATAATCATGCATATCTTTGTTGGGTGGTTTGCTGATTCACTGAGATAAATCTATAAACTGTGAAGCACGTGGTAGATACTTGATACATGGCAGCTGTCATTATTTGGTTGTTAGAAAAGTCGTGATGCATTTTTGCATAGAAAAACATTGAAAAATACACCGTGAAGTTTTCAGTAACCCAATATTACCAAACAGGATAGGAAGAGCATGGAAGAGAAAGCAAGGACCAGGGCATTTGGAAGACTAGGAGGCAAGCGCTCCATTCGCCCCGGTCCTCAAATCTCCTCATCTACTCTCGGATAGTTTTTGAAATGTCTCACTAGACTGTTAGAGTAATGTATGTTTTAAATATCTAGTATGCACATGTCACCACAAGGAGGTGCTTGGGTATGGAAACTATCTCAGAAAACCACTCTCAGTGTCTTTAGGTAGCTTGAAGTCTTAGGATGAGGTGGGGAAAGCCAGCAAGTCTCATGGTAGTTACGGTGCTGGATTCCCACATGGTCAACCATGGCTCGAGTCCCAGACCCGGTGGCTTGAAAAATCACTCTGGTACGCATGCACACATGTCCAAAATCCTGAGAGGAGAATGGAAGAGAAAGAATTGCAGCCAGGGGTAATTTCTCACTCGCCCTCTCACTGTCTCTCTCTGCACTATCTCCTTGTTTCTCTCCGGTGAGCGCACCACATGCCCTATGGCAAAAACTTAAAAAAAAAAAAAAAAAGCATGAGGTGGGGAGACAGTGCCTGGGACGTGGTGTGAAACAGTGAGTTCCTAATGTCCATTGGCTGCTCGACTCAGCTGTCCAGAGACTGTAGTTCCCTTGTGTGATGTCCCGCCCACTCTGTGTACAGGAGATCAGGAAATGAGCACCTCCTCCCGGACCTCCATCAACACGAGTAACTCAGCACACTCAGAGTACCTTCAGGGAGGGAGCGCTCGCACTGGGTACATTTGTGGCTACACCGTGGGGAACAAGGGAGAAGGCTCTGCTTTGGGGGCTATTTCCTTGGCTGTACCGTGACCTCGATGCTCTGGCTTCTGTTGAAAGCATGCTCTGTGCCAAGCAGGTTCCTCCTGTCTTTCTGCTAAGCCCAGGGTCTGTGGATTCTGAGCCTGCATACCTAACAGGAGTGGGCACGCGGGGGCGGGGGGGCGTGTCTTCCAGCTAAAGGTGTAGACACATTGCTACCAAAGGAGACTAAGTTGGCGGAGACAGGATTCTAGAGCTGACTCGCTCTATGGCCAAGAGCAAGTTCTTAATCCGAGCAGGTCCTTAACACATAAGCAGGAACATATTCATGGAGACCTAGGAGCGATTCAAAGACAAAGCAAGGAAACCTGCAGACTGGGAACTGATTCACCAGCCCAGATGAGCCACAGCCAAAATCTGGGAAGAAAAACGTTTTGCTGGGTCAACAGCTTGGATCTTGGTTGTTGTCTCAGAAATATTTATGTGTGTGTGTGTGTGCGCGCGTGTGTGTGTGTGTATATAAATATATATTAAGTTTGAGTATTTTGGTGTAAAAAATTTTGAAATCCATGAACATTTTTCAAAATACACATTTTCTGTGAACTTTTTGATGATCCTTCCCCCTTGTGTTTTTCACTTAAGTAATACAAAGTCCTGACAGTTTTCCTGTTCGCATGCCTGGGTATACAGGGGAATCTGTACAGCTTCACTGGGTTTCATTTTTTGCCTTCCTGCAGTGAATGAATGTGTGGGCCAGCCCCTTGGCCTACTGGTTAAGGGAGCCAGATCCCACATGCCCAACTGTAGTATGAATCTCGGCTTCACTGGGTGCATGTATGTACATGTCCCAAAATGGAGAAGGGATTACAGCATGACTATTCCCCACTAGGGGATGCTTTCTCTTCTCTCTCTCTCTCTGTCTCTGTCTCTCTCTGGGACGTGCATGTGCCCTCTGGCAAATTAAAATAAAATGTAGAGAGTGAGTGTTGACAGTGCCTGGGTGGTTATTAGTGAGGCTAACAGAGACCACAGAGAATGTCCCCTTGCACCTCCTGTGCAGAACCTGTGTCTTCATGTTCAGTGTTCTGATGGGAATGGGGTAGGAGGGGCTGCAGGAGCTCTAGGCTTCTGGGTTTTTGTTCCTCACAATACAGTGTCCTCATAACCCTACTGTAGGAATAATTTGCTCACTGAGTACCAGAACTGCAATTTCCCCCTATCCTCTCAAGATGCTGAATTTTACTGGGAGCCACAGGTAACCAGTGAGAGTTCGTACTTTATATTCCCACAGAGCAGTGCTGTGGAGGCGGGTGTGGGTCCTTGGTAAAAATAGCCAGTTTCCTGGAAACATGAGGAGGTGTTCTTTGGCCTGTGGAGCTGATCTGGTCTGGGATGGAGGCTTGTGGAAGGCTTCAGCTACTTCAAACGCCTTCCCTAGTCCCCCAGAATGTCTGTTGGAGTATTCCTGGGGCCAATGACATGCCAGTGTGAAATGGCTGAGTATCCCTGGTGTTCTTCATCACTCAGGAATGAAGAGTGAATGGAGAGGCCTTAAATAAAGCTGGCCATGTTCACTTGTTTAATCTGTATGAATTAGAAGTCTTGGAAATGGCAAAATCATGCCTGCGGAAGAGACTTGTTCCTCAAGGACTTGTCGACTGTTTAATAATCGTATCAATGAGTTGTTGGAGTTAGATGGAATAAGAGGACCACTAGTTAGCACGAATGTATTGGCCAAAATGTTAATGCCTCTGAGATCATTTGGATCCAACGTGGGTATTCTGCAGAAATAGTAGCATGTTTTAGGTGATCTGGACTGTCCCCATGTTTTGCAGGTAAGACCCTGAGAGGTGAAGTGATTTATCTGGGATGACCCAGATCCTTAATGGAATGACATTGTTAGGAATGGAGGCCAGGTCCCTTTTCCCATCATGCTGTTGCTGAAGGGTCATGCAACATCCTTCGGTACTGTGGTCAGATGGCAGGGAATGGTAGGAACCCTACAATGCTGTTCTCTGTGCACCTCAAGTTGTTCAGTCTAGTTATGGGCTCCAGCTGTGTACCTGACTCTATGCTTGATGCTGGAGATAGTAGATGAACAGACCAGGACTTCCAACTGCAGGAGCACACAGTAGTGTGACTATAAAGAGGGATATACAATATTATTGTGCCAGGGCTTAATGGCACATGGAACATCTTCCCTAGGATGGGAAGCTCTCAGCCACCACTTCAAGACCATGGGGATAAGTTTTTATTTCTTGTTGATTTTATAACTTCAGAAATGAAAACAATGGCAGAAAGTTCCGTCAATCCAATTGACTGTAAATGGCCTCAGCTTCATCTGCACAGGTCCCGCTAGCGAATTGAATTTGAAATCCTTTGTTCTCTGCACTTCAAGCCCATGATATTGCTGTTACCACTTGGTACAGGGACACAAATCCAAAATGGAATTGGATGTACCCAAAAGGAGACGAGACGTGGATAGAGGTATCATTGTGGCTAAGCCAGAGCTTGGATAATTGGTATTTCAGTTAAAGCTAGGCCTGGTTCCACAGAAATAGCAGAAGATTAGGAAGCAGTCTACTATATCCTGAACACTATTTGAAGAGCTTGATCTATAGCATTGGCTTATTTTTCAACACATACAAAAGTGCTTGAAAGGAGGGTCAGATAGATGAAATACTTCACTGGGTCAGATGACCATGCCAGGCAGAACCAGCATTTGAACCAGCATTTGGCCTCTCAGGCTTCTATTCTCAGGACTGCCGTGGGAGCTCCCAGGTACAATGCATCGCAGATCACATGGAAGTGGCTATTCTAGGCTTTTACCTCACGTTAGACCAAACTACACTCCTGGGCCACACATTGCACAAGCTTTTGAGGTCTTCTATGGACTACAGCAAATACAGCACAGGGCCTTGGCTCAGTGGGTCCTTGGTACGTGTGTGTGGAATAAACAGGTGTGTCATTGAATACTCAGCAGGCTTAGTAGGAGGCTGTGTTCCCGAATGGGCAAATTGCATCCTAGGGTCCCTGTATCTGTGTAAAGCTGCCTTTGGGGAAACCAAACAGAAAACCCACCCTTAGAAATCTCTTTGGCAATAGTTGCAGCTCATCAGCATCCTTGGTTTCTCATCATGTTCCTGTGTATTTGTGTTTTCTTAAAAGCTACCCATAAACAAATTATGTGTTCATAATCTGTGGCAGGCTGGGTTAATAGAGCCAGGGAGGCTTCCAGTGCACTAAGTATTCTTGAAGGCACTAAAGATGAGGACTAATTAGCTAACTGAAACAATTATAAGCGAGATGTTGGGCATTTTGACTCTCTGGAATTTTGACATCAGCAGAAGTGGTTAAGAAAAGCAGCTTTGAGAAGCAGCAAAGATGATATATTTCAAGTTATTTTATTACATCTACGGCGTGGGTGTATCTGTAGTCTACCAAGCAAGAGGACAGACTAAATAATGCATTGAGTTTCTGCAGTTGAAGTGGTAATTTTAAAGTACATGGCTGTGTTCACAGCTGGAGCCTGTGAGATTTTACATTTAATGATTATACCTTTCCCGTAGCCATCTGTCTCTCTCTCTAATAAGCAATACTCTTAACAGGCCTGATTGGTGTACATTGATTGCACCATTATACTTGTTAAATATTAAAGCATTTTCCCCTCCCTCGTGTGAAGTCTAATTAGACAAAGTGCTCAGTGAAAGCCTGGTGTTATCATTCATAGCAATAGCCCAGACCTCACCTATGCCATTCCTCTGCTTCCCAAATCATTTGTCTTCTCTCTCTCTCTCTCCTATCACAACACCACTGTACCAAATGTACTACATAAAAGTTTGATGAAGGATTCAGTACTGTCGGGCCATTAAAAGGGGTCATGCTACCAAGATCATGATAAAAAAAGATCAAATTTGGACAAACACATGGAGAAATGTATTATCTATAGTTTCTATTTTTCATGAATCAGACTTCTGAAAACATATCTACATTAGTTATTTGATGACATTCATTTTATCAAATGAAGGCATCTTAAAATAGCTTTTAAGGATTAAAATTCAAATGACAGTGATGTTTAGAAAAAGAGAAGTTCAGTCAGGAAGGAGTTCCATTTTATCTGTGCTGCTGATGAAAGGAAAGGAGTACTTTTAGGTGTCAAACCACCATCACTCGAGCATCCATACAGTAGTCCATTCTTTTTTAGCTTTTCTGTCCTAGGCAGACTAATTCAAAAGATATATGTGATTAAATATAACATAGAAAAGGGTTATTTGCATCGTTGACTTAGTAGCAAGCATTTTGCTAGTATAAGGCCAAAAATAAGATTATGATTTACTCCGGTATCTTTGATAAGTATCTATCATCATGCTGAGATAAGCACTGTCATGAACGTTGTCTATAGTGCTTTCTCATTTAGTATTTAAATTTCTGAACAGTTCTGCAGTGTGCTCTGAGTGTACACATACACACAGGCACACACATCCACGTGAGCCGGGGTTGATTGGCGTGGACCACATCAGGACAGGCATGGCTGATTGCTTGTTATTCTCAGGGAGAAAAGCTTTTAAGCCATAAGTTTCATGTAACGTGAGGTTATCATGGTGAAAATCATCCCAGAGGCTCATGCTGGGGTGTTCACAAATGGCCTTACTCTCAGCCCCCAGTTGCCAGCAGCTTCCACGTTGCTTCTCATTGATGGATCATGAAAATCAGCATATGTATCTCCCTAAAGTGAGTATTTATTTTGAGTTATTTTGAATGTGGTCAGATGAAGACGCGATTTGACTGTAAATTAAAACATGTATATAAAAGTCAAAGAATAGAAGGGAATTTATAGGTCCTCTAGGCCTGTTCTGCTTCACTAAAGGAGCGGCTGAAGCTCAGTGCTATTGGCTTCTGCGTTCCCATGGGCGTGAAAGGCAGGTGTGGCCTGCAGCTCTGCTCCTCCCACAGCCCCTGCTCCAGCGCAGTGGAGACCTGGCAGGGGCTGTCCCCCAGGCCCTGGCCTGGGTGGTTGGAGAGGTTGTGAAGGCAAGATTGCTGCCTTCTGGCCAAAGGGTTGCTATAATCTGAATCATTCTGGGGTTATGGAAAACTTTACCTTTTCTATTTGCTAATTGGCTTTTACTAGAAGCTGCGAACTCAGTGATTGAAGGTCTCAGTGAAGCCTGATTGTTCTGCGGAGCGCAGCATGGCAGGCAGCTGCCAGGAGCTTCTCTAAGACAGTGATGGTGCAGCAGGACTAGGCCAGGACTCAGCTGCAGAGTGGGGTCTTCTGTTTCACAGGCCTGGAGGCTTGCTCTTTCAGCCTGTAGGGGCGCCTGTCAAGTCCTGAGTAAGTCATCAGTTAACATGCCTAAGGTTGAAAAGGATGCAGAAGGCACATGGGTAAATTTACCTCGACAAGTAACTCTCAGGGGAATTTGACTACGCAGTTTGTACAGCACGATGGTTAAGCACCAGAGAGCTGAAGCCTAGCTTATCTGGGTCAGGTCAGCTGCCACTTATTAGCCATGGAACTTGGGCAGTTTTCTTTACCACACTGAGCTTTGGTTGTTTTGTCTGAAAAATGAGAATAATAGTAAACGTGTATTGCACCCACTGTGTGAGAGGTGGTATCTCACAGCTTTCGGAAGAGTAGCCCCTTTAATCCTCTCAACAACCCTGTGAGGTACTTCCTACCGTTATACCCACTTTATAGTAAAGAAACTCGAGATCCAAAAGGTTTCATGTCTTGCTCAAGGTTGCACAGCGATTAAGGGTTGAACCAGGATTTGCATTTTGTCAGTCTTTCATTCCTATCTTTCCTCTTGGTAGGGTTAAGATTGTTGCAAGGATCAAATGGAATAAGTGGACAAATGTTTTTCCTAATCATTATTAATTATAATGAAGCTAGCATTGCCTAAGTAACAACAGCAATAAAATCCACATGATCGGCACTTTCTTTTCCAGTAGACAAGTTCTGTAAGAAGCCAAATCATAATCAGAAAAGTGATTTTGCAATTGCAAAGGTAATGCAGAAAGAAATGAGGAGACTTCATGAAATGCCTTTCTTGCTCACAGAGCATTGTAAGTGTGCAGATCAGTGGCGTAAAGTCCATTCACACTGGACTTCATTGCAACATCACCGTCATCCTCCTCCAGCCAGACTTGCTTCCTTTCCTCTTTCTACTTTAAGAACTTCATAAGCATGTACTCTTTTTCCTTTTGTAACTGGTTTATTTCACTAGGCATCGTGTGTCCAAGGGTTCATCCACATGGTACATGTGTCAGAATTTTCTTTCTTTTCTAAGACAAATAATAGTCCACGGTATGTCTTGCTGTTTTATTTTGTTGTTGTTATAAAAATGGAAAAAAATTACTCTCTTAACCATTTTTAAGCATGTAGTTCAGTGATGTTGAACTGTGCAACAACCATCATCACCATCATCTCCTTGGTTCTTCTCCTCTCATACAACTGAAATTCTGTATCCACTCAACACTAACTTCCCATTATTCTATCCCCTACCCCAGCAATGACCATTCTTCCTTCCTTCCTTCCTTCCTTCCTTCCTTCCTTCCTTTGTAAATTTTTCCAGAGGGCATGTCTGGAAAAAGAGAGGAAGGTGGGGAAGGGTGAGAAAGCACCCACCCCAAGGGGCATGATCATACCATAATCCCTCGTCCTCCATTCACCCTTTGGTATTTAGGATACACAGAAACATGTATGTTTTTCAACCTGCTAGGTCTGGGACTTGAACCATGTAGTTGACCATGTGGGATGCAGCCACCTTAACAACTATACCACTGGCTGGCCTGATCATTCTACTTTCTGTCTCTATGATATTGAATACTCTAAGTATTTCATATCAGTGGAATCAGAATATTTTATATAGCCCTTATTTTGTTATGAAAATAACATTTAGCTAGATCTTAAAAATATATATTTGAGGGCCAGCCAGTTGGTGTGGTGATTAAGGCAGCTGGATCTCACATGGCTGACACCACAGTTCAAGTTCTGGACCTGGAAGTTAAAAAAGCACACCAGACACCTGTGCATGTACGCCAAAAATACTGAAAGGAGAATAGTGGAGAAGGGACTATGCTGTAGTCAGCCCTGGGGAGTGAGTGCATGTGTTCTATAGCAAATTATTTGACAATCGTAGTCTTTAAGCTAGAGTCTTAACCATTTATACTTATTGTGATGATTGGTATTTGTTTACTGTCTTATTTGTCATGCTTTTCTTATGCGTCATTTTCCCCCTCTTTCTTCTTTCAAATGAACTTTTTTTTTCTCTTTTCAACTTTTTTCTCCTACCAATTTGGAGTGTTATACATTCTACCATTTTATAAAAAGTTCTCTTAGAAATCTTTCTGTAAGTTTTTAACTCAACAAAGTCTAAATTTAATCATTAATCAATATCTTTATGTTCCTTTTTTTTAAAAGAACAAATATGAGACATCGGAAAACTCTGATCCCCATCTGTGTAATATTTTTTTCCTATCTTGTGTTTTATAAAAGGAAAAAGTAGATGTTATTGTTGTTATTGTATTATATAGTGAACATTCATTTAGATTTAGTCACAGCTATTTTTTTGTTATTGTTTGTTTCTCACTGTTTTCTTCTTGATCTCAGACTTTCCTTCTGGATAATATATATGCATCCTGAAATATATTATTTAGGCTTTCTTAGAGCAAAAATCTGCTAAAAGCAAACTCTTAGTTTCATTTATTAGATAGTTAATTTATTATATTCTCATTTTTGAAAGATAGTTGCATTAGGTATAGAATTCTATTAACTTTCAGTACTTTGAAAACAGTATTCCATGAACTTTTGGGAGATCAATTTTAAATCTAATTTTTATTCCTTGTAGAAAATTTGCTTTATTTCTTTGGCTACTTCTGATATCTTTCTCTTCTCTACCTCTAACTCCTCCTTTTTGCTTTTTTTTTTTAATTTGGCAAATAAGGATATTTCTTTTTATTGATTATGTGTAGGATTTTGTGGGCTTCCTGAACCTGAGAATACAATCCTGGAAAATTCTCAGTTATTATTCCTTTGAAGATAACCTCTTCTTCCATCTTTCTGATGCCCTTCTGGAATTATAGTGAGATGTATTATAGGTTTCTCTCTGCTCCTAAATCTGTTTTAAAATATTTTATATTTTATAAATTCTATTTTATATTTTATGTCTTTTTCTCCCTCTCTGCTGCTTTCTTGCTAATTTATTTAGCTCCATTTTCTGTTTTACAAATTCTCTTGTCAGTCATGTCCAACACAAAGTTTAGACCATCTGTTAGGTTTCTAATTTCAATTTGCAGACTTACTGTGCATAAGAATTGTTCAGTTAATGGCTTTTCAGAAAGTAGTGCTGCTTTTCAGTTGACACCTTTTTTATGGGGGGATACTAGCCTAATGACTTTTTCAGCCCCAAACACATGAAATAAACCCTGTAGAAAGTTCTGTTTTGACATTAGGATTTCAGGAAAAGAATGGTCATGTGATATAATTTCTAGTCAGAGACTGTCCTATAGAAATTTTATGTGTGTGAGGCCAACAGATGGCATAATGGTTACGATGCTGGACTCCCATGTAGTTGACCGTGGTTTGAGTCCCCAACTCAGTGATTTAAAACTCACGCCAGATGCATGTATGTGCATGCCCAAAATCCCAAGAGGAGAATGGAGAAGAGAAGGGATTGTGGTGTCGCCCTCCCCCTTGGGGGAGGGGGATTTCTCACTTTCTGTCTCTCTGTCTCTCTCTGGTGAGTGCATGCACCCTATAGCAAAAATTTCTCTTAAAAAATAAATTTCATGTGCACACATACATAACATATGCATGTACATGTATATCTTGTGTCTGTATATATGTGTGTGTGTGTTTTAAGTTCAGTAACTTTAGATGTTTTGTACAGACCTACCTGGGCTTTTCATTTGCCACATTCCTGGCAGTGGAAGTCTATTATTTCTTCTTTCTCCAAGATTTTGTGACCTCTCACTCAGCTCAGAGTAAACACTAATGGGGGAAGGAAGGAGTGCTTCTTAATTCTTGACCCGCGTGTTAAAAGAAAGTCTTGGGGCAAATTAAATTTAGCAGACTTTTTGTGAGTAGAGAACAATTTATGAATCAGGCAGCAACTGTCAGGAGAGGTTCAGAGGGCTCCACCCAGCAATGTAGGCAGGCAGCGTTTCTAAGTGGAAGAGGAGAGTGCCCTAAAGAAACAGCTCTATTGGCTACAGCTCCACCTTTGCCTTATTAGGCTCCAGGGTGAACAGTTGGCATCTGTGATTGGCTGCAGCATGGTTGCTGTGATTGGCTGAGACACAGCCCTTTGTTACAAGACTATATGCTTAAGTTAGGTTGCAGTTTGTTTACATACTCAATATACAGTTTGCTATGGAGGGATTCAAAGGATGGAGGAAATTTTGAGCTACATTTAATTTAATTTAACACTTAGTGCAAAGTGTAGATTTCAGGCTGCTACTTTCAATTATTTTATTTCCCATGAGGAAGTCTTGGTTCTGAGTTGGAAGTGAGATGGGGAGTAGTCACTCAGTCTCTCTGTCTCTCTCTGGTGAGTGCATGCACCCTATAGCAAAAATTTCTCTTAAAAAATAAATTTCATGTGCACACATACATACATATGCATGTACATGTATATCTTGTGTCTGTATATATGTGTGTGTGTGTTTTAAGTTCAGTAACTTTAGATGTTTTGTACAGACCTACCTGGGCTTTTCATTTGCCACATTCCTGGCAGTGGAAGTCTATTATTTCTTCTTTCTCCAAGATTTTGTGACCTCTCACTCAGCTCAGAGTAAACACTAATGGGGGAAGGAAGGAGTGCTTCTTAATTCTTGACCCGCGTGTTAAAAGAAAGTCTTGGGGCAAATTAAATTTAGCAGACTTTTTGTGAGTAGAGAACAATTTATGAATCAGGCAGCAACTGTCAGGAGAGGTTCAGAGGGCTCCACCCAGCAATGTAGGCAGGCAGCGTTTCCAAGTGGAAGAGGAGAGTGCCCTAAAGAAACAGCTCTATTGGCTACAGCTCCACCTTTGCCTTATTAGGCTCCAGGGTGAACAGTTGGCATCTGTGATTGGCTGCAGCATGGTTGCTGTGATTGGCTGAGACACAGCCCTTTGTTACAAGACTATATGCTTAAGTTAGGTTGCAGTTTGTTTACATACTCAATATACAGTTTGCTATGGAGGGATTCAAAGGATGGAGGAAATTTTGAGCTACATTTAATTTAATTTAACACTTAGTGCAAAGTGTAGATTTCAGGCTGCTACTTTCAATTATTTTATTTCCCATGAGGAAGTCTTGGTTCTGAGTTGGAAGTGAGATGGGGAGTAGTCACTCAAGTTCTGTTATGATTTTGAAGGCCTGGTGCTAGCTTGGTCCCGTGCCATGTCTGAGTGAGAAGTCACAGGGCTCCTTGAGGGACATCCTGGTGTGCTGTGGAGCTGGTTTGGTGAACTCCCTGTGTGCATTGAGGCGCCTCTCGTGATTTGGCTGTGTGCTGCCAGGTTGGGCATGAGCTCTGCTGTGGGTGAGATAAAACTGAAGATGAGCTATTCTTTGCCTTTCCATGTCTAGAGATGGCAGCAGAGGCTCCTCCCTGGCTACTTCCAGGTGCATTAACAAGTAAACATAGAGAGTCATTAGTGATGACAATAAATAAACCTTAGTCTTTGCTCACAGGAGCAGGGGCAGGATGTAGAACTCTCACCTCAGCTCCCCTTAGCCAACGCGTAGGTGTTTCAGGCACATGGAAAAGCATGCATGATTTAGCATGGAGCATACTTCCATCAGGACACAGCGGCTCAGCACACAGGGTGCACTGTGCGTCGCTTTGTTACCTTTGATAAGAATTCTGTGTTAGGAATTGAGAAGGTTAGTGGTGATCCTTGTTGGAATGAAGCTTTGTGTGTCACACGGCTACGGGCCCCAACTCAGAAAGCCTGAGACGAGGCAGTTTGATTTGGTATAGTTATCTTGGACAGGAAGTTGATTTATTCTTTTGAATGGAAAGCACAGGTTTTGAAGTGGAAAATAATGGCATCTCTTCTACACTCAAATGGAATTTTATGTGAACAATTGATAGAGTGTGGGTCTTGGATGTAATCACATAGTAGTTATGTACCCCAAGGAGTGCATTCCAAGTCAAAGAGGGCTTCCTAAAATTGTGCACTTAGGCTATATGGTTAGGCTTTCGTTTTTATTTAACTCAGATTTGCTAGATACCTTCTATATAAGGCAGTACTATGTAAGGCAGACAGAGAATAGGAAACTGGGCTTTGTTAGGTTGATACACTTTTCACTCTGTTCAAAAGTTCCACTCTTTGGGAACCAGCAGTTAGCGTAATGGCTATGTCACTGGACTCCCACGTAGTCGACCGCGGTTTGCGTCCCAGACCCGGTGGCTTAGAACTCACGCCGGGCGCGTGTGCGTGCGTGCCCAAGATCCTGAGAGGAGAATGGAGGAGAAGGGATTGCGGCGTGACCATCCACCCTGGGGGGTGATTTCTCGCTTTCTGTCTCTCTGTCTCACTCTGTCTGTCTGGCGAGCGCACGCGCCCTATAGCAAAAACCTCTCCAAAAAAAAAAAAAAAAGTTCTACTCTTTATCGCCTTTGTGATTTATCTTCAGAAATCCTTGTTTAGTACTATCCCATTCCCCAACATACCGGTACAGGGTTAGTTAAGTATTTTAATAATTTGAGAGTACAGGTATTCCATTTTTTAAAGTCCCTTTTCTGCTGCTATCACAAAATACCACAAACTGAATAATTTATGAAAAAAAAATAAGAAATTTGCATCTCACAGTTCTGGAGGCTAGGAAGTCCATAGCATGAAGCCTGCTTTTGGGAAGGGTCATCACATGGTGGAATGCAAAAGGCAGAAGTGAACACACAAGACAGGGAGCAGGAGAGGGCAGTTCATATAACAAACCCACTCTCACCATAATCGACCTTCTCCAGTGATAACGAGTAAGCCATTCATCAGTGCGGAGCCCCCAGGACCTAATCACCACTTAAGGACTCCACCTCTTAACACTGTCACAATGGCAATTAAGTTTGTGAGACTCCTTTTTTTTTTTTGGAGAGATTTTTGCTATAGGGTGTGTGTGTGTTCTGTGGAGAGACAGAGACAGAGACAGACAGAAAGTAAAAAGTCACCCCCCAGGGGGGATGACCACAGTGCAATCCTTCCTTGTCCACTCTCCTCTCAGGATTTTGGTCATGCACGCACATGCACATGGCATGAGTTTTAAACCTCCAGGTCCAGGACTTGAACCATGGCTGACTACGTGGAAGTCTAGCAAAATAAAAGTTATGCCATCTGCTGGCTTCAGGTACTCCATTTTCATGTGTCACATGGCTGTGGGCTCTCAACTCAGAAAGCCTGAGACGATGCAGTTTGATTTGGTAGTTATCCTGGACAGGAAGTTGATTTCCATTCATTTATTTTTTAAGTTACATTTTACCCCATTTATATTCCCAAATAAATTTGAGATGTCTACATGTCGTACTTTTATTTATTTAATTAATTTAGAGAGAGAAGGTATCCAAGAAGGAGGAGAGAGAAAGAGGTACCCTCGATAGGGTGTTCGTGCTATGATCCACCCCTCACCACAAACTGAATAATTTATGAAAAAAAAAAAAGAAATTTCCATCTCACAGTTCTGGAGGCTAGGAAGTCCATAGCATGGAGCCTGCTTTTGGGAAGGGTCATCACATGGCTTAGCTGGCCTGGATCACAGGCATGTGGGCACCTGCTGTGCTCCTGGAGGTCCTGGGTCTTGAACCCTGGACCTTTCCCATGTGGGTCCAGCTGCATAATGCTGTGCCACTGCCTGGTCCTACCTGGTAGTTGTTCTAACACACGTGCATCGAATCACTGCTGTGTGCTGTCACTGTGCTGGAGCTGGGAAGGTCTCTCAAAGACACAGCTATTTTTTATTCTAATTTCAGCATGGCAGACTTCATCTCAAATGAAAGAACATCTCTTGGTGAGTCAGAATTTGTTTTCATCCTCTTGTTTTCAAGGGATGGTCTTTAAACCTGCAACCAATTCTGGAACATGTTTATGGCATCTAATAAATAAAGTCAAACACAGTAGACATTTATTGATTTTTGAATTGATGTATTTTGTTGTAGAAATACTAAAAAAAGAAAGCTTTCACTTCTGTATATGAGGATATTAAAATAGTGGTTTTGAGTTGGTTACTACTTGTCAATGGTAGCAGGAAGGATACAATGAACCATTTTGCAAGTTTATTTGAAAACACGCCATGTTTAGTAATCTAACTTCTAGCAAAGGGGGAGATATGATTAAGACTAGATTGATTCAAATTGCAGCGTTAGTGTACGTGACCTAATTCTTCTAACTTGAAAGAGTTAAAATGGGTCCTAAGGCAGTGTCTGGCAAGTGGCGTTCTTCTAGATGGTCTTGTTCCCCTCGTGCCGTCAATGCCTCAGCGAGATCAAAATGCCAAAGACAAAGATGCATCATGGTCTGGCAACTTGCCAATTAGCTGATGGACCATTTTAATTTGTTTTCTAAGTTATTAACCATGACAGCAATTTAAAAGATTTCTGATACAGAATTGTAAAGAATGCTGACAAGTAAATATCTACTGTTTGTTGATCAAGATTTAATAACCTGAACAGGAGACTTCTGTTACTGTCATTGCTGGGATAAGACAGGCGTTACTTGAAACTTGTCGTTGGCACCGTTTTCAAGTGTCCAGCTCTGGCGTTAGGTATATTCAGCATCGTGGTGCAGCCTACACCACCACACATCCACAGGAATCTCCTGGGAGTATTAATGGTTCTATTTGTGTGTGTGTGTGTGTGTGTGTGTGTGTGAGAGAGAGAGAGAGAGAGAGAGAGAGAGAGATAGAGAGAGAGAGAGAAGAAAATGGAGAGAGGACGTTGGAAAGAAAGAGAGATTGGTATTTTTTCTGGGGTCTTGCCATGGTCCACTAGGGCCACAGGACCTTGCCACCACACCTAGCTGACGTTTTTGGATGGGCCAGCAGCTGAACCCTGACCTCCCACGAGGCCTCAGTCATGGTACAGTGAAGCTGCTGCTTGGCCACTGCGGCCGGGCCTGAGCTTCTTGTTCTTGCTGGCTATCGTGAGGTGCGGTGTCCTAGCTAGCCGGGACGTTCCGTTATGGAAAGGTGGCCACTACTTTCTCAGGTTTGCTGAGAGACGGTGCAGCTCACAGTGCTCATCTTAGAGGGCTCCTGGCTCCCCGTCTTCAGGAGTCCTTTCTCCTCCCACACTCCCTGATCTCAGTGGGGCTCCCTGTCCAGGTCAGTTCTTGCTCCTCCTGCTTCAGGGAGCTCCCCCAGCGCTCCTCCCTGGAGAGAAAGGCAGAGGTGACTGTTTGCCGGCTGTCCTGGAGGCCAAAGTCACATGGGGACCAGGCCAGAGAGAGCTGGTTTCAGTCCATCTGTACGCCGCAGCTTTGGGGCCGGAGAAGAAGTTCTGGCCAGTGGCACCTGGCTTCTGGTTTGTGAGATGTTAGAGGGAAGGACGTAAGAGAACTATTCCATTATGACTGGCAAATAAATACCAGTGGCCTGTCCTAGGAACGCAGCCAGTGAGGTGACCAGCACCCATTCGCTCCTACTCGGGAGCCCTGGTGATGCCAGTTGCTAGAGGGATCTTAGCGGTATGGCCGGGTGGACGCCATGTCCGTGGCTCTGTACACAAAGGAAGACTGCGGCCGGCGGGGGTGGTGGTGACCTAGTTATTCCTTCCTGTGTGTTCACTTCGTTCTACTTTGCTCAGTACTGTTTTTTAAAAGCCCACTCAGAATAGCAGCGTGCTTAAACATTGCAAGTCCCTGTCAGCATGTACACAGGACACGTTTGGCGATGCACAACCTGCTTAGTTACCTGGCGTGGCACACTTCGCTACTAGCCACTTGTGTGGAGTACTCCCATGTGCTAGTTCAGTTAGGCTCTGCATTTTTTTTCTTTTTTTAAAATTTTTGCCAGTGGTTGTGTGTGTTCACAAGAGAGAGACAGAAACAGAGGGGGAGGGAAAATGAAAAAGCGCCCACTGTGGGGGATGGTCACGCTGGAATCTTTTCTCCGTTTTTCTCTTTGGGATTTTGGGGATGCACACACATGTGCCCAGTGTTTTTCAAGTCCTGGGTCCAGGACTTGAACCATGCAGTTGGCCATGTGGGTTATAGCTGCTTTAACCAACAGGCCACAGGCTGGTCCGGGCCTGAATTTTTAAACCCTTCCCTGCCAGCCAGGGATGGATTGAGAGCCCCATGCCATGGTTTTCAGCAGTTGTTCTCTCAGCCTTCATAATCTTTTAGCTGACTCAGAGCATTCGGGTTAAAACTGGTGACCTAAGAGTCTCAGGAAGGCAGTGGGTGACTGTCACTGTGCCCTTGGACATGTTTCAAGGGATGGGCTTTCTGCTTTCCTATGACCGAGGAAGACAGGAGTTGGGACTGTAGATTGGGGTGGCCACTGTCAGTACGATCTTAAAGGTTATTCCTGGAAAGTCTCCTGTCTGGTGGGTTCCACTAGCCCCTTCTCTGAGGTCTCCCCCTCTGCACAGCGGGGATGGCAGGTGGCATCAGCACCCTGTCCCTGCTCATGTCCTGGTTTCTGCTGAGAGCTGAAGGTGCCGGGGAAAAGAAATACCCCCTCCCCCCCGGAAAGGAGGCTGGGAACTTCTTTATGTGATGCGGGCCAGCTCTTCCTCTGACTGCTGTGGACAGTCTTCTCTGTGTGGTCAGTCTTGAGAGCAAGGAAGGAAGAGCATTCGTGTCACATTCGTGGTGTGCGTTCCATGTCTTCTGCAGCAGATTCTGCCTGGGTGTATTAGTTAGGGTGGTCCAGAAAAACAGAGCCAAATGAATATGTGTGTGTGTTTGTGTGCATGTGTGTGTACATATGTGTGTGTGTGTGTGTGTGCGCGCAGATATGTAGACACGGTAGATGTCCATATAGATAGAGACGTAAGAAGGGACTTACTGGGGAAATCAGCTCAGGGAGTTATGGCAGCTGAAAGTCCTACCACGGGCCGTCTCCAAGGTGGAGATCGTGGGATTCTTGTCGCGTGGTTCAGGCCAAGTCCAAAGGCCTTAGAGGCAGGGAAGCTGATAATGTAACTCATGGGTTCTCAGGCCAAAGGCTGGTTTGAATCCCAGAGCCTGAAGCAAGTGAGCCTCAGGTTTTGATGTCCACGCAGTGGAAGTCTACCCTATTCTCCCGAAAGAGCTCTGTCATCTCCTGCGTTTACTTCTTCAGACCCTTTGTCTAGGCATCCCAGGGATGGTCCCTGCCCACACCGAGGGTGGGTCTTCATCACTCAGTCTGCTCAGACTCAAGTGTTAATCTTTTCTGGAAACGCCCTCCTGGACACACCCGGAATAATGCCTTTTAGGTTTCTTGGTATCCCTGAGTCCAGGCAACTCGACACTCACCACTGACCCTCCCACTGAGCCAGGCAGTTAAGGAGAAAAGCAGTGTTAGGATAGAACGACGTGGACTTAAGCCTGTCGTTTTACACTGACCAGGCCCTAGATTCTCCAAGTTGGAAGGAGTCTGCACCTGGTCTAGCCAGCGTTCTGATGTGGGCAGGCTATCTACTGCATTCCGGTCTGTGTCTGAATGCTCCTGGGGACAGTGGCTCACTGCTTCCGGGAGCGGACGGTTCTCAATCTGGATGGCTCAGTTCAGAAGGGTTCCATACATTTTCTATGACTTCCATCATTGCCCTAAATTCTGCCTCTTACAGGAAGAACAGACACTGAATGGGAAGAGCTCACAGTTCACTTGTGAACGCTGTCTGCAAATATGCACGCAGTCATGCAACAAGAAAGCAAACCAGCAAATGGAAAAATACTCATCAGAGCGACCTGAGCGTCCTTCCTACCTCCCGAGCTTAACAGATTCAAAGACTTCCGTTACTCATTCGTTTTCAAAAGACCTTGCTTTCCTTTTTCTGCAACAGTGATATTTTTCAGTGCATGCTCCGTATCTGGTAGGTCGTATTTTACCAGTTTATACTGTTATGGACATGCCCACGGGTATATTTGTAAGAGGAAGTAAGAGGAGATTTGTGTTAATTGCCTTGGGGGAATAAGTCAGCTTGAAAAAGAGAGGGAACAGTTACAATTTTTTCCCTTGGTAAACTCATTAGTGCCATATCTGTCGCCTTAGAAATCAACCTGCTTGCTTGAAGGACAATTTTATTTTAATTCCCTTTTCTTTCACTTTCTCAAAAGGTTCAGGCAATAGGTTGGTGAGCTAAGCCTTTTGGGGTGGTGGAAAGGGTTACTTTTTCCCCCCACAGTGCAGTAATACACACCTAAAACATTCCAGAATTTTGGGTAGAAATTGTAAGAAGGTATTAAAACTTGAGAAATGAATTAACAAGCCACCTTTTTATGCGGTAGCAACGCGCCTCTGCTTTGAATGAATAGCACTTTATTCCACAGCTGTGTCAGTGGTGGGCTGACAGGCTGAGGGAGCCCTGGCCTCTGAATCAATGAGGGTGTGTGTGCGCATGCACCCGGATCAGGACAAGTCTGCACAAACAAGATTAGAGGTCCCACCCGAGCTCACGGAACCCTGAAACCTAATGGTGTAGAATGAGTTGAAGCATTTCTTCACGTTTCTCAAGCAGATCATTCTTACTATAACATTCATAATCCTCCCTACACAAAGAACACTTGATATTTTCACCTCTTTATTTACTTTTTATTTTTAGGGCTGGCCTGTAGATGCGTTAACTTTTTCCAGATCAAATAGCTGAGCTATGACTGTAAAAAAGAGAGTTTTTTTTTGCAATGGTGTAGAATTTGTAACAGTGCCTTCTTTGCGCCAGTCATGATTATGTTTCACGTAAATGAATCCTCTTCATCCTCACAGCCATCCTCTGAGAAAGGTACTACCACCAGCTTCATTTTGTTGAGGAAACTGAGGCGTTGAATGGCTGAATAACTCACCCAGGCCTGGCTGCTAGCAAATTCTGGAGCCCAGATGTGGACTGACCTTCTGACTCCAGATCGTGGACTGTTAATCACTGCATGATCCTGCCCCTCGGAGCACACTAGCAGAACTGTGATCTAGTCAAGGTGTAGGAAAAAGGGCAAGCAGATTTTTATGGGTGACCAGCAGTCCCCACCACGTGTGTAAATAACCAGAATGTGATTATCCTGATAAAAATAACCGTTCATTACTATACTAAGTCTGGCAAGTAAAGAACATATTTAAAAAAGAGAAACAAGTCACTCCTAATCCCCCTGCAGTGATTTTTTAAGACTGTGTATTACCCACTCCTTCCCATAAACCCTTTAATTTCATTAGGGAGAATTGTATTTCTTCCCCAGAAAGTAGTCTGGTGTGGATGAAAAGCTAGTGCTAGGGCCAGTCAGTGGCATGGTGGTTGGGGAGGCTGGATCCCACATGGCTGACTGCATGGTGGCTTGCAAACCATGCTGGGTACATGTGCATGCATGGCCAGAATCCCAAGAGGAGAATGGAGGAGAAGGATTGCAGTGTGGCCATCTGCTCTGGGAAGTGCTTTCTCAGTCTCTCCCAGTCTCTCTTCAGTAAGCCTATGCTCCTTCTAGAAAATTAGAAAAAAGAAAAGCAAGTGCCTTGTGGTGGGGGTGTGTGTGACCCAAGTTGGGTACATAGAATGTTCTTTCCCT
>NW_006160006.1:327639-337983 GCF_000334495.1 Tupaia belangeri chinensis | reverse complement strand
CCGAGGTGGAGATCGTGGGATTCTTGTCGCGTGGTTCAGGCCAAGTCCAAAGGCCTTAGAGGCAGGGAAGCTGATAATGTAACTCATGGGTTCTCAGGCCAAAGGCTGGTTTGAATCCCAGAGCCTGAAGCAAGTGAGCCTCAGGTTTTGATGTCCACGCAGTGGAAGTCTACCCTATTCTCCCGAAAGAGCTCTGTCATCTCCTGCGTTTACTTCTTCAGACCCTTTGTCTAGGCATCCCAGGGATGGTCCCTGCCCACACCGAGGGTGGGTCTTCATCACTCAGTCTGCTCAGACTCAAGTGTTAATCTTTTCTGGAAACGCCCTCCCGGACACACCCGGAATAATGCCTTTTAGGTTTCTTGGTATCCCTGAGTCCAGGCAACTCGACACTCACCACTGACCCTCCCACTGAGCCAGGCAGTTAAGGAGAAAAGCAGTGTTAGGATAGAACGACGTGGACTTAAGCCTGTCGTTTTACACTGACCAGGCCCTAGATTCTCCAAGTTGGAAGGAGTCTGCACCTGGTCTAGCCAGCGTTCTGATGTGGGCAGGCTATCTACTGCATTCCGGTCTGTGTCTGAATGCTCCTGGGGACAGTGGCTCACTGCTTCCGGGAGCGGACGGTTCTCAATCTGGATGGCTCAGTTCAGAAGGGTTCCATACATTTTCTATGACTTCCATCATTGCCCTAAATTCTGCCTCTTACAGGAAGAACAGACACTGAATGGGAAGAGCTCACAGTTCACTTGTGAACGCTGTCTGCAAATATGCACGCAGTCATGCAACAAGAAAGCAAACCAGCAAATGGAAAAATACTCATCAGAGCGACCTGAGCGTCCTTCCTACCTCCCGAGCTTAACAGATTCAAAGACTTCCGTTACTCATTCGTTTTCAAAAGACCTTGCTTTCCTTTTTCTGCAACAGTGATATTTTTCAGTGCATGCTCCATTGTATCTGGTAGGTCGTATTTTACCAGTTTATACTGTTATGGACATGCCCACGGGTATATTTGTAAGAGGAAGTAAGAGGAGATTTGTGTTAATTGCCTTGGGGGAATAAGTCAGCTTGAAAAAGAGAGGGAACAGTTACAATTTTTTCCCTTGGTAAACTCATTAGTGCCATATCTGTCGCCTTAGAAATCAACCTGCTTGCTTGAAGGACAATTTTATTTTAATTCCCTTTTCTTTCACTTTCTCAAAAGGTTCAGGCAATAGGTTGGTGAGCTAAGCCTTTTGGGGTGGTGGAAAGGGTTACTTTTTCCCCCCACAGTGCAGTAATACACACCTAAAACATTCCAGAATTTTGGGTAGAAATTGTAAGAAGGTATTAAAACTTGAGAAATGAATTAACAAGCCACCTTTTTATGCGGTAGCAACGCGCCTCTGCTTTGAATGAATAGCACTTTATTCCACAGCTGTGTCAGTGGTGGGCTGACAGGCTGAGGGAGCCCTGGCCTCTGAATCAATGAGGGTGTGTGTGCGCATGCACCCGGATCAGGACAAGTCTGCACAAACAAGATTAGAGGTCCCACCCGAGCTCACGGAACCCTGAAACCTAATGGTGTAGAATGAGTTGAAGCATTTCTTCACGTTTCTCAAGCAGATCATTCTTACTATAACATTCATAATCCTCCCTACACAAAGAACACTTGATATTTTCACCTCTTTATTTACTTTTTATTTTTAGGGCTGGCCTGTAGATGCGTTAACTTTTTCCAGATCAAATAGCTGAGCTATGACTGTAAAAAAGAGAGTTTTTTTTTGCAATGGTGTAGAATTTGTAACAGTGCCTTCTTTGCGCCAGTCATGATTATGTTTCACGTAAATGAATCCTCTTCATCCTCACAGCCATCCTCTGAGAAAGGTACTACCACCAGCTTCATTTTGTTGAGGAAACTGAGGCGTTGAATGGCTGAATAACTCACCCAGGCCTGGCTGCTAGCAAATTCTGGAGCCCAGATGTGGACTGACCTTCTGACTCCAGATCGTGGACTGTTAATCACTGCATGATCCTGCCCCTCGGAGCACACTAGCAGAACTGTGATCTAGTCAAGGTGTAGGAAAAAGGGCAAGCAGATTTTTATGGGTGACCAGCAGTCCCCACCACGTGTGTAAAAAAACAGAATGTGATTATCCTGCACCACGTGTGTAAATAACCAGAATGTGATTATCCTGATAAAAATAACCGTTCATTACTATACTAAGTCTGGCAAGTAAAGAACATATTTAAAAAAGAGAAACAAGTCACTCCTAATCCCCCTGCAGTGATTTTTTAAGACTGTGTATTACCCACTCCTTCCCATAAACCCTTTAATTTCATTAGGGAGAATTGTATTTCTTCCCCAGAAAGTAGTCTGGTGTGGATGAAAAGCTAGTGCTAGGGCCAGTCAGTGGCATGGTGGTTGGGGAGGCTGGATCCCACATGGCTGACTGCATGGTGGCTTGCAAACCATGCTGGGTACATGTGCATGCATGGCCAGAATCCCAAGAGGAGAATGGAGGAGAAGGATTGCAGTGTGGCCATCTGCTCTGGGAAGTGCTTTCTCAGTCTCTCCCAGTCTCTCTTCAGTAAGCCTATGCTCCTTCTAGAAAATTAGAAAAAAGAAAAGCAAGTGCCTTGTGGTGGGGGTGTGTGTGACCCAAGTTGGGTACATAGATTTTTTTTTTTTGAATTTTGAGGAGAGTTGGCAGAAAGGTCAAAAATACTGGAGTTGGTCAGCCAAGATGACATAGTGGTGACACAGTGCTCTGTGAGCCACATGGGAAGGTCCCTGGCTAATGTCCTCGGGCTTCCCGGTACACGGAGGGCCCACATGTGGGTGTCTGTGATCTCAGCTGACTGCGGCTGGGGTGGACTGCAGCATGAAGAGCACATTGGGGATGCCGAGAAATAAAGGAACTAAAAATTCTGGAGTTCATTTATTTTTGGTGGTGGCACCTTGACCAGTATTGCAGGATACTTACGGCCTTGGAGTTGCTGTCTAGAAGTCTCTAGACCTGTGACAGCTCCCACTTATTTACAAGCTCGACTTCTCAGCCCTCAGTCCCCTGAGATCTCAGTATTCTAATAAAACCCCTTTTGTTGAAGTTAATTAGAACTCGTGGCTGTTTGTATTTAATGATCTCTTACTGATATGCTTGCTATCCCGAGGAAAGCTCTGCCAGTGTGATGCGTTTTCCTCCTATTATCTTCTAATATATTTATTTATATCGTCACTATGATATTATTCATGCACTCTTATGCCCATTCTACAAGTGCTTTCACATGGTGACTGTGGTTAAAATGTGTTGTGTATTGAAAACTGGTAGGAGAGTAGATCTTAAATGTTCTTACCACAAAAAAAGGTAGGTATGTGAGCTGATGTAAATGTTAATTCACTTGATTTAATTATTTAATAATGCATATATAATATATATCAAAATATCATGTGCACAATAAATATATATAATTTTTAATTTTTCAATTGTACTTTTCTTTTTATAGAGAGATTTTTGCTATAGGGTACATGTGGTCACTGGAGAGACAGAGAGATAGAAAGTGAGAAATCATCTCCTAGAGGGATGGCCATGCCACAATCCTTTCTCCTCCATTTTCCTCTCGGGATCTTGAGCACATATACACATGTGTCTAGTGTGAGTTTTAAGTCACTCGATTTGGGACTCAAACTGTGGTTGACTACATGAGAGTCCAGTGACATAACCATTACGCCATCTGCTGGTCCCTAATTGTGCTTGTAATAAAAGAAAAAAAAGTAAATAAAAAGAGAAACAAAAGTAAACCTAACAGAAGTAAGTAAAAATCAGAATCCTTTTCATCTCACACAGTGGCTGAATAATTTGTGCTACATTTTGAAAGTCTCACACACTTAATTGCCATTGTGACAGTGTTAAGAGGTGGAGCCCTTAAGAGGTGATTAGGTCCTGGGGGCTCTGCACTGATGAATGGCTTACTCGTTATCACTGGAGAGGGTCAGTTACGGTGAGAGTGGGTTTGTTACATGAGCTGCCCTCTCCTGCTCCCTGTCTTGTGTGTTCACTTCTGCCTTTTGCATTCCACCACGTGATGACCCTTCCCAAAAGCTGGCTCCATGCTACGGACTTCCTAGCCTCCAGAACTGTGAGATGGAAATTTCTTATTTTTCCTTTTATAAATTACCCAGTCTGTGGTATTTTGTTATAACAGCAGGAAAATGACTAAGATAGCCTGGACTTTCCCTAGTTATTAAAACAGTTACAATTTTTGTGTCCTAAATAAATGTCTCTTTGTTATTATGCATCCTTTTCAGACTGCAGGGCTATTTCTTTTAGTAAAGGGCCTATATAGTGTTACATTAAAGTTTAATTTTGACTACCTGTTTTTAAATCCAAATATGTGGTGCTTATACACCTTGTAACACATACGTGATTCAGAAATTATTACCAGTATTTTGTTAGGAAATGTAAGACCCTATGGTTTGTCTTAAGTAATGTGACCACAGAGTCTGTGCAAAAAAATGGAAGTGTTCAGAATCCTGAGGATTTTAGGGCAGCGAGACTGCTGCATGTGATTCTGCAATGGTAGGTACATGTCATCACACCTTGGTGCACACCGGGGGACGTGCCACACATTGAGTGAACTTTAACGTAACTGCAGGCTTGGGTGATCACAAGTGTGTCAGTTCAGACTCATCAGAACAAATGCACCTCTCTGAGGGGACATTTGAAAATGGGCGAGGCTCTGCATGTGTGGGGGCGGGCAACATGTGGGAATCTTGTACCTTCCTCTTAGTTTTACCTCAAACCTAAAATTGTTCTAAAAAAGGAAAGCCTCAGATGAAGTTAGTTTTTTTGTACACTGACCTGGGCTCCACCTTATTTATCAAGCAGCCTCCCAGAGCCACGCCGAATGCCCCTGGGTGTCTTGGGCAGGAGCAGGCAAAGCATCTGAGAGCTGTGAGTTCCAGACTCGCCCCTCCCTTTAACTGTGGAGGGCAGGCTGCTCTGGTGAAATGCTTGCGGAAGCTTAGGGCCTTGGAGGTACAAAAACGCATTTGTATATGCTGCCAGAGGCAGGCTTGAGGCAGAGTTGCTCCTGATCTACAGCACCTGGTAGGTTGCAGTGGAATTGGGGCAAGGTGAACATCGTCCGTGAGAGGTGAGTAGCGGGGAAAGCGAGGTTGGAGTTCATGTGTTAGACTTCCACGATGGAGCCAGCGACGCCCCATCTGGGTGCTGCTGAAGGCCCAACTCCCTGCTCTAGCAGGCTGGACCCAGAGAGCCACACAAGCTGGAGAAGGGCACTAGGGGTCCCCAAGGGCACCTGGTGCTCTAGCTCTCCCACCTGTCCCTGAGCCAGCCTTCTGACTGCCTTGAAAAGTCATGACACACAGAGGACGCGAGTCATCTGCACATGGAGCTCACGCCTGCGGGCTTCAGCTGGACCTAGGACATCTGAGCAGAGCAGACTTACGGTCATGGCTTGCTTCAGACTCCTCGCACCTTCATTGTGTTTTGTGAGTCCAAATGTATTGGCTGAGAGTTGGCATAATTACGTGGTGGGTACAACAATGGCCTCCCAAGGACGGCCCTGGTCCTGCTGGGCCCGAGTATCTGACTTCTTAAAGACAGACCGGTTAGGAGCTGTAGGTCACACTTCTATTTAAACCCCACCGTTTATATTTTTACTTGAATTTGGGGCCAGGACTGTTTACAGGTCACAGTATAGTCACTTGAATTTTCCAGAGTGTGTTTAGAATTTTCTCATGCACAGTGCCATTACATGGTGCAAGCATATCATTAGACTAGATTATAAGCTTCTCAAAGGAGGTGCTTTTTTCATAAAGAAAGTCACAGCCTGAGAGGAGCTAGCCGTGACCTCTGAACCTTTGGCTCACCTCCACTCCATGCCTTCATCTCCTCTCTTTTCCCCATCCATTCTTAGTAGGTAGTTGCTTTTTTAAAAAAATTTTTAAGTTTATTTATTTATTTTTCCCATGAGAGGAGAAAGCCAGGGAGAGACAGATAAAGACACACACATACACACACACAGAGAGAGAGATATAAAGATCCTCAACAGGGTTTGCTCCCAGCCTGCCAGGTCCTGGGCATGTGTGATACAAGGAGGCCCCAGGACTCAAACCCAAGACCTTCCGGGTGGGACCAGCCTTGTTCCTGTTGTGCCACTGTCTGACCTTGAACATTGCCCACTGGGATGCGGGCACAAGTTCTCCAGGCCAGGCCCACAGAGGGGAATATGTGGGTATGAAACCCACCTTCTCCAAAGCTGCTGACGGTTGTCATCAGCCTCAGGGTCAGCATAGCTGGTCTGTACCCTTTCCCAGAGGCTTCTTGGTCCCCCTGTAAGCAGTACCCTGGTGATCTCCGAAACTGGTTCCCCTCGATACTCTGAACAAACCCAAGTTAGTTCCCAGCTGAGACCTCAGCCCCTTCTTCCCCCATCTCACATATCTAGAAAGATTTTTCATCAACAACGTCTGGAAGCCACTGTTTTTACAATAGAATTGGTAGCTATGAAAATATCTGACCAAAAACACATAGGCTATAAGTCAATAGAATTCCATGTTCTCCGGGAGACAGTAGGCGGTATGGTGGTTAAAGGTGCTAGGCTCCCACATGGTCACCTGCGGTTCAAGTCCCAGACTTGGTGGCTTACTTTCTCACTTTCTTTCTCTCTCTTATGAGCAGGTGTGCCTTACAGCATATTAAAAAAAAATAGTACATACATAAAATTAAATACATCTTTAAAAACTTCTGTGTTACTGAAAGGTTAAATTTGAAAAGATAGCCACATTTCTCAGATATCACACAGTTGGAAAAATAACACACATTGAAATTGCTCTGCTATCTAATGAGCTGGACTATAAATGCAAAGTAATGCATGCTACTAGTGTTGACTGTCTCTTTCACATAGAGTCAATATTCCTATGGGTCATTACATTTATCCTCTAACATATAAATTTCAAAAGAAATATTAATGACTGCAAAAACCAAGTCCCTGGTACAGCCAAAGCAAAGGTTCAAAACTAAAGCATTGCTGTAATAAAGCGTCACATGCTAAAGATCAATAGCTATTCAATAGTAACTCTTCAACCCCAGGAAAACCAGAAATTTTGTATTGAAACGTTCTTTTTCGGTAATTTACAGCCGATTAATTGATTTTGGTTTAAATCTATCACAGTGTAAACATTTTTGCTTGTATTTTAAATTAGTTAAAAATAAGTATTTATTTATCCCCACCCCGTAATTAGTTGAGAAAAGAACATGAAAATCAGGAAGGCAGGAAGAAGAATCAGGCCTTGACCCTGGGCTGCCTGCCCTCCCCAGAACTCGCTCTGACTGCACGTCACAACAATTATTTCTATATAGATTAACTGATTAATTAATCATTTAGTTGCTGGCAGTGTCTTATGATACCTTTAGTGAATTAAAATAGTAGCCCAAATCTGGGGGCCGCAGGTGGTGTGGTGGTTAAAGTGCTGGACTCCCACACAGTCGGTCACAGTTTGAGTCCCAGACCTGGTGGCTTCAGAATCATGCCGACTGTGTGTGCACGCGTGCTCAAAATCCAGCAGGAGAAGGGAGGGGACGGGATTGCAGCATGGCCATCCCTCCAGGGGTAATTGTTTACTTTCCCTCTCTCTGATTCTCTCTGTCTCTCTGTCTCTCTCCAGCAAGCACATGTACCCTATGGCAGAAACCTAATAATAATGATAATTGCCAAAATCTTTGGATGCTCACTATGTTCCAGGTACCCTAAAATATAAAAACTAGTTAACGTGAGAACTTTCTAATATGAAAATATTTTTATAAAAAGAAGAAAGAAAACCAGGGCCCAGCAAGGTTAACTAACATGCCCAAGGTCAAGTAGGCAGTAGATGTCAGAGCCAAGGTACACATACACGTCTGGCCACAAACTCCTCCCCACCTACATGTCACTCCCCGCCCTGTGCCTGTGGACAGCGGCTGGAGAAAGTGTGAGCTGCAGCATGGGCTCCCCAGGTACAATCAGGCTGTCCCCCTGCAGGAGGCCTCGCAGCCCTGGTGGGCGGCCCTGGCCCCACGCACTCCGCAGGTGCAGACCCGTCCCTCAGAGACTTGACTGACCACGTGCACACGTGGGTCGTGACTGGGCAAGCTCCACCAATTCTTCCTTTGCCATGGGAAACAGCATCACAGCAGCCAGTGCATCCCCAAGAGGCAAGATCTGCACCCCAGGAAGCTAAGCATATACCAGATGTTGCCGGGGAAACCAGAATAAAGGCAGGCGCAACCTTACAGGAGTCTTTTCAGAGGGATTGGAGTATGTGACGTCACAGCCTGCCACCTGTCTGTACTCTGGAACAAAGACAAGACAGGCAGTTCCAACGGCTGCCTCCACACTCCATTCCGACCCACTCTCCCGTAGAGCAAGCTCCCTCTGCTAATCCACTTAGTCAGGTTAGCCCAGCCTGCGTCCTGGAAATGCTCTCGCTAAAGAGATGTTGTATTCTGAGCTCCGATCTGAGACCCAACGGATTGAAGCTAAATGTTAAGGTCAGGGACTAGCTATGGAGGTGTACCAGTCTGCAGCGCTGGAGCCATATGGAAGACAGGAGTTTGGTTCCCAGGAAGATCTGTACATGTTTAGAGGTGTGATCGTGGCAGGTGGGAGAGGAAGGATGTAGAGTGGAAGGGATACAACATGAGCCCCTGCTGGGTGTGCCCCCCCCATATACATGGAAACTAAAGGGAGTCTGGGGGCCGCCAACAGTGGGAGCTGCTGGCACTGGGGATGTGGCAGGGCCCGGAGGTGGGTTCCCCCATCTGATGTTTCAGGTGAGTCTTGGAACACCAGAGGGAGAGGCCTACATGCTGCTGGGGCGGCAGGCTCTGGGGGTTGCTGATGACAGAGGACAAGGACTGGGAGGAAGATAGGGCCAACGGTGGTTCTCAGGAACAACTCAGGGTGGCGAATTCCAGCCGGCAGAGAGAGGCCTTGGGGTAACCATTTCCTGCAACTCTATCTACCGCCCAGGTGTAGCGGGTCCAGGAAAACAGGGCCTTCCGGCCCATTGTGCATTTCCTGTCTGCTGCGGCTGCGCAGCTCCTCCAGGAGAGGTGGGAGGGTCTCAGGCTGCCCTCACCACCAGGTTCCCTGTAATGATTCACAACCCCTCCCTAGCATGCAGCTGGGGCAGGAGCCTACGTCACTGGCATCCTCGTGAGAGAGGTGGGGCGCTTTTCCCCACTGGCCGCTGAGAACACATAATAGAACCCTGGGAGAAAAAGCTGGTGGGGGAAGCCATGCTGGAGGGAAGGAGGATTGGAGCGAGGTACCGCGTCTCACCAGGGATGGGAGGCTGTGCTGGGAAATGCTCCCAGGGCGCACAGTGCATGCCGCCTCAGAGTTCAGAGTGGAGATTTACTGTCTTGGACTGAGTGCTGTCTCTGCAGGTGGGACACATGTGATATTTTAGTGTGAAGTGGCCCGATTTAGGCGCTTTTAGTAGGAGCCATTTATTTCTCCCTCCTCTGAACGCTCTAGCATCCCAGCTGTGGTCATGTGCTTGGTACGTTCTTTCTGGTGTTATGAGTATTCCTCTGAGTTTCATTTTTCCTTTTTAAAAAATTTACCAGAGGGTGTGTGCATTTGCTGGAGAGACAGAGAAAGTGAAAAAGCACCTCTTCCCCCTTGGGAGTAGCCATGCCATAATCCCCTCTCTTCTATCTCTCCCTCCTTTTAGGATTTTGGGCATACACCATACCTACCTGGTGTGTTTTTCAAGCTGCTGGATCTGGGACTCAAACTGTGCAGTTAGCCATGTGAGATCCAGCTGCCTTAACCACCATGCCACTGGCTGGCCCCTTCTCTTTCCTGTAGGTGATAACCATCGAGGACTGGGATAGCTGTTATTTCTCTCTCCTTATTAAGCACCGTATCGCTCTGCTTCACTGGGGCTTGAGCTCGACTGCATGTAGTGGAAAACCTGAAGTGCTGACTTGACAGTTAGGCATTTCTTTCTCTCAAGGAGCAACAGGGACAGGGCTAGTGGCCCACGACTGATTCAGTAGCTCTGGGATGTCACCAGTGTCCCAGGAATGTTTTCACTTTCTGCCCTATAAACATATCAGCCTCAGTTTTTAAAAATGATTCTTATGCCCCTGTCATCACATCCCCTTTCCAGGGAGTGAGAAGGGAGGCAGTGAAGTCAACAGGTGTAGACCAGCTGTGCGCTCCTTCGGGTATGAGGAAGGTGAAACTCACGTCCCGCTGGCCGGAAGCGTGCCACAGACCATCTCTGGGTGCCGGGGAGCTGGGAGATGACGTGGGTTTTGTTGTTCTGTAAAGGGAGGATGCATTCCT
>NW_006160006.1:322746-327608 GCF_000334495.1 Tupaia belangeri chinensis | reverse complement strand
GTTGGTAAAGAAGAAAAGAGCATGTGGGCGGCTGGCATTGTGAGTCCTGCTCCCACCCAGGAATGACTCAGATAAGCACTGGCACAATGAGTGGCTCTACCTGTGGACAGGAAGCTCTGTAGCAAGAGGGGAGGTCCAGGCCTGCAGTCCCGTAGGAAGCCAGGGATCTCGCTGGAGACAGCGCCCGCTGCCATGAGACGGCTATTTTGAGCATTTAGCGTCTGGCATCCATCGTGTTGTAGTCCTTCTGAAAATATCTTAAAGAGTGAGAAATTTCTAGATCTGAGCACTAGTGTGTTGTTAATGCACCGAGGGTTAGGGACATCTTGAGTCCTGGTTGGTCACACCAACAGCCGACTGCAGACCTGTGCTCGGTTCAGGCATGTCTTTCTGCAAGGACAAAGCGCAGTCTGTTAAGACCCTTCATGGTGACTTGGATCCCCGGGATGGCAGGACATCTGGCCAGGCATGGTCGGGAATGAGTCTAACTCTTAATCTTACTCTGATCCCTCCCTCCCTCCCAAAGAATGTGTGCATGCCGCAAGGTGTATGATATTACGAGGCAGAAAGGCAAATGAGCCAAAGAGGAACTCAGAGCAGGAAGCTATGGTTCGAGTCAGGGCTGAGTCTGGTTACTGTACAAAATGTGTGCGGTCAGGTCCTGTACGCTCCCAAGGAGTGGCTCCATCAGCTCTCAGCTGACCGCAGTGGGCATGACGTTATATCAGTTTCAGTGTCCACAAGGCAAGCACAGGTTACTTCTAGAAGCTCAACTCTCCCCTATCCCAGGAGACCTTGTAGGACAGAGAGGAGCCCAGCTAATACTGTAATACCTCAAGATGACTCAGGATGACCGGAAGCTTGGACTCTAGGAGTCCGGGAGAGGGAGGACATTAATTCTTACTCATGATGGTCTGCGAGGTCTTTATGGGGGTGGTGACACATGCAGAAGGGACAAGGGGAGAGCAAGTCTGACCAGGGCCAGGCTTTGGGGGAGTCTTGGGAGCAATTGGGTAAATTAGGGATGCCTAATGGCTGGACTTTATCAGGTAAACAGCTGCCAACTGGCAAATGTTTTGGGCCAGGGAAGTGGCATGACTAAAGCAGTTTTTTTGGAAATCATCAAGTATTCACAATGGGAAAAATATTTTATCATAATTATCAGTCCAGGGAAGGCCCATAGCCTACTGGTTAAGAGGCCTGTACCCACATGGCTGACCACAGTTTGAATCCCAGCTCTGGTGGTTTGAAAACACAGTGTGTGTGTGTGTGTGTGTGTGTGTCTCCAAAATGGAGGAGAAGGAGTTGAGGCATGACCATTACCAATGGGGGCACGCTTTTCCCCTCTTCCTCTCTGTCTCCGTCAAGCACACGCATACTCTCCGGCAATGAAGAAACGGTATCAGTTTATATACAGTAGGGGTAGGACATGGGTGGCAAGAGAAAAGAAGCAAGAGTGTGTTCAGCCATGTCATTTCGAACATGGTGTACTTCCTGTGACCATGTATATGGTACAGATTTTAAAAAATCGCTAATTGCCTGAGCGAGACAGAGAGAGAGAGGGAGAGTAAGAGAGGAGCCCTCATGGCAGCTGTCACTCTTCGATTTCTCCTGTCAGGATTGTGAGCATCATGTGTTTTTCAAGCTTCTGGGTCCAGGACTCAAATGATGCAGTCAGCCATGTAGGATCTAGCCACCTCAACCAGCATGCCACTGGCTGGCCTACAGATTGATTTTCAAGTTTTTAAAAAATGTATTTCTTCCATGGCAGAGAATCAGAGAGAGAAGGAGGGAGAGACAAAGAGACATGCACCCCACGTCTCAGTGCAGCTGCATCCTCAGTCCACCCAGATGAGGGACACACAGACCCGCCATGCACAAGGGCATGCTGGGATGTGAGCCCAGGACCCCTTCCATGGGGGTCCAGCCGTGCCACTGCTGTGCCCCTGCCTGGTCCTATGAAAATGGGTTTTAACTCCAGTCTTTGGCTTCTACTTTGCAAATGAGAAGGTGGATAAGAGAGAAGCTGGTTATGTTCTGGGCCTTTCAGGTGCTAGCGTTAAGGCCCAGACCTCCAAGGGGCAATCCACAGAGGCCTCCAGCCCTCGGACAGCGTGCCAGCACTGACGGGGCTGAGAGTGGATGGGGCGAGGCAGCTGTCGGGTTTCTCAGCCACAGGGACACTGCGCCTGCCTCGTCGCAGGGCCTGGGACTGGACTGACGAGTCAGAAAGTCAGGGGAGGGCCAGCCAGGGAGGTTGCTACGCTGAGTCCCCATCAGGAACTTGGAGAACTGGTTCAGGGCAACAGGGACGCCAGTCAGACATGCCGCTTTTTGGTGTTGTCCCGAGAACCGCACACATAAAGGAGCAGCGTGAGGGAGGTTTTAGAGTCATGGAACTGTTCCTTTGGCTTCCTTTCTCTCTCTCTCTCTCTTTTCTTTCTCTCTCTCTCTCCTAACAATTTATTTTTTCCCATGAGTGAGACAGAGAGAGAGAGAGAGACAGACAGCGAGGCACCTCCAGCTCATGCATGCCCAGCCTCAGTGAACTCTGCATCATGGGCTACTTCTACCCGACATGCTCAGGGTGATCCCCAGGTGCAACTCTGGAACCTTCCCAAGTGGGTCAGGCCCGTGGAGCATGGTGGTTAGGCCGTGCCACCGTCCACCCCCAGGGGACTTTCCTCTGTGGCATGCGGTGGAGGGTATGTGACAGTGTTTGTCCAAGTCCGTGTAGAGTACATCCCAAGATCTGGGCGGCCTGGTGAGGGTTCTGCATCCTTGAAAGGACGCCGGGCCACCACTTAGTAACCTCTTCGTGTAGCCAGAGTGCCTCCCTAACCCTACAGAAGACACTTTCTGTGGTCATGGGAGGAGAGCAGTAACTCGCTGCTCTATCGCCGCGTCAGCAGTGACAGAGGAAATTGGTTTGTACCTCACCTCTGCCACACAAGATTAATAATAGTACATAGACCTTCTAGTTGTGAGGCCTCAATTAGGGAGTGGATACACAAGATTGGGCCCATGATTCAGAAAGTCAATTCATTCCTTCCCCCTGCCCAAAGTGATTATTTCTGAAAGTGGTAATTGCAGAAAACAACATCTGCATAGTCCTTATCACATGTATCATTCCATTTCGTCTTCACGACCATCCTGAGTTAGGTATTAAGTGCTCCCTGATTCTCCCCATGGAGGCTCAGAAGTATAAGTTATTTGCCCGCGGCCACACAGCTACTGAGACGAGAACTGGGGCTCTGATATGGACTGCTGACCTTTTAATCATGACTGAATTCTGAAAACTAGCAGACAATGAACACAACCTTCTGTGCTCCTCATGTATGTGGAGGTTGGGGGCGAGCGTAAGGAAGTGTGGGTGGAAAACGGAGTACAGTGCTGTCGAAGAGCAGATGGGCTCCCTGAGATACCAGAGAGGCAGGCAGAGGACAAGGAGGCCGAGAGCCCCACTGTGAGCCGACCGCGTTGTCTGCCCGGAGAGGTGACACCTGTTTCTTTTTTTTTTTTCTTTTAACAAACCCAGCCCGTTGTACTTTGAGGGGGGGTGACAAGCACCTCCATCCTTAGCATGCTGGTGAATCCCTCGGTAGCTGGGGGAAGAGAATAGGGAATCTCTACTCCTGGGGAAGAGGGAAGATTATATCCTGGATTCAGGACTATGTTGGAAGGAATTGTAGCCCCTCATTTGTACACATGGACCTGGTTGAAGACTTGGGAAATAATTATTTCTCTGTAAAAGCCCCATGGCAGCGGCGGGCGGGGATGGTGGGCAGCAGGTGGTGTGGAGGTTAAGGCAGCTGGATCTCACATGGCTGATGCATGGTTTAAGTTCTGGATCTGGTGACTTGAAAATCATGCCAGGTGCTTATGCATGCATGCCCAAAATCCCAAGAAGAAAATGGAGAAGGGATTACAACATGCCCATCCCCCAAGCGTGGTGATTTCTCACTTTTTTTTGGTGTGTGTGGGGGGAGAGTTTTGTATCTGCTTTTGGCGCTATTTGACCAGGAAGGCAGTTTTAAGAAGTGCACTGATTGGCACTTCTGTGTTTTGGAAATGGGGGGTGGAGCACAGACACTTGGTGGCCATGAGGTGCTTTGTGAGGGTGTCTTCAGGACGGGCTGGGTTTGTTAGCAGCACACACTGGGTCCTTGGAGAACAGCGGGGTCTGTTTTTGGGAGTGGTGTGTACAGTGACCAAGCTCTGTGCTTGGCAAAGGTTCCATTACATCCTTTCCTTGGTCCCTACCGTAAGTTGCCGGACTCCCACATGGCTGACCGTGGTTCAAGTCCCGGACCCCGTCCAACCTCTTGCTTTCCCTGGGAAGTCTGTGGAGTGTGCAGAAAGGGCTTGGGTTTGATCTTGAATAGCTCTGAGTAGCTCTGAGTAGCTCGTCCCCACTTCATTTCCTCTGTGATAGTCAGCACAGTTTCCTCACCGCTAAAACGGGGTGCTACCACCTTCATGGATATGGGAGCGATTCAGTGAGGTAAGATATTTGAAAGGTGACTGGCCCTGTTGAAAGACCTTTAAAAAGTTTATAGAAAATGAATATTATTTTTTAAAAAAACTATGCATGAATTAAACTTGCACTCGAATTCTGTTTTCCATGAATTTTCCCAAGTTCCACGGTAGTACCGGGCATGTCGGAGAGGCCGTACACTGCTGGTTCAGCCTTCCTTAGTTCTGAAGGGGGTGGGGCACTGGGGGAAAGAGGGTCGTCTGGTGTGCCCCTGCTGGCCTGGAGGTGAAGTCGATCATCTGGTGACACCTGGGCCAGCTGTGAGATGTCACATCTGGATTCCATGCTTTGACTGCAGACATCCACAAGGATGTTAGGTTCTCCA
>NW_006160006.1:315180-322530 GCF_000334495.1 Tupaia belangeri chinensis | reverse complement strand
ACTCTTTCCTTTTATATCCTAAGATATAGTTGGCAATTACGCTTCCAAAAAATATGAATTTTTAAGTGTGATGATAGCCCTGAGTTAGGGTTTTTTGCTCTAAAAGCTTCCACATACGTTCAGGTTTTATTTGCGATGTGCCTTTATGTAGACGTCACGTGCTGAAATGCATTACCTCCTGCATTCAGTGCACGGGTCTGATTGCCTGTATTCCCTCACCGAAGTGAATCCTCTTAAAATTTACTGTTGAGCTTGTTAGAATCTCTTCCCTTGTCTCTTCTATTTTTTCCCCTGCCCCACCTTCCAGCTTGAGGAAACTTTTCACCTGCTGTAAAACTGACTGATAAACATTTCAGAATAAAAATATCAGTTTTAAAACTTGCAGTTTTTAAAATATCAGTTTTAAAGCTCCCATCTTTTTATTTTCCTCAGCACAACTCAACTATCACTTCTGATGATCACTCCCTTGTTACTGGGCCTGACCTAGCACAAGGACTAGGAGTTATCCTCTAAGACATGTACGAACCTAAAGTTAGATTGCCCTCTGAAATATACTCATGTTAAAAGCATAAATGTAGAAAGGAAATGAATATGTAGAGAGTGACTGGGACCCGGAGGTGGTGTAATGGTTATGTTGTCAGACTCCCACATGGCTGACCGTGGTTCAAGTCCCAGACCCAGTGGCTTGAAACTCACATTGGGCACATTTGCTTGCCTGTCTAAACCCCAAGAGGAGACTAGAGGAGAAGAGATTGCGGCATGGCTATTCCCCTAGGGACTGATTTCTCACTTTCTGTCTCTCTGGCAAGCACACATGCCCTACAGCAAAAATCTCTCTCAAAACAACAACAACAACAAAAGAGTGACCAAAAAAATTCTAAAAGAGCAACACGTGTCTGATAGAACCATAAACAAGAGCCAGTCTTCCTTGGAGAATAGGGAGAGTGTCTTTTTTTTTTTTTTTTTAAGTGTATTGTGTATTTATTTCTTCCATGAGAAGGAAAGAGAGAGATGGACACAGACACACACACACACACACAGTACGCCCGACCTAATCTTCACACCATGATCCCATGATCCATCCCAGCTTCGGCCAGTCCAGATCATGACCACGTGTGTACCCATGTGCCCAGGAAGGGCTCCAGAAGCAAACCCAGGGATTCCTCATGGAGGGTAGCCTCGGAGAAGGCTATAGTTCACTCCTCACCCACCCAGCCCCTGCTTCCCTCCACGTTTCTGCAACACTTTCAGGAAATAGTTTGGGTGGGGATTCAATGAAGTAAAGGAGGAGAATGTGAGCCGGACAGCCCAGAGCTTTGCATGGCTCCTCCTTGGCCCTCGTGTATAAACACAGCAGCACAAAGGCTAAGGCGAATTCAGAAACGCCACCCCTGAAACGGGCAAGTGTCAGAAGTAATTACAGGGTTTCTACCCAGCTGGACACATCATGCGAGAGGCGTTAAATGAAGATGCTTTACCCTTCAAACATGTCCTCTTTTCTAGAGAGAAAAGTGTAGAGAGTAACATAAGCATTTATGTACCAATGTACGTTTATACAGCATTTAACAAACTGGCACTGCATTGTGTTTGCTTTAGGTTTTGTTTTAGACTAATTTAATTTATTATTATTAGTTTTTAAAATATGACTGGAGAGAGAGAGAGGGAAAATGAGAAAGCAAGCCGCCAGATCTGGGACTCGAACCATGGTTGGCCATGTGGGAACCAGTGGCTTCACCACCACACCACCTGCTGGCCCCTGCTTCAGTTGTTTCTTAAATGAAAGAATTAATATATTTCTGATACATGTACTCTTTGTTTCCCCCTCTTCCTGCTCAGAAGAAGCCACTGTCTTGAATTTGGTGTGTTTCCTGTCACCAAGTATATAATCATTAAAGTGATCTACTTCTTTTACTGGAATCATCCTTCTCACAGATGATTTTATTGCTTTATGATTCGCGCTATAAAATAAACCAGATGACTGCAGCAACCTTGCCGAACTGACTCTCAGCTGGTAATTATTTCTCGACACATGGAGTATAAACCCTCTTCACTCCCCAGATATAGTCATGCTGTGTTAATTTTTAATTATGCATTTTATGGATTGACAGAGACAATTATAATTAATTTATGGCTTTTTTGGGTACTTTTTTTTAACACTTAAAATTTGAAGTCACAGATAATTTCCAGGGATGTGGAGGGAGCTGGTTTAGTTGTGATGTTTTCCTAGAAGTATTCCTTAAGGAGGAAAAATCAAGCCCGTGGGGAGTAAATATTTCAGACATAGCATCTTGCCTCCTTCCAAGGCGTGAAGTGGAAATAAGAACTAATTAGTTACTTATATCCACTGTGGACCCAGCCTCTCCTGACTCTATGCTTGGTCTCATTGCTGACCAGAGCCAATGTCCTGAAGTGACCTTTAGAAATGGAAAGCCTCAATCCCAGAGGGCCCAGAGCCATGTCCTGAACCACTTACAATCTTATCTGACACGATCTCAACCTGGGCTGTGCATTGGAAACACCTAGGGAGTCTGTAGATTTCCCCATGCCGGGCTACACCCAGACGATCACATCAGAACCTCTAAGGGCCAGACTCGAGCACAGAGCAAGACTCATGCTCAGGCTCCCTGGAGACACTACTGAGTGATCCCTGAGGTGAGAAGTGCTGCTGGAAAGCATTCAGCTCCCCTGGCCTAGTCCACTCAATTCACCAAGTGCTTCCTGGTCTCAAGAGTGTCCCCTCCATGGATACCTTATTTTCATCAGTGAATCATACCTCCTCAGAGAAGCCTTTCTTGACCATCCTATCTAAAATGCTCCTCATCCCTCAGCAGCTAAACTTAAGCACTGCACCCTGTTTGTTTCCTCCTAGCACTGAAGTGGTCTGTGGTTGAATTTTGTTTGCTTTATGTCTTCGTCTGTTACTGTATTGCTAAACAGAAATACCGGAGACTGGGCGATTTATGAAGAATAGAGGTTTATTTAGCTCACAGTTCTGGTGTCTGGAGAGTCCAAAGGCATGGGGCCAGCATCAAGCCTGCCCCAGCACAATGTGGCCAACAGAAGCAGAGAGGAGGCCGGCCTTGCAGAGAGAGCGAAAACAGAATTCCTACTTCCTCTGTTTGTCCTTCCAGACAATAGAGTGGTGCCCTTCTATTAGACCCCATCTTTTAAAGGTCTTATCACTTCCCAAAACTGGAGTCAAAGCTTCTAGCACATGAACCTTTGGGGAACAAGCCATTGTTCTAACCATAGCACTTCCCTTCTGCATTATGCTGCTGTGAAGACCCCAATCATGGTAGACCCCATGGGAGTTTTGGGAAGACTGTCAAATCCGGAGTAGTTGTTAGTCAGCGGATTTATTTTAAACTGCCTGACTGGTAGAGACTGAAATCCCTCACCTTGATTGGTGTCCCAGGTGGCGCCACAGACAGGCGCCACTCTGGTTCTAAAAGGGATGACAGGCTTGTGCAGCTGAATTACTAGTGTGCTTCTTGACCTGGCTGTGCCTGAGTCTTTGCCTGGGGGAAATATTATGTAATTCAACCATTAACTATACAAAAATAGAATGGACTCATGTGACTAATTACCTTGACCTTCGAACCTACAGGGCTTTTATCTGAGTCTGCCTCCCCTCCTCCTTCCTAAGTACATATCTTTGTTCTCGCTTAACTCTTATTCTTAGAGTGGAACTACAGTGTGTTTTTGTTGTTCATATATATCATGGTGTTAATGTTGTTTTAGTGGGTTTAAAAACGTATGCTGGAGTCAGATAGTGGCATAGTGGTAAGATGCAATGCTCTGTGAGGCTGACTCACATGGGATGGTTTGGTGTTCAATTCCAGAGACCTCCCTGAGTATATTGGGCATGGATGTGCCCATGATCTCGGGCTGGTTGAGGATGGGGATGGGTCTTGGCATTGGGACCCTTTTGATGGTGCTGTCTCTTTGCCTCTCTGCCTCTCTTCCTTGCTCATGGAAAAAATAAATAAGATGACTACGTCTATATTATTCTTACAGAGTACTATTACATGAAAAAGCATACTGTATCCTCCAAAGTATACAGTGATTCTGTGTACCAGAAATCACAATTTAAAAACTTTTGAAAAATGTTTAAAAATGTGTTAGTTAAGCATGCATTTGTCTCATCTTCTACTACTGCTTTTGCTTGTGTGTAGCTCCTGAGATTTTTACACCCTGTTTGCCTTGGTTGGTTTTTAGTTTTGTTGTCTCTACTTAGTTATTATTACTTTTGAAAGTTCCTTCCTCCTTCCTTCCCTCACTCCCTCCCTGTCTTTTTCCTTCCTTCCTTAAAGAACAGAACCCTGACTTTCCACTGGCTTCCAGCACTGCAGAACATTATGTCACAATGCACCGCCGTGGGAGAGACAGCACGGCCATTAGCAGTGACTGCTTTTGCTCTGAGAAGTGTGCTGGTTTGCGTGATAAATGGTAGAGGTCCCCTCCTCTGGAATGGTCATCTCCCCAGCTCCCCATTTTTGATCAATGCCTCTTTAAGTGAGAAGGGCCGTGTCTGGGTCCTGTGCTGCTCATGTGCAGTGCTACGTGGAGGTTTCACTCTTGCTGCTGGTAACCTGTGCACAGGCACGCTGGCCTCTTGCACTGGGCAGCTGTAAAGGGAGTAATTGGTAAATAGGCTCACCACTGTGATTTTATTGGGTCCCTTAGTTCACAGCGCTATTAATTGGGATTTGAACGTTGTAATTTGTTATACTTAATTACATGGTGCCTTTGGACACAGAACTGCTTATCTGTCAGCAGACCAAGAATTTCCTGGCTCTAGTACCGGCATTTCCACCGACGTTGCTGGTGGTTTCACATCCTGTTTAACCTCATGCTACTTTTCTCTTGAGCTGCCTTCTGGCTTTACCTGATTTGGATTATGTTGGTCAACAGATAAGGAAGGCGGTAGCTTCATGCGGGTGCTGGTCAGAGCTTCCCCCTCCTCCCTCCTTCCCCTCCTGCACACATCCTTAGGGTTATAGGTTTCTGTTTTGAGAACTATTTTTAGCTTGAGGATGGCCGTAGTGTGATTTTCATGATGCAAGTGAGGGCAGTCAGACAATGCCTGGTGTTGGGGCGTCCTACCCACCCTTGGGGGGTAGTAACTCCCAGCACTCCCCTCCTGACTCTGCCTGCATTTGCTATTGCTATCTTCCCTCATTAAAGTGATTCCTCCCCTACTATCAGTGATGAAGGCTAAACAGAGGTTCTTCTGGCTGGCTTATGGATTTCAGTCTAGGAAAAGACACTACTTTAAACTGATGGACTGTATTCCAGTTCTGATTTTAGTGCCTGCATTTTTCAGCTCTGGGCCAGTGCCCCTGAGGTTATGGGCGGTCTCCACTGCACTCTTCCTTTTAGGAAGTAACATTTCCTTTGCGGATGTTGACGAGGAAATTCTGGTCCCGACAACACAGTGGCTGACTGAGCTGGGGTTGGGTCTACCACGGGGACATTCTCAATAGGATTCATTAGGAATCCCTTTTTGGCCAGTCCTTAATAACACTTGCTGTATTTTGAAATTTTCTAAAAAAAGATTTATCTATAGGGTGCATGCACTTGCCGAAGAGTCTAAGACAGAAAGGCAGAAAGCAAGAAATCATCCCCCAGGGGGACAGCCATGCTGCATTTCTTTCTCCTCCATTCCCCTCTCAGAATTTTGGGCATGATGCACATGAGCCTGGTATGATTTTTTAAAAATTTTATTTATTCATTCATTCATTCTATTTATTTTATTTTGACCAGAGTGAGACACAGAGAAAGAGAGAGAGAAAGTGAGAAAACAAGCCACCAGGTCTGGGACTTGAACCATGGTTCGCTATCTGGGAGTGTCCAATGCCTTAACCACCACACCACCTTCTGGTCCCCCTGGCATGAATTTTAAGCCACCGGTCCAGGACTCGAACCATGGTCAACTAGGTGGGAGTTCAGCAATGTAACCATTATGCCATCTGCTGGTACCTGTTTTGACTTTTTAATAATAGCAATCCTACAGGTGTGAGGTGCTATCTCAATGTGCTTTAGATTTGCAAGTAATCTATGTAACTAATTTTTTTAAAAAAAGTTAATGTTTTCAGAGAGAGACAGCACTACCAACAGAGTCTCAGCACTTCAGTAAGCCGTGATCATGGGCACACACATGTTTGATGTGCTCAGGGAGGCCCCCAGGTACAAACCTGGGCCTTGTGTGGGTCAGACTGGCAGTGTTACATTTCCCTGACTATGGCTTCCCACCACCATCTGTTACACCCGCTACTGTAAGCTCGGTCTCCTGACAGTGGTGCTGCCATCACATGACGGCCCTTCCTAAGGTCTCAGTGGTCCCTAGTACCTGCAGTCCAAATGCTTCAGCCTCATCTATTCCCAGCCCCTTTTTCACATCCCCACTGGCCCCTCACATGCCAGACCCTCCACTGCACAATGCCACTGGTGTCTCAGCACCATGACTTTCCAGCCGACAGATCTGGGGACATGCTGTGTCTGCATCTTAGTTGACTTCGAATCAGCATTTCAGTGTTTTCGACTCCATGTCTGACCTGCCTCCTTGCTTTGGAACACCATTTACTTTTGCTTTTCCTGCCCCCTGCGGATGGATGGCTCTCTTTCTTTCAGAATCCTGTACCTCACCCTCCTCTAATTCTTACTCTCTCTGAATGGGTATTCCCTTACCACTTATTTTCTGTAATTTGAATCTGTATTTCTAAAGCTCCTTTTTCTGAACTCCAGATTCCTCAGTGCTGCCTCCTGAGCTCATTAAGTTCAACACGTGCCAAAATGAGCTCTTGTCCTTGGCTCTAGAGAAGGCTCTGGGCTCTTGCTGGGCACCCAGGTACCACTCACTTGCCAACTCTAGCACTTGGTCCATCTCAGGATCTTCCTGACCTTGAGTCTAGCTCTCCTGTTCTAGTTCTTCCTGGCCCTGGGATCTTTGAGGGGTATGGCCCACCCTTCCGCCCCTACCATGCTGATCGGTTCACTGTCTGGAGTCTGGATTCCCTATGACATACTGCTATTCTTCTGCCAGAATCCCCCTCTTGGGGATCAGTCCCACCATTCATCAAGCAGCCTCATTCAAGAGATTGGGCTCTGGGAACCGGCAGTTAGCGTAATGGCTATGTCGCTGGACTTCCACGTAGTCGACCGCGGTTTGTGTCCCGGACCCGGTGGCTTAAAACTCACGCTGGGCGCGTGTGCGTGCGTGCCCAAGATCCCGAGAGGAGAATGGAGGAGAAGGGATTGCGGCGTGACCATCCCCCCTGGGGGGTGATTTCTCGCTTTCTGTCTCTATGTCTCTCTCTGTCTGTCTGGCAAGTGCACGCGCCCTACAGT
>NW_006160006.1:305666-314779 GCF_000334495.1 Tupaia belangeri chinensis | reverse complement strand
GTCCTCAAAAGGTAAAAGTGCACAAAAAAAAAAAAAAAAAGAGATTGGGCTCTTACCCACTTTAACAACCCTGACTGTGTCAGACAGAGGCAGATACTTCTCCTTGTGTTTCCTAGGTCTTTCTGTTCCAATTGTGTTGGAATAGAAATGTTGTTCTCTCCTCAGAAACATGGAGTGGCTTGAGGGCAGGCCTTCTTCCTGTTCTGGTTTATGTCCCTGGTGCAGGATCCCCAGGTTGCCATTTCTGTATCAGTGAAGCAGCTATCACATAGCACATACTCATCAAATATTTTAGGGAAGGGACCAGCAGTTGGCATAATGGCTATGTCACTGGACTCCCATGTGGTCGACTACTGTTCGAGTCCCGAACCTGGTGGCTAAATGTCATGCTGGGCACATGTGCGTGCGTGCCCAAGATCCCGAGAGGAGAAAGGAGGAAGAAGGGATTGTGGTGTGGCCATTCCCCCTAGGGGGTGATTTCTAGCTTTCTGTCTCTCTGTCCATCTCTGTCTTTCTGGTGAATGCATGCGCCCTATAGCAAAAACCTCTCAAAACCAAACCAAACCAAACCAAATATTTTAGTGAAAGGATATGGAAGAAACATAATGAATAGCAGCTGAATGAATGACTAGTGGAAGACTTTCATACGGTCTAAAGTGAGGGTCAGCAAACTATGACCAATCTGTCCTGCTCTCTCGTTTTGTATGACTTAGGAGCTAGGAATGGTTTTTACAAATGAACATGTGCAATCAGTCCAGTGATAGGAAACCTTTGAACCCTAGTTAAATGAAATGTTACTTCTCCCAAAAGAATTCCATTTTTCCTCATTTGTAGACCTGCATGATAAAAGAAAAAAATTGTATTCAGTTGTTAGTTTTAGGGCGTCAGAAAAGTCATGATGCATTTTTGCATGGAAAAACACAGAAAAAAACATAACTCTTCTGATGAGCCAATATATGAGGGGACTTCAAAAGGTTCTTGGAAAAATGGAATTAAAATAAAAAACAACATAAACTTTATTTCTCAACATAAGTTCCATCAAGTTCAAAACATTTTATAAGCGATAATGTCAGATATCGAGTCCATCCCTAATGAACTGAGGGTCCTGGGAATTTAACCAAGTTAATGCAGTCTTTTTCACATTATTAACTGAAGAAAAGTGAGTGCCCTTCAAAGATTTTTTTTTTTAAGATTAGGAAAAAGAAGTGAGAAAGTGCCAAATCAGGTCTGTCAGGTGAATGCCTAATGATTTCCCACTGAGATGCTCACAAAATTGCCCTTGTTTGAGGAGAAAAATGAGCAGGAGTGCTTTTTCTTTTTCTTTTCTTTTTTTTTTTTTTGAGAGATTTTTGCTATAGGGCGCGTGCGCTCGCCAGACAGACAGACAGAGACAGAGAGACAGAAAGCGAGAAATCACCCCGCAGAGGGGATGGTCACGCCGCAATCCCTTCTCCTCCATTCTCCTCTCGGGATCTTGGGCACACACGCACATGCACCTGGCGTGAGTTTTAAGCCACCGGGTCCGGGACGCGAACCGCGGTCGACTACGTGGGAGTCCAGCAACATAGCCATTATGCTAACTGCTGGTTCCCAGCAGGAGTGCTTTTGTGGTGAAGAAGGACTCTCTGGTAATTCTTGGGTGTTTTTCTGTTAAAAATTTGACTAACTTTTTCAAACCACTCTCATAATAAGCAGATGTTACCATCCTTTGGCCCTCTAGAAAGTCAACACGCAAAATGTGTTAAGCACACCCCCGCTCTCCCCCCCAACTCCAGCCAAACTGTTGCCACACCTTTGTTCTGATCTGCCGTCTTTGGCTTTGATGGGCATCGATGGGCCACTCCCACCTCTTGGCAGCCATTGCTGTGACTGCGCTTTATCTTCAGGATCGTCTGGGAAAGCCCATGCTGTGTCTCCTGTTAGTCCTTGGAAGAAATGCTTTGGGATCTTGAGCTCAATCATTTAAAATTTCCATTGGATGCTCTGCTCTTGTCTGGAGCTGAGCTGGATACAACAGTTTTGGCAGCCATGAAGCAGAACATGTGCTCCACTTTAACTTTTCAGTCAAAATTGTGTAAACTGAACCAGTTGAGGTCCATGGTGTTGGCTGTTACTTCTGCTGTTGATCATCAGTCCTCTTCAATGAGAGCATGAAAAAGATTCATTTTTTCCTTGCAAATTGATGCGAACAGTCTGCTGCTATGGATGTCATCTTCTGCATCGTCTGTCCTTTCTTAAAATGAATTATCCATTAGTAAACTCATTTCTTTGGGGGCATTGTCCCCATAAACTTTCTGTAATGTGTCATTGATTTCATCATTCTTCCATCCAAACTTCACCCTAGTTTTGATGGGACTAGCAGATGGCATAATGGTTACATTGCTGGACTCCCACATAGTCAACCACAGTTTGAGTCCTGGACCCAGTGGCTTAAAACTCAAGTCGGGCATGTGTGTGTTCATGTGCTAAATCCCGAGAGAAGAATGGAGGAGAAGGGATTGTGGCATGGCCATCCCCTCTGGGGACTGATTTCTTGCTTTCTGTCTCTCCGTATTTCTCTGGCAAAAAAGCTCTCTAAAACAAAACAAAATAAACTTGCCTTAATTTTGATGTTCATTCTCACTTCAATTTTATTAGAATTCATGTTGCTCTGTTAGGGGTTCTTTCCAAAATGATGCACTTATCCCTCTTAGTGCCTCAAACTAGATCCTGTTCAGGTGCATTATAACAAGTTAGTATGATTGCATTTTGACACAATTTTTTTTTGAAATCCATGCATTGTTTTTTCAATAGTACACATTTTTCATAAACTTTTTGAAGACCTCCTTGTATTTTGAATTTTATCGATAATAAACTTGTGAATATTGTTTGTTCTCCTGTTACATAAATATCCATGTACCATCCTCAGTTTTGCCTGTTGGCCTGCAAAGTTTAGGCTCTTTGCTCTCTAACCTTGTAGAAGTTTACTTAAATAACAGCATTGCTATTACTGCCCTCATGTATTGTGATCCAGTGGGGTGTTCAAAAAATGTAAACTATTTTGGACATAGTTGTCTGCTTAGGTGGGATACTATTTGTGACGCTCAGGGCAAGTGATGAACAAATGTTAATTCGCTCTTTTAATGAATGTTGTTTTCCTCTGTTTGTAGACCTCATTTAGTGAAATGAGTGGTTGGTTGGAGGGTAGGTGACTCAATAAACAGGACATGCTGTGTGCTTTGGTACGTGTGCTGGGGTTAGTTAGCGGCGTTTAGGGCAAATGGCATAAAACATGAACTGAGTTGGGGAATACTATGTCAATACGTACGTGAAAGGAGGGCAAACAATATCTTCAAATGTGTTATTGGTGAAACTCAGGATACTAGGGGGGTCTTCATAAAGTAAATGGAAAATCCATCTTTTTCACATTGTTAGGTTCCTGCATTCCTGATGACTGAGAGGGGGCTCCAGGGGATTTAGTTACTCACTGTGCTGTGGGAAAAGGTGAACCTCAGCCATAGCCATGAGCAAATCTTTGTACACAGTTTAAAAAAAAAAAAAAGGCCTGTGTCTACCTATGCATTTTTGATACTGGTCTTGGATCTTTAAAAATTTATATTTGGAGTATTTTTCTGTGCATCTTTCATTTTATTAAGAAGAAACTACAACTAAAACGTAACCATGCCATCGTTTTTCATTAGTTCTAATGGCTCCGTGACAGATTGAAAGCTCATGTAGCATGATGTTTGAATTTTTTTCTTCCTGAAATGCTGTCAGGGTAGATCATTCAGAAATATTACAAATTCTTCTGAACTGCAGGAAAAAGCTTTTGACTCCAAATGTTTTTTTTTTAAATGTGCACTACATCATGTGAAACCTTAGTCACTTTCCGAGGGTGTTCTGAATCAGCCGCGTTCCTTTGTCTTGACATTGTTGTTTTTCTTCTATTCACAATCTCTGCCCCAAGCTGTAATGTAGTCTCCAAAATGATTTCTGAAATCTGAAAGCCAGTGTTTTTATTTTATCTCGATTTATTTTACTCTGCATTACAACCTGCATTTCTTGGGTTATTATTCTGAAGCCAATTTGTACAGTCATTTTAATTGGAGCATTTTAGGCTTGAAAGAGACTTTCGGCATTATTTAGACCAACCTCCTCATCTGGAAGGAGGGAACAAAGAAGAAACTGAGGCCAGGAGAGAGACTGTGAAATACACTGTGAGCACACGGCTAGTCGGTGGTGGAGACAGGAACCAGGAGACTCACGTGCTAAAATTGGCTAGTGTTTTTACCCCTTGTAGGTTTTCAGGGCTGAAACCATCCAGAAACTTGAGCAGAAAGAAATAATGAAAGTGCAAGTTCTGATGTTTATTTTTAAATGAAGTATTATGACTCAGATGATTTCCGATTCTGTAGAAACTGGGAATCAAGTAATTGGTTTTAGGAAAATAATAATAACGTACCATGAAAATGCACTGAATGTCACATGGGTGTTTCTGTAGAGATTTTATTGGGGCTTTACATCATGGTGAGCAATGCTAGGTGCTGTTAAAATACTTGACTCTGTCAGTGTCCAAATACAAAGCGAGCAGCAGAAGAGAGCGTTCGAGCTGGCAGGGGCATCTCAGTGAGGGCCTTGGGGTGTGAGTGGGGGGGTAGGTGGGGACTGTTGGCTATGTGTGGGGCATCTTTGCTGCACAGACGACATGGTGCAAAACTGTTTGTGCAAAAAACCTGCTAACCTGCAAATCTGTACGTATTTTATTTTTTTTTTTTTTTATGTTTTTTTTTTTTTTTATTTTTTATTTTTTATTTTTTTGGAGAGATTTTCACTGTAGGGCGCGTGCGCTCGCCAGACAGACAGAGAGAGACATAGAGACAGAAAGCGAGAAATCATCCCCCAGGGGGGATGGTCACGCCGCAATCCCTTCTCCTCCATTCTCCTCTCGGGATCTTGGGCACGCACGCACACGTGCCCGGCGTGAGTTTTAAGCCACCGGGTCCGGGACACGAACCGCGGTCGACTACGTGGGAGTCCAGCGACATAGCCATTACGCTAACTGCTGGTTCCCGTATTTTATTTTTAAAAGAATTATTTTATTTAACTTCTTAAAATTTCTTTACTTATTTTTTGATTTGACCAGAGGGGGAGGGAGGGAAGGCGAGAGAGAGGGTGGGGGGGAGAGAAAGTGAGAAAGCAAGCCAAGTCTGGTACTCGAACAACCACTGACCATGTGGGAGTCCAGCGTCCTTAGCCATGCCACCTGCTGGCCCCATGTACCTATTCCTTTTCTTTCTTTCTTTTTATTAATATGCTTTAAAAATAAAAAGAAGGAGGAGGAGGAGAAGCAGCAGCTGTTGCCTGCATTTCCTTAAGGGCAAACTGCGAGTAGCCTAGGCCCTGAAGAGGGGCTCAGAAGCCCGTAGAAGGTCGTCAGTCATTTCCAACAGCTTACTTGACCTGGCAGGAGACCCGTGCCCTTTCCTCTCGAGCAGGTCTCAGGGCACCGACTGTGTCCACGGGCTGCAGGGTAGGGTGCCACATGCATCGATGTCTTGCTGGTCTGCCCTGGAAGCCATCGCGTTTGCCAGTCCTGGCTCTAATCCCGAGTCAGCAACACCATGGTCTTCATTATATGCAGTGGTCCCTGTTTTGTTTTTATAACTGTTTAACTCTTTTGAAAAATTAATTAAAAAGTTGATCTTTCGAAGGTTAGTTGTTAAAGATAATTCAACAATTCCTTTTGGCACAGAAGACTCAGAATGGGGGAAAATCTCTACAAAACAAGGAGTATCCTGGGAGGCCTGAAATTACACTGTACTTACTGCACTTATGTGGGCCATTGCCAAAAGCATACTCATTTTCTGGAACACTGCGTTCTGATTCCAGCTTGTACATCTGTTGTATCCTTGTAGCCAAAAGGAAGTGGAAAGCTGTGAAAATATCAGGTGAGTTTGGGGCCAGTTAGATAGTTACTTCAAGTCACAACTTTCCTTGTGACTTACAGATTTAGATAGTCACTTATTGGCATGCAGTTACTCCTGGAAAAATGTAAACGTAAATATTTATTGAGAACCTCAGCGCGTGTTAATGTAGTTACCAGTTTCAAGGAGGGACAGAGACCAGTAGAAGCAGACTGGCTCCAGGAGAGCTGGAGTTAGCTTAATGTTCAGTCTGGGTGATCAGAGCTTGGGATGGCATCAAGAGAGTTTCATGGACCACTGTCCAAAGTGGTTGATCCCAAACAGGTAGGAGCAAAGATGTAGATGTGAACAGGGCTCCTCAAGGAAAATACAGTCCCAGGAGAAGTCTGGGGTAGGGAGCCAAGTCAATTGTGTAGACATCGGGTAAGGCATGATCAAGACTGAAGGCATGAGAAGAGAATGAATGAATCACGGTTTGTGCAATGAGATCGAAACACTGCGAACCTCCCCAGTGGTCTTCGCGTAGTGAGTTCTCTCGTCTCTGATCTTATGCATCTCACCAATAGACTGCTTCATTTCACAGATCGCCCACTGAGCAAGCTGGCCCATGGCCTGTGGCCTGGAGGGGGGAAAGGTGAGATGCGTGCACAACACACCACCTCCTTCTCCACTGGATTCATATCACGTATTAATTATTAATCCAGAGTATCTTTACAAACTGCAAATACGAATTCCTGCCACGCATTTTTAAACAGCCCCATTATGATCAAGCAAATTCAAATATCTCATGTAGTTTATTACAAGTGGGCTTTGCTTATAGATGACAGACTGCTTTTGTATATTGTTTCTATTTTTTCTTTTTTGGTTATCTACAGCCAATTTCTGCATTAGGAGAAACATGAGCTGTTTTGATATTTAATAGTTATATAAATCCCATTTGTAGTAGCATCTATACTGTTTCCTTTGTAGAACAGAGAATTAAGACCCAATGTAGAGAATTCTACGTTCTAGGACCTGGCTTAGATGAGAAATGATGATGAATTTATAATAATATTGGTAACTGATCTGGATAATAAAGATTTAAGACAGCTTTATTTGACTATAAATGCAATTAATGTTGCCTTCTGGAAGGAAAAGAAGCAAAATTATATTTCCCGTTACTTCAGGAATTGATTCCAGAAGTATTTATGTATTAATTGCCTAATCAATATTAGAAGTATATTAGAAAATAATTTCTTGCAACCTTTAAAACACAGTTTTATTCGGATCCTGGTAAATTTATATGTGCAGTTTTTCAGTGTTCTCCAAAATATAGTAATGTAGTTTATAATGGGTTTTGTTAACAGAATTCCAGCGCAGTCAGTCATGAGATCTACCTGGCTTTCATTACCAGTGATCCATGAGCTGGGCAGCAGCCCACCTAATGCTCTAACACAGGTGCTCCCTCAGGCATGGCGCAGTGGTTGGTTTTATAACGTAGCTTGAGAAGGAAAAAGAAAACAGCACAATATAGAAAGTGGGTCGGTTGACGTCAGCTGCCGTCGGGTTGCTTTCCTCGGGGCTAACGCAGAAGCGGTCTCCTCATCCTCTCAGCTCAGACTGGCTGCTGGGGAGCTGCCTGCCAGCTCTCTCCTGGTTTCCCGGCAGGTCGGGTAACAGTCTCAGTGGGGCGACACAGAATCCAAGATGAGTGCCTCCGTGTTTGGCCTGTTGGTTCTAGGGTAGGAGCTCAGTCTAAATCAATTGCCTCCCAGAAATCTTTAATAGTTTATAACGTAGAAACATCTCGCCCTTGTTCTTTTAGAATTTTTGTCTAAGCTAGAGTCTTATATAATCTTGCATATCAGTTATTTATCGTTCCATAGCAAACCTCCCCAAAGCAGTGGCTCGAAACATCAACAGTCATTTGCTGGACACGGGCAGATGGGGACAGCTAGGCCCAGAGGGTCTGTGTTCCATGCAGCATCAGCTAGGGCAGTTCAGGGTCTTGTTGAAGTCCCTTCCACGATCGCTGTTCACATGGATGTTAAGTTGGTGCTCTCTGGATTCTGGGAGCTCAGCTCAAGACGAGGGCGGTCCTGCCCCCTCCACATGAGTCTCTTCGCGTGAGACATGCCACGGCCGCCTGGGCTTTCTCCTGTCACGGCAGCTGGGCTGTGAGGGTGTGCATTCTGAGACAGACAGGTGGAGCGCTAGAATATAGTCTGCAGGCCTTGGCCTCAGGAGTCATGGCTGTCACTTCTGCTGTGCTCGAGTGGTTTGGTCAGCACAGGGGTGGTGGGTGACACATTGAGAGGAGTGTCAAAGAATTGAGCGGCATGTTTTAAAATTCCTGTGACATTAGGAGCGTCTGATTCACATTTTTTAAAGTTTTTTAAAGTTTATTTAGTGATTTCTTCCATGTGAGACAGAGATGGGGGTGGGGGGAGAGAAAGAGAGAGAGAACCACCAAAAATGAGATGCCACGGCCTACTGCCAGCCTCGGCCAGCCCCAGCCCCAGCCCCAGCCCCAGCCCGTGGGCACTCTTGTGTCTGCCTGTTCAGATGCAAACTCAGAACCCCCCCTGTGGGTGAGCCTGGCACCACTAGGGCACCACAGTTTTCACTGCTCCATCTTTTGCCCATGGTTAACATCGAGCCAAACTGTGGCTCACAAATGAAAGACATTTGCTCACTTATTGCTCGGGCCGAGGTGGACGGGGTGAGCTTGGCAAGGGTCATCTTATGGGGCGGTGGAGATGGAAGTCAGGCCGCTGGGCAGCCGGAACATCCGGGAGATGATGCTGTGGTGAGAGCAGCTGGAGATGGTGTTTTCAAAATGCTTAACTGGGGGACCAGCAGATGCCATAATAGCTACATCGTTGGATGCACATGTGGCCAACTGTGGTTCAAGTCCTGAACCTGGTGACTTAAAATTCATGCGGAGCGTGTGTGCATTTGTGCGTGCCTAAGATCCCAAGAGGAGAATGGAGGAGAAGGGATTGTAGTGTGGCCATCCTCCCTGAGGGGGTGCTTTTTTGCCTTCTGTCTCTTTCTCTGTCTCTTTCTGTCTCTCCATTGAGCACACACATACTCTAGCAAAAATCACTCTAAATTAATGCTTATCTGAGACAAAAAGGAGGAGAAAAGGAAGTAACAGGAGGAAGGTGGGGGGCCAAGAGAGCTTCCTTACTGCTTTCTGTTTTCTTTATTTTAAGGAAGGGAGAATGT
>NW_006160006.1:240138-305635 GCF_000334495.1 Tupaia belangeri chinensis | reverse complement strand
AGGGGAGGAAGCAGTACTAAGCGAGAGATGGTATTGTTCTTTCTGTGTGACTTAATTTCTCCTCCAGCGTTTCTTACAGTTGGGGACCTGGCACGGTACCATGCATGGTGACACTTGATGGCCATTTGCTATGAATGAAGGATTCTACCTATAGAAAAACACTGCAGAGGGACTGTCCACACCTGCAATGGCCTCTGTCTACCCCCTTCAGGGTGTGGCCTTTTGCCTGATATTTGTTTCACAAGGAGGCTTTCCATGAAACCAGTCTCCCACGTTGCTGGGTGTCATGGCCATCCCCAGTGACCTCCATATAGGTGTGCGTTCTCTTCCTTACCCTGACCCCAAGACCTGATCAAGAAAGCCGATCTACTTTTCCAAATTGCCCATGGAGGAAATGGCCCGTGGGAGGCCCACTGTGGTGTCGCCATGGCAATGCAGTGCTCTGCAATGCTGAACCCACTCAGGAGGGCTCTGGGTTCACGCCCCAGGTCTCCCTGCACACACCGAGTGCACATGCCATGCTGGGGGTGGATCGCAGCAGGAAGACACTCCTGGGGGTGCTCTCGGTTTCTCTCTCTCATGAAAGAAAGAAATAAAAAGCAAATAAATAAATAAATAAATAAAATTAAAAGTCTAGCTTGTAGGAAGACTTAAGACTTAAGAGGGTTTTACTAGTACCCCACCGACAGCCCCAGAAACCAAGGCTGATCTAGTGAGAGTGCTGTTTCTCCCAGACTGCCAGCTAGTCATCCGTAAAGGGGGAAGAGCACCTATTTCGGAGGGATCTTACGAGGGGAGGGCTGTGGGGTGGTCACTCCTGTACCGTGCTTTCTGAACTGCGGAAACTCGGGACTGCGCTGCACTACACAGTGCAAAGCTGAGATGCTGAGTACCTAGCCTGAGCCCAGCGTGGGTGTCCACATTTCACAGAAACCCCATTTTACCTCTGAGGGTCATTACGGTGGCTACTTCCGCCCCTTTTGCAGTTTTTGACTTCTACAGGAAATCGGTCTGGAAGTGTCAGCTGTTGAAGAATTGCAGTGATTTTTGCTTCATGACGTGCAGTTATATAGTAGGTGCGCTGGTCATAGACTCTCCACGTAGTTCCTTTCTTTCTGAGGAGCAGCACCCGCCGACTCCAGTAAATAAAGGAGAGTGAGTAGCACCTTCGAAACTGCAGGTCTGGAGAAGCCCCACTGAGAAATGGCCGAAGGTATCCGGAATGATTTATATGAGGCATACGAAGTGGAGGGAATGCAGGACCCGGTTTGTAATGTGTGCCGATTACCTGCAGGATGGCAGAATTGCACTTCGGTGAATTTCTCGTGTCGGTAATCTGTGCCGCGTCCGTGTAACGATGTACATCCGGATTCTTGTAGTGACTTGAAGTTACATGGCATGTTTTAGTTGGACACTCTCTCAGAGCATCCTTTTGTTTTCTTCTTTTCTCTAAAGTTTATTTACTTTCCTCCGTGGCAGAGGAAGGGAAGAAGGAAGAGAGCAAGAGAGAGAGAGAGAGATAAGGACCCCCCAAGCCCATGGTCCTCCCAGATTGCGGGCCTGGACCGTGCGCACACGTGCACCTCTGGCATGTACGGGGTCGACCTGGGACACAAGCCTGGGACCTTCCCACGTGGCTTGGGCATCACACACTGTTGCATTACGGCTGTGGCACCATGGTGGTGTCATTCCTAAGGCAAAAATACAATGATGAGGTTGTACGCGTTATCTCCCAAGTTTTCCACTCAGCAAAGGGAGAGTGTATTTAAATGATCACACACAGAGACTGACGCTTGAATGTTTTGCTGAGGGACTGGGCAAGGGGTTGTTTGGCGTGCTCCGCTGCAAGAGAGCTCAGTGGTGGTTTCGAGGCCTCCCTGATGCTGTATTCTGGGAGAGGAGCGACCACAGATCCTGTGGGACTGTGCACATTTCTGTAGCTCTCAATGCGGACTCCTTAATTCCACACCACGATGTATCCAGCCACTGTGTTATTTAATGTTTAAGTAACACCGAGGGCATTTGACATGCTGACCACAGTTGCTGGCATTTCCTAGCACAGGCTCTGCATTCTAGCAGCTTTGTCGCTGACAGCCATCTCTGTGCCGAGTTCAGGGTCGGTCTTCTGTTAGGGAGTTGGACGTGGAGTCAGAGAGGGGAGACACGTGACCACCTCGGCTCCAGGGCTAGTCCAGCAACCACAGCGACACCTGCGACGTTCTCTGTTCATTTCCCAGGGTGCTCCCTGGACTGCTGCCATGCCCTCTGGGGTGGTGGCCTCCCTGCAAGTCCTGGCCCTGGCCAGCTTGCCTTCCTTTGTACCAGTGAGGGCATGAGGGAGAGCTAGGAGAAGCCCCGCTCTGCCCGGGAGTCTCCGTTCCCCATGGCCAGTGTTCACGAGTGAGCCGTCGGTACCGTTCAAACCATGGCGGGCTTTTCCTGGGCCTGAGACTCCCCGGATCTGTGTGTAGTTGTGGTGGGAGGCAGGCATTTGCCCTGGCTAGATGCAGACACACCCCTAGGACAGCCAGTTGGAAGCCTCTCCCTGAAATTTAACTCTTGTTTTTGTCAGAGTGTACGTGCATTCACCGGGGAGAGACAAAGAGACAGAGAGAAGGAGGAGAAATCACCCGCCGGTGGGCACGGTCAGGCCACAATCTCGCAATCCCTTCTCCGTGTTCACATCATGTTGGATTTGGGTCATGCACTCACAAGCTCCCAGCATGTTTTTCAAGCTGCTGGGGTCAGGATTCAAACTACTGACAGCCATGTGGAATCCAGCTCCCTTCCCTACTCAGCCACAAGCCAACCTTTGGGACTTTGACTCTTGGGTGAGCAACACAAAGAAGAAGGACGTTAGAATTGATTACAGCGGCGGTGGTGGTGGTGGTGGTGGTGACAGTGGTGACAGTGGTGACAGTGGTGGTGGTGGCCACAGCACCTCTGTGGTGAGACTGTGGTGGACTCCCTTGACTGTCAGAGCATTACGTCCTGTCCATGGTGGTCTGTTGTCGTCTGATTGTCTTTCTTTCTTTTCCTTTTTTTGGAGAGATTTTTTGCTGTAGGGTACATGTACTTGCCAGAGAGACAGAAAGCAAGAAATCACCCCCAGGGGTGGGGACTGGCCATGCTGTAGTCCCTTCTCCTCCCTTCTCTTCTCAGCATTTTGGGGATGCACGCACACATGCCGGGCATATGAGTTTCAAGCCACCAGGTCTGGGACTCGAACCGTGGTCAGCCGCATGGAAGTCCAGCACCCTAACCACCACACCACTTGCTGGTCCCTGTTTGTTTTCTATGCTGGCCAGCAGTGGTGCCCCTCCCACCTTGTTGTCGAGGCCCTGGCTGGCATACGTGCCCTGTGCTGCCATCCACTCCGCACTGTCAGCCCTCTGGTTTCAGGGTGTCTTTCTCAGGCTCCAGGTGGAGAGCAGAGACAAGCACTGAGGTTGCCTATTTTCCATCAGCTGAGGGTGGTTCACTGGCACGGAGTTAGTTCTGGTCTCGCCTGTGGAGTCGCGCTGTAACGCCTCCATTTCTGGGACACTCGCCGGCTGAGAGAGCGTGTAGGCACAGCATTATTTTGATATCTGAGCATGGGTAGATGCCCCGGCTCGGAGTTACAGGTGACCTCAGATAGCCTCCATGAAGTAGGTGACTTCCCCGAGGTCACGTGGCTACTAACTGGCTCCTCAATCTCCCTGGGGTCCCTGTGGTCCCTGTGGACATCCCTGGCTGCAGGTCGCCCATTCGTCCACACCTGCAGACAGCCTGCCTGTGCGAACTGGGGAGGCGCTCGCCCCTGCAGCAGATGTCGAAGCAGGCCTGGCCGTGCCCTGTGTTATGGATGCCAGGATGGGGTCTGGGGCAGGTTCTGGACCTGGGAGTTCTTGGCCCCGCAGACATGGTATGTCAGGGATGGGGACAGCAGGTGCCCAGAACAACGGGCCAGGATCCTGACCAGCCTTAGTGTCACAGGATGGGAACCGAGGTCGAGGGAGGGAGTGGCAGCTGGGAACATGTCCAGGGTGGGTGCTGGGAGAGACTGGGTCAGATATCCCAGGTACAAGGGCTCCAGGCGTTTCTAATGTCTTAGAAATGCTCCTTCAGGACCAGCAGATGGCTTAATTGTTACATTGCTGGACTCACATGAAGTCAACTGTGGTTCGAGTCCAGGACCTGGTGGCTTAAAACTCACTCTGGGTGCGTGTGTGTGTGTGTGCCCAAGATCCTGAGAGGAAAATGGAGGAGAAAGGATTGCTGCGTGACCACCCCCCAACCTCCCCGGGGGGTGATTTCTCAATTTCTGTCTCTCTGTTTCTCTCTATCTCTCCAGTAAGCACACGTGCCCTATAGCGTTCATTTCTTTAAAAAAAGAAAAAAAGAAAAGAAAAAGAAAGAAATGCTCCTTAACCTCTGGATTGCGGACTACACTCACGTTCACGGCTCATCTGACATGGACCCAGTGGGTGCGTCGGCATTGTGTCCCCCGCCCCTCCTAGTCCCAGCTCTTCCTTGTGGGGTCTTCTCAGTGCTGACAGTGGCCAAGGAGGCAGTGACAGGCAGAGAGAGGGCCGGAGGGCAGGGTTGTGTCTCTGTGGCCTCCCCTCTCTGCAGTCGGCTTGTCTGGTCCTCATGCTTGGCCTCGCCCTCACACCCTGCCCGGTCCCTGCCTTTGAACTGGTGCCATCTTCGTGTTCTGGTCCTTTCTCACCAGAAGATTTCCGCCTCCCTGTTGCCTGGTGGCAGCGGCTCGGCAGGGGCTGTGGGGGAAGCTCTCCTCGCATCCCAGAGAGCTCCGTGACATCACGCCCATACAACTATAGTCAGGCCTTCGACAATTGCTTTTGTGGGATGACATGGAAACCTGCCTCTAGAAACATTCTTTCTATGGGGAAGTGTATTCCCAGTTTCAGATAACTGATTTATAAATGAACTTTGAGAACAAAGCCTGTTTGGCGCTGTGGGTGCTATTTTAGGCTGTGGACCCAGAGTGCTGCATGCGTGTGACTCAGTGAGGGGCCGAGCCTGCCCTCTGCTGCTGCGCGGGCTCCTCCACACCGAGGGCTGTGGCTTCAGCCTGCCTCCCTCCTTAGGGCGAGCAAACAGGCCAGAGAGGCACAGCGGTTTATATGAAGCCACACGTGAAGTCTGCGCCGGAACCAGGCCCGATTCCACCCCGGGGTCCTCCCTCTTACTACTCCCAGAACATAGAGGGAAGTTGGTCACCTGGGGTCAGCACTAGCCTCCGTGGGGGTACTGTCAGGGACATGCCAGTCTAGATCCACTGTGGGTGCCACTAGGGCCCGCCTCAGTACCTGGGGTAGAAGGGTATTTGAAGAAGAGCAGCAATGACTTGAAGCCTTTAGAGCCCAGCGGTGGCCACAGGGGCCATTCTTAGTCTCCCTGTCAACGCCCAGTGAGGTTGACTGAGTGTGCAGTTAAGTCGTTGGAAATTTGTTTACGGTTTTGCAGTGGTCTTCAGCTTTCTCCCCTGTAGAGCAGTGGGTGACTGGCCATGAGGTTATCCACAGGAAGGCCAGCTGTCACTGGGCTGTGTGTTCTCCCTGCTGTGGGTGTGAGGGGATGCTTGTCTCTCTTTTCTCAGGCTTCCTTATGAGTCAGGGAGTCTTTCACGTTCTGATTGTACTTCTGACCGCCAAAGTGGCCACTGGGAAGGACTTTGAGGATGTTAGGAGCAGTGAAACTCGGGGTGTCCGACTTACAGCCATACCTTGCAGGGGGTCTTCTGCAAGTTCATGGCACATGTGCATTGTGGGCAACTGTGGATGAATTTCAAACTATTCTGTACCAATATGAGCTTGTATTTTAATTCCATTTTCCATGAACTTGCTGAAGCCCTCCTTGTATTATCACTCAGTAGTACGACCTTTAATGAACCAACTTAGGTGATAAATATCTTAGTTTGTGCATAATTTTCTGTTTGCCACATTTTATACAAGTCAGGCTTAGACTTCTCCCTCTTTAAGCAACGACAGTGTAAGAAGTGAGTTTTTGACATGGTGAGGGCTGCCAGATCCCACATGGCCAACTGTGTGGTTTGGGTCTTTGACTCGGTGACTTTACAGACACACCAAGTACATGTGCTTGTGTACCCAGAATCATGAGAGGAGAATGGAGGAGAAGGGGCTGCAGCATGGCCACATACTCACTGCCCCCCTGGGCAGTGCTCGCTCTCTCTCTCTCTCTCTTTCTGGCAAGCACACATGCCCTATAGCAAATTTTTACAGAAAGTAAGTTTCTTCCTGATACGAACAGCAGTTTGATAATGGTATACTTGGCATTTAAGATAAATAGTTGCCTTGAGTTATTGAAGCATACTTTTCATTTGTGTTTCAGGAGTAAAGCATTATGTAATTGTCATCTCTAAGTTCCCAGGGAAAAGGGAAAATGGTGGAGGTGTTTTCTACACTGTCTCTGTATACTGTCTAGCATTTGCTTTAGGTACTTAAAGGCGTTCTTAGCTGTGCAGGTGTGTGGTGGCTTCCAGCATCCTAAAGTCATTAAGGGAAATACTTTGCAATCTTGTTAAAAAGGTGCCGAATATGTCTGAGATATGACTCACTCCTCGTGGTGGAAGGGAGCCTTAGTGGGAGGAAGAAATTTCCAAGCATCTCCCTGGCCGTTTGAAAGCCAGAGTGTTTTATGAACACTCCCCGTTTTTTGGCTCACTTTTTAATGCTGTGGGTATTTAGTGCATGTTCTCTTCTGTACCAGCCACTGTGCCAGGTGGGCATCTTGGGAGAAATTTCTGACTGTTACAGAGAATTTCTGATATACAGGGGAGCCGATGGTGGTGCAGCTCTGGGAGTCTGGTGAAAAGATTGCCCTACGTGGGTGGTAGAAACCTTGACAGAGAGAGGGAGAAAAAGAATCTTCGAGACACTGAAGCAATGTATTCAGTAAAGTATTTTATGAGCCTTTACACTTCTCACATGCAATTCTGTGTCATTCTTCCATTTTTCTTCAAGAAATAGAAGCATTATTTATGTTGTTAAATGTATATGTGGATCCCTATGTAGTGCTTTCTAAACACTTGAATCACTGTGTCATTTCTGTCTTTAAAAAGGACAAAATCTAATTGCCCCATAGAATAGAACAAGTTAAGTTAATTAGGACACATTCATGAGACAGAATTTTCTGCCATCATTAAAAATCATATTTTTTCCCCATCATGAATACACTGCATATCAGTCCAGTCAGAGACATTACTATAAACATTGCGATCAACAGATTTCTTTCCATTTTGGGTCCCTTAAATGTTTTGTTTCTTTCTTTTTCCCCTTGAATCCCTCCCTCTGACTCTCCCCCATTTCCCAGCCTGCTCCCCTACTGTCTCCAGTATTATATTGCTCTCCCTGCTTTTGTACCTTCTAGTCATTCAGTTTTTGCCATTGAGTGCCAACATTCAGGATATGTTGAATGGGGATATACAGTGCCTCTCTGTCGTCATCTTGCTTGTGTTACTTAGTAAACCTTCGATATTTGTCCACTTTCTATTTGGTATGTTGTAACGATGCACAGTGATGTAATGTGTAAAATTAAAAAAAATCATATTGCAAAAGAATATTTGATGGCATGGCAATATACTCATTATAAAATCAGTGGAAGAGAAAAGTGTGATACTGATTTGGTGATGCTTCATCCTCAGCTTGGCTCATCGTGACTACCTTGGCGGGATTTTCAGCTGCCCCGCACCCCTGCAGCCCCACCACTGCCTCTTTCTCCCGCCATTGCCCTTAGCACCTTCTAACATACTGTACAATTTACTTGTGTGTATTGTTGCTTATTATCTTTCTCTTCTGGTAGAATATAAGTTGTAGGAGGACAGGGGTCTCTGTCACTTTTGTTCATGGTGGTATCCAAAAGCCCAGCACAGTCTGACACGTAGAAGATCTTATTAAATATTGTACTTGTTGAGTGAATGAAGGAAATATGGTTGGGTTACATAGATGGCCACTGTTATTTTTTTCTTTTTGACTTTTCTGAATTTTCCATATTTTCTGTCACATACATGGATTACCTCTGTAATTAGAGGGGGGAAAGCATTAGCATTAAAAACAGACATTGTTAGATATGAATTCCTCACATGGACCAGAGGAGTTTATTTGTGGACAATCAAGAGGGCAGACTCGAGGATTTGCATGTGTAGGCCAGGGAACATGGTTAAGCAAGATCGTAGGATCCATGAGTTGGGTCTGGTCGGGTTCCGTGCTTGTCTAACCACTGGGTTGGAGGCTGTCCTGCCACTCTGTTCCTCACTTTCCCATCACCCTTGTCTGTGCCAGGTCAAGCCGGGTCCAGCCTGCTCTGTTTCCGTACCTCTGGTTGTGGTAACGATGGTCTCACTCCTTCTGTCCCCCTCCTGAGTGTTTTTCCTGCTCCCCATTTTATTCATTTGCGTCCTGCTCTCTTCTGGTCTTGGATGGCTGGCCTGGCCTCATCCTCCTGTCAAGTGCTGACCACATGGTGCAGCTCTCACAGCTGGGCTCCAGGACGCCCCGTTTCCAATGGACAGAAACCAGAGAGGCCAAGAACAAAGCTACTGGGAGCCGAGTGGGGTCTGGCTTGATCTATTTTAAGACAGAAACCATAGAAATGCTTAAGCACATATGCTCTACTTGCCTCATGTGTTATCTTTTTTCTGCAAGTAAGTGACAAGCTGCTTGAGAAAAAGGTTTCTATTTTCTGCCTTTCTTGTCTTCAGTACTGCACGATCAGTCCTGGTCCTAGAGTCAGCATCGCATACTTGTCAGCATGTTGATCCGTGGGCTCCCATATGTAAAATAAATGTTGTTTCTGACCCTTCAGAGATGACACATGAATAACATCGAGGGACCAACTGGTGGCGTGGTGGTTGAGGTGGCTGGATACTACATGGCCAACTGTGCAGTTCTAGTCTCAGACCTGGAGGCTTGAGAGGTATACCAGGCATGTGTCCCAAACCCTGAAAGGAGTAGGGAGGAGAGGAGATTGCAGTGTGACCATGCCTACTGGGAGGTGTTTTCTCTTCCCCAACCCCCTCTCTATCTCTCTTTGGCGAGTACATATGCCCTCTGGCAAATAAATGTGTGTGTATATATATATGTATATTCAAATGCTTTAGAAAGTATTATATATGTATGCATATATATTTAATGACATTTTCTTATTAATATTTAAAAAACTAATAAACTAAAGTGAAATGTTCAGGATATAACTTGGCTGCAGTAACCTGCTGTTAAAATTGTATAATTTTTATTTAGGGAAGACAGATTGATTCTGGGGAAGCAGGATATTAGGTAACACATTATTCACTTTAATAAGTGCCTATTGAGTTCTTCCAGTTAGAAGGTATGCAGTAGGGACAGAGGGGAGTTGGGGAGGTCAGCCACAGAGTGCCCCGACCTCTCTGTGACTCCATGCCCAGGCAGCAGGAGAGGTGTGTTGTGGGGTGTAAAGGAGGAAGAGATTACATGGTGGTGAGGACAGGAGGCACTGCCTAGAGCGGACACCACTGCAGTGAGCACGGGCGTGTGCTTCGGGGAGGGAGGAGATGGCAGCCATGGGAGGAATGCAGGCACCAGGTAGAGGTGATAAAACCGCAAAGGGACAGGAGAAGAAGCATTTAGGGCCCTGTGAAATCCTCTGTGTCCAGATCTGCAAGGAACATGCAGGTGACATGGTGGCAGATGAAGCTGGAAGGTAGATTGGACTGTCACGTGGAGGGCCTTCCTGCTGGAACAGGAATCTATCTTTAGCCTCCCAAGGGAGGCTTTGCATGGTCTACAAGGTTAGAGATGGGTTTTGGGGCTGGATGGTGTGATGGTTAAGGCATTGAACTCCCATATGGCTGACTGCGGTTTAAGTCCCAGATCTGGTGGCTTGCTTTCTCATTTCCCTCTTTCCCCCTCTCTATCTCTTTCTCTCTGTCTCTCTCTCTCTCTGTGGTGAGTGCACGAGACCTATAGCAAATTTAAAAATAATAAAAATAATGATAATAATGAATAAAGTTAAATAATTCTTTAAAACAAAGAAATGGGTTTCAGGAGGAAAGGCTTACGTGTTGTCATCTGTTTGATGACAAGTCAGCGCGTACTGTGGATGTTGGCGGTATTCGTGGCGTGCCGGTCATCTCAGGATGAAGCTCAGTAAGGGAGGGTGTGTAAACTCAGGGGCAAGTTGATTCTCCCAGGAACATAGGGTTTGTCTCCTTCTGGGGTCACAGGTCCGCTGGGTTGGTCTAGGGCTTGCATGTGCAAATTTCCTCAAACTTGGCATTAGGGAATGGAGGCAAATGGTTTTTGAATGATTCCATTATTTTCTCGAAGCCACACCACATATTGTCAAATGATCAGTGGCTGAAATCCATGTGTGCAGACTCCATGCAGCCTGTTCCATCCGAGGCCTCGCAATGGCTGTCAGAATGTCCTCCGCGTGCTCAGTACCATGTGCGTGCCCGAGTGTGCTGACACCGGCACCGGTCCTGCCTATTCCTCTGTGCAGAGCTTGCTTCTGTAAACGGTCACCTGTAACAGGTGGTTTCCCACCCCCAGCATTTCGGAGAGAAATCCAAAGCATGATCCCTGGAAATTCAGAAGTTACTTTTCATAGTATTTCAAAATTCTTTTTCATGCACTTCAAGAGGGTATTCTTTTTTCCCATTTAAAATAGATTAGTAGTTTAAGTTATACGGTTAAGTCTCTCTGGGTTTGAATTTACTCCTGAAGTAATTGATCAATTACTTAAGAATCGTTATTTTGTATTAAGGTTTAATTTTTTTTCAATTTTACCTTTTAAATTCCAACTAGGTATAATCACGAAATAAATTGAGGACTCCTGTGGAACGTCTGCCTATTTTTGTGGAAGCATGCGTCTGTGAGTGTGGAGTGTGTGGGGGTCTGAGATGGGGCTACATGAGTAGGTGAACAAGCTGAGAGCTGTCTGTCCCCTAGTGGCCTTTCTGAGGGGGATGGATGTAGGACTGAAGGGAGAGGGGAAGGGACAGTCACTTCTTACCTGGTATGTCTTAAAAAATGCTGGCTTTATGTGCAATTTACCTTTATTGCATTTCTGCTAAAATTTTTTTAAAGTAGTGTTTGTCAAAGTGATTTTTCATTGTATAGATTACCATGTCTTCCATTTGGAGCCAGTTTTGTTTTTTTTTGTTTTTGCTTTTTTCTCTTTTTCCCTGGAAAAGTTAAAGGATACACTATATGCTGGTTGGGGGTTTATTTTCTTAATACATCTCCACCAGTTTCTTCTAGCGTTTGAGTTTTTACAGTTCCTTTGGTTCAACTTCACTGTCCTTTTCAAAGGAATTGTCATCTCCTTGTAATTTAATTGTTATTTCCTTCTAAAATATTTAGTTGAATGAAATTCCATGATCATTCATTGCGTTTACTCCTTTTAAAATATATTTGATCACATTTTTCAATTCCAACTAATATTTAACACTCTTATAAAGAAAGCATGTGGGTGGTATAGTCTTACCTTCCATGCTTGGTCATGTAAACTATAGTGATTTATAGCCTGTGATTTTCACATTTTCTCTCATAAGGAGTGGACAATCTCTTCAGCTTTTCTTCTCTTTTCTCTTTTCTTTTTTTTTCTTCTTCATCTCAAGATGCTTGGTTCAGGACCAGAACCACAAGGTTGCCCCTAGAAATCCGGCCGCCTCAACCACTACACCACCATTGCCCCTCTTCAGCTTTTTGAAAGTGCTCCCCATTCGAGGAAGAGACGGGAGGCTTTGAGTTTCAAATCCCTTTTCCTCACTGTCATCCATGGTCATGTTGGCTTCATGGCCCTGGGCTGCTCAGACCTCAGACAGGCTCTAAGGGTTGGGACACTAGTCACTCTCTCACTGCCGTTCACCGTTGTTCCGCGTTGCTGTGAGAAGTCACAGTTTCATCACTTCACACTTTATGTAAGAAGGTAAACTACAGATTATGTCTTTAAAAAAACCCTTCTATTATTTCTTAATGACAGAGCATGTGTGCATGCATGCAAGGATAGGAGAGAGAGAAAGAGAGAGAGAGAGAGAGAGGTGCTCTCTCCACCGCGCCTGGTCATGTCATACTCCCCTGCTTCCAGTCCCCCAGTTGGATCCTGGGCACTTGTGTGCGTGCTGGTGTGATTCAGGCTGACCGGGCCAGGGACTTGAATCACGGGCACCATAGAGGACCTGGTTCTCTGGAGCAGCACATATCTGCTACCCCATTACTGCTGCTCCTTGCCAATCTTGAACCAGCCTGAAAATTACGTGTTTTTTTAAAGAGGTTTTTGCTTTAGTGTGCATGCACTCACCAGAGCGACAGACACGGTAAGGGGGAAAGTGAGAGATCACCCCCCAGGGAGGTTGGCCACATCACAATCCCTTCTCCATTTTCGCCCGAGGATCTTGGGCACCCATGCATACATATCCAGCATGAATTTTAAGCCATCAGGTCTGGGACTCGAACTGCAGTCGGCCATGTGAGAGTCCCGTGAAGTAGCCACTATGCCATCTGCAGGCCCTGAAAATTGTGGTTTTGAGGAGAAAATGCTAATAAAGAAGTGGAAGGGATGGGTTTTCTTCTTGGGACCTGGGGAAGTTACTATTTCTCAGAACCTTCATCCCCTTAGCTGTAAAGTGAAGGCAGGATTGAGTACATTTGATCTCCAGCAGCTCGGACACTAGTCTGACGATAGACATCCAAACGCCTGGACTTCACGGCTCTGTGAAAGGCACTGGTGGACCACCCGTTCCTCTTCCTGCAGCTGGAGGTCTGGGTCCAGAAGCCTGGGAGGACACGGAGCAACCCCCATTACTTAACATTTCCCACAAGGAAAGTGTCGTGAAGGCTGCCTGGATTTAAACTAGACAAACAACTTGAAATGCCTCCAAATGGAATTAAAATAACCCAAATCTGGACTGCCCTGTGAAAGCTGTCATGAAGGAACTCTAAAATGATGCGAAATTTTCAGCTGGAAAGATGAAAGAGGGAGAAATAAGAAGCTTGGAAAGTCACTGAGGATATGGCTCAGAGCCTGTGGGGCCTTGACCTTGTCCCGGGAGACGAGACCGAGAGGAAGAGGAATTGTCACGTGTAAGAGAGAGGTGGCCATGCCATTTTTTGCTGAGAGGATAAATACATCTCTAGTTCTCCGTGATCCCAGAGGTAACGAACGCGGGCCCGTATGTAACACATCCAGGGAGAGTATTGGTGAAAATCTGTGCCCTTGGTGGGGTGGGCAGGGGAGAGGACCACAGGGTCCTGGCCAGGTCGTCATTGGCTCTGGTAGCAGAACCCTAGTCTGCTGGGTGGGCCGTGGTTTTGCCTGGGGCCTGCAAGTCGTGGGTGATGGTGCCATGGGAAAGCCATGGCCTCCCGGACTCGGTGTCGGGAAGCGGTGGTGAGTCAGGCAGGGAGATTTCAACACGGCGGTGGGTACGGAGTGTTTGCTCCATCAAAGGCCCCTTGGCCTGAGAGCCTTCAAGGCGGTTTTCTTCTTCTTCTTGCCTTCTGATTCTTGCCTCCTCAGGAGGCAAACTGCTTTTAAACAGATGTTTTGCAACCATTTAAATTACCATGTGAAGAGCCTGAAAGAACTATGGTATTTAATGCAATTTGGTCGTGAATAACTTCCACAAAAAATTTGTCTTTTACTTTTATAAATCCCCAAATTTATCTATCAGTTAATATAGTTAGAAGCTGAGTTAAAGTGTCATTTTCTTTTTTTTTTTTTTTGGAGAGGTTTTCACTATAGGGCATGTGCGCTCGCCAGACAGAGAGAGACATAGAGACAGAAAGCGAGAAATCACCCCCCAGAGGGGATGGTCACGCCACAATCCCTTCTCCTCCATTCTCCTCTCGGGATCTTGGGCACACACGCACACGCACCCGGCGTGAGTTTTAAGCCACTGGGTCCGGGACATGAACTGCGGTCAACTACATGGGAGTCCAGCGACATAGCCATTATGCTAACAGCTGGTTCCCAAAGTGTCATTTTCTTGATAAATTTTGTTATATTTTATTTCTCCTATGAGTGGAAAACAGGGACAAAGCAAGAGGAAGAGGCATCCCCACTAGGGTCCTCCCACCAGGACCACTCCCAGCATGTGCTTGGCATGCACAGGGAGACCTCAGGATGTGAATGCGGGACCTTCCCGTGTGGTGACAGCACTGTGCGGCCCTGTACTCCTGCCACACCACCATGGCTGGCCAAAAGCCACTCCTTTACGAGCAACTCCATAAAACGAGTAATATCTTCATTGCACTCTTTGAAAACAGTTTTCAACATAAAATCCGAGTCTGAAGGACATTTGGGGAAGGCGTGTTTGTTACCAAGGGCCTGGCCCAGTCGCTGTACACGCACCTGGCAGGGCCCAGCTGGCCCCTCAGGGACGTGGCCTTGCCAGCTGCGTGTCAGCCCCTCTGCTGGACACTGGAAAAGTCTTCTCTGTGAGGACTGTGGTGTCTACGCCTGTGTAAAATTGACAGCTGTCATTGCTTTAAAACTCCCACCCAGATACAAAGGCCATTTCCAGGCTGTCTCCGAAGCAGAGGATTGCAGTGTTGGGGAGTGGGGGTGGGTTATCTGCTGGCCCTTACCAGCTCCCGCAGAGCCCCACTTGCTGAGTTGAAGCTCTTTGCACACAGAGGCATAGACCCACACCCCAGGTTGTCTCAGGTAACACACTTCTCTCCGTGCGTGTCACTTGCGCACTTACCCGGTGTCCTTCGCCTCCACCTCCAATCAGTAATCATGCCTTATACCTTCGTCCAGGCTGTGAGCTGGTGGAGCCTCAGGAATGCTGCTGTCCTGTGTGTGGCTCCCAGGACTGTCCCTGTGCAGCCTGGGAACACAGGAATGGTTTGTCCTTTGGAAGGGAGTCCTCACCCAGGGAGGGAGAGAAAAATCAGGTGTTGGGCCATGATTGTATAAAATTTAAGATGTGCTCTGATTATACTCACTTGTAGTGAGGGATTTTTAGTAAGTTTTGTTTTTAGATTTTGGAAGAGGGGACACTAAAATGATCACCCTAGGAAAACAAAGTTTTGGGTTATCTTTAAATCATAATAGGAGAGAAAACGCTTGAGATACAGCAAGCGCAGGCCTGGCCCTGTGTCACGGGAAATCCCTCCTGGGGACTGCAGTCGTCTTTGCAGTACGTGGGTGCTCCATGGCAGTGGTTCCCAACCATCTGGGGGAATTTGAGGCACCTGGAGGCAGCACGGCCTGGTGTAACGAGGAACACGATGGGAACGTAGACAGCGCCCTGCTCATTCCTCGCACCCCCTTCCAAGCGTCACGTCCCAGCTGTTTTTCCTTTTTCTCTTCCTTCCGTCCTCACAGACGTACCTAACTGTAGGAGATGCCTGGGGTCTGCCTTTCTCTCCTGGGATCGCAGCATGGCCTGCCGGGGGGGTGGGGTGGTGGTGGTGGTGGCTTATGGAAGCTCTGCTAACGCCCCAGCAGGTGGCCACCCCCACAGCTCACACTCACAGGCCCGCAGCAGGGGGCTGGGGAGCCGGAGCGAGCAATACCAGCGCAGGCCACGGCCACCAAGAATGGAGGCCAAATCCGTATCTGTTCCAGACGTGTCCACTGCACGCGGCTCAGCGTCCATCGGCACACACAGCCGTGTCACTTGGGGATTGAAGGGTTTGCTGTCAGGAAAGCAGAGACAGTAGGGTAAGAGGAGGCTTTCCTCTGAAGAAGAAGTACTCTTCCCGCTGCTGCGTGGTTAACGGTGTAGTCGCATCACATTCTTAGGTGGTGAAACCTCTGTAACCCAAACAGCGTCCTCTCATTTTAACTTAGATTTTTAAATCAGCGAGAACGTTGAGAACATGAAACTACGTCGCCATTATTATGGTGACTGCGTCTCAGGGAAGAGTTGGAGAAAATGCAGACAGGGACACGTTAAAGGATAGTGGGAAAGGAAGCACCGCTCCTGGGGCCGTCCGAAGATTCCCAACCTCATCCTCCCAGTACCGTGAGAACTGTGGAGGAGGACGGCAGTATGGGCTCCTCACCAGATCTTGAACTATCAGGCGGAAGGTACAGTCTTTGGCCATAGTCACTTCAAGTGACGTGAAGAGACTGCTCACACAGAGGCCTGCCTGTGGGAGACTGATTCCGGCGGAGGCGGAAGACACGACATCCCCACAACTTCACGTGTGGTTGAAGACCCATCGTGCCTCCTCTTCCTGGCTGCTAGTTTCTTGGAGGGGTTACCGTCTCCATACTACCAGCATATTCCATGTGTCAGTCCCATTGTTTTCACAGGGAGCTTAACACAGGTAATCATGAGGACAGGTCAGCAGTGACAGTCCCATGTCTCTGACAACCCAGGCGACGTGGCACGTGTGCCACTCTGTGCCATAGGAATGGTACTGTACTGCAGAGCACTTGACAATTCGAGAACCAGCATAAGCTGTGATCCAGAGTCTCACACAAGCCCCACCCAGGACATATTTGGTACACTCCTTTGAGTCAAGGTGGGTTGTCCTTTTGATTTTTAACCATTGCTGAACAGCTTTTCTCTGTTCTGTACAGTGAGCACTCAGAGGGACATTGCAGAGGGGCTGGGTGTGGTGCTAAGGTAAAACTTAGCCCACAAGGGAAGGTTCTGGAGTCATGTTTGGAGACCTCCTTGAGTATGCTGGGCATGAGTGCACCCATGATTTGGGACTGACTGAGGCTGGGGATGGATCATGGCATGGAACCTGTTAGAGGTGCTGCTGCTTCTGTCTTTCTGGCTCTCTCTCTGTCTCTTACCCATGGAAGAAGTAAATGAATGCACTTAAAAAAAAGAAGGACTTTGCAATATTCCATGGAGGAAGTGGGCCAGGTGATGGCAGGAAGTGCTTTTCACACACTGACTCATCCTTGCATGCTCTGAGCAGAGCCTCGCCTGTGTTCCAGGCGCCCCTTGAGCTGATGGATGAGGCTCTGGGTGATCTGCAGCTCCCCAGGGATAGGACTGAATGGTCCTCTCTGCAGAGAATGAGGTCACTTCAGGAGGTTTTGGAGATGAGCACTCAGCTCTGTGTAAGAACCCGTGTTTCCTGGAGTGTAGAAGGGGATGTGTTGTCCGGATTCATTGATGTCCTAAGAGCTGGTAATTTTCCTCTGATACCATCACCTTCACTATCAGGATTACATGGAGGTAGGCTCTGGGGATGCACGGTTATCTACCTGGAGCTCTTCTTGAGTAACCGGAGTCTTCTTTGCTCTTGAGGGTCCTATGTGATGACCTACCCATGCTCAGAACCCAGACCTCCTAGATATAGCAGTGCCAGCAGATGTGGTTGAGGGTTCAGCTTGACCTGAACCAGTTGACAACAGTGAAATGTTGGTACATCCCACCATTTTGGAAGATTACGATTTTCTGGAGTGTACGGCATCATATTGTTGCAAGATTACGGGGACTGAGTCCTGCCTCTTCCCATCAGCCATGACAGAAGGTGAAATTACCCCCAATTTATAGATGAAGACACTGGGCTTAGGGAGATTAGGCAACTTGCCCAAGGTGGCAAAGTCGAAAGAGCCAGGACTTAACTCAGGCCCGTCTGGTCCCGGGGCTGTGCTACCACACCTGCCACACCTTGTTTCTTACTCTCTCTCACCCCAGGGGAGGTGGCTGATGGGGTGACACATAGGCCCTTTCTAGATGTCCATGTGGAACCGTGGAGAAGAATGGGAACTCCAGCGTCCAGCAGATTGACCGAGGCAATCCTAGTTGTGAGGCTGGGCAAGTGACTTAACTTTGCTGTGACTCGCTTTCCCCATCTAGACAACAGGCACCGTAACAGTGCCCACTCATTAGGGTCTTAAACGAATTACTACACAGAAAGCACTTACAGCAGAGCGCGTACACGAGGCACTTTCAGTAAATGCGAGCTGTTATCATTTTTACCATGTTTGCGGCTGTCTCCTCAGGCAAGAGAGTACGCGGGCACTGCGTGGTGGTTGGCAGGAAGCACAGCTTGGTCCCCTGTGGGGCGCCTTGCTGGAGGGCATGTGTTTGGACGGTCATTCTGGGCTGAGGGTGCTCTAAGCAGCATCTTGCAGAGGGAGGGGCGCCCTTGAAATGCAAAGCACAGGAAAGGCTGGATGGCCTGCCACCTTCAGCCCACGATCCAGGCAGAGATGAGCAGGATGAGCATCCCCTACTCATTATGCAAAAGAGAGAGTGAGGATGGAAGCTGGTATGTGATTTTGCCAAGACATCCTTTCATGGTAGCTTACAAGGTCCAGACAGATTCGGTGCAAATATTTTTAGTCTCTACCAGTGGAGATCTGCGTTTTGGGGGATTCCTATGACTAACTGTCTATTTCTGGGTGACATTCAGTTTGCTGGAAACACACACCATTTGTACAAAAGGCTTTGTAGAGGAGTGCGAGTTGGCGATGAGTAGGACTGTTTTGGGCTGGTGCGAAGAGAAAGTGGAGAAGATCCATGGCAAGAGGAAGGGTCCACGCAGAAGACATAGTTGGGGCACAGCAAATATCGCTTCACGTTGAGTTACAGGTGGGACAAGGAGAGTCACAGGCAGAGGCAGCATGAGGTGACGGGGTGCTGCTGTCTAGTGTGGCCCTGACCTGCTGCACAAAGAAATACCACTGCACATTTTTTATTTTTTTCCTCTGGGAGATACCTTTATAAATTTGCTCAAAATACGCCTATCCCTCTGTAGATGAATTGGACATGAAAAGGCCAGAGGCATCCTGCGGAAATGCAAAGGAGAAGGACATGTAAGGGGAGAGACCACCTGTGCTCTTCCGGTGAGAATCAAACGAGTGATTCTATTACTTAGGCTAGTGGGAAAAACAATTACGAAGCTAGTTTTCCACAACTCCAGCCAATGTAACTAGCCACCGGGTTCTGGCTTTTGGATATTATACTCCGAGGACGTGTTCAGCTTGAAGTTTACACAGATGTATTTGAAGGTGAACAGTATATTACCGTTCAGAGCTCCCTTGAGGGCCAGGCCGCAGGGGCGTGCACCGCTGAGACCCTGCTCTGCAGGCAGGGACCACGTGGGAGGCCCAGGTTCCAGTCCGAGTCCAGCCTGAGGACTGGGTGTGGTGGCGTGTGCCTTTCATCCCAGTGACTCAGGAGGCTGAGGCAGGAAGAGCATCATCTTGAGGCTGGCCTCGGCAATGTAGCAAGATCCTGTCTAAAAATGGTGCTCGTCTGTAGTCCTAGCTGGGAAGCCAAAGCCGGACGTGACGGCATGGCAAGACTGATTTTTTTTTTAGTTCATTTCTTCAAAAAGAGAGAGAGAGAGAGAGACCCCCTCATCCAGTCATCCAGGTCCTCATGCCACAGATGCCCCCCAGTCTTAGTCCACCTGGATCACAGGTACATGTGTGAGCCCCATGTGCTCAGAGAGGTCCTGAGACATGAACCCAGGACCCTTTCTGTGTGGGTTCAGTTGTCTATCACTACACCACTGCCTGGCCCCAAGACCCTATCCTGAAACAACGAATTCCCTTGAAGGAGTCGAAGGCTGCCGAATGCACGGTTGGTGGAAGTCTGGGAAGACAGCCCTTGCCTGGTCTCTAAGGCTCCCACACTTGACTTCCTTGGTGATCACTGTCTGGAGGCGTTTCTTAATAATGTGTGGTGAGTAGGTTACTAGCTGCATGAGTCATCCCAGGCTGCTGTAACAAACACCGCAGAGCCGGTGGCTTAACCCTGGGAACTTACTTCTCACAGTCGGAGGCTGGAAGTCCCAGATCAAGGTGCGCCTGTTCGGTTCCTGGTGAGGGCTTGTAGACGGCTGCCTCTGGCTGTGTATTCACATGCCCGGGGACAGAGGTCTCTCTCTCTAATGTCTCTTCTTACAAGGGCAGTAAGTGCTATTATATGGGCCCACCCTCAAGACCTCATCCAACCCTACAGTCACCTCCTAAAGGTCTCATCTCCAAATACTATCACATGGGAGTGGTTAGGTCTTCAAACTATGAATTTTTTTAGAGGGGCCCAAATATTCAGCCCCAAATAATAAGTAAGCATAATTCTTCTCTCACTGTTCTGCCTGAATAATGATTTCAAAGTTGAAAGGAGCCCTACAGATTAGTTAGAACAAAAGTGGATGCCTGAGTCTTTCTTGCAGCCGACCATCTGAGCAGTGCCTGGACACCCCCGGCAATACGGGGTGCAGCCACGGTGGTCTGCTGCACCTTCCATCACTCTCCTAGCAGGGAAGCTGAGGTTCTTAACATTGCCAGGTAAGACCCATGTGACACATGCTCGATGCTCCCTCTCTGTCGTCATCTCTTCGCTCCCCTTGTTGTTCACCCTGCCCCAGGGCCTCGGGCCCTGTCTAGATAGTCTTTCCCTCAGATATACTTGTATTCTGCTCTTATCCCTTTTTATTCTTTCTTTTTTTTTTTTTTTTAAAAAAAAAGGTTTTTGCCGTAGGATCTGTTTGCTAGCTGGAGAGAGAGAGAGAGACAGTGAGAGGGAAAATGAGAAATCCCCCCCCCCCAAGGAGGGATGGCCATGTTGCAATCCTTTCTCCTTCACTTTTTTCCTAAGATTTCAGCCCTGCACATATGACAGGGATGAGTTTCAAACCACTGGATCTAGGACTTGAGTTGTGGTTGGCCACGTGGGAATCCAGTGCCTTAACCACTATGCCATCTATTGCTTGGTTGACCTTTATTTTCTCTCATCACATTGAAGGGATTTTTCAGGGGATTTTTGACTTCCATTGTGGATCTAGAGAAATCACCTCTGTTGTTTCTCTAAGGGTAACCTGTCTTCTAGTCCTGGCTACTTTTAAGATTTCTTCATCTTTGGTGTTCTGCAGTGCCTCTATGATGTATTATGGAAGGAGGCCTTTTAATGTTTTAGTTTCGAGTTCATGGGGTCCTTTGCAATTTCAGATTTGCGTCTTTCATCAGTGCTAGAAAACAACCTTCTCCCCTTCTTTCTTTCCTTCCTTTCTCTCTTCCTCCCTCCTTCACTTCCTACTATCCTACAAAAATTACTTTCCCATAATTTATTTGATTATTAATCACTATATTTAACTCAGTTTTTTAAAATGAATGAATGCATGCTGTGATTTTCTTCCTTCCCAATTCTTTTCCACGATCAGGTGATTTTAGATTTTTTTTTTCCCAGTAGAACTGGAGACATTTTTATTTATTTATTTTAAATCTCTAATTTGGTAACATGTTTCTTTATTTGATACAGGTGGAAAATTTATTTGTATTGGGTGCTTTTGGTAAATTACGCAGTTTAAATATTTAAAGATCCTATAACTGCCCCATTTTAAAGATGAAGAAACTGAGGCATACCAATTTGTCTGGGTCACTTAACTATTGAGGGGTGGGACCAAAGAGAACTTTGCTCTTTTCAGTGTATTGTACACCCACAGATCCAGCTTTTATGGCCGGATTTGACCAGATCTTAAATGTTCAAGTTTAAATACTGTTCAAACTCCTTCTTCACTGGAAAATCAAAGCTCCTTACTATATTAGCAGGACATGACCTTGTAGGAAAGTGATTGAACATTTCCAGTTTCCGTTGTTTATTTTTTATTTGGAGAAACATCTGGAAAGTATTATGTTCAATGCCCGTTGCTGACTTAATGACTAACGTTGATGTCATAGCATGGCAGTCCCCAGGCCCTCTGAAAGGAGCCAGTAGCTGTGTTCTCAGGATGTTGAACTTGGTAGCTTTTTGTACAGTGGGCACACCGAGGGGCTGCAGGACCCCGATTGACCAGGCGTGGCCCTGCGGTGTCCCTGTATTGGGACACAGTATTGGGGGTCTACCTTGGGTGAATCACCCCGGGTGGCTTCCTCGGGCATGTCGGGCAGTCAGAACAGTGGTCATTTGCCTGTGCTTCCTGGCAACTACACCGAGTGTGGTGGGTAGAGGGAGGGAGGCTCTGATGCTCAGAGGGAACGTACGGCCAAAGGTTCTTTTTTGAAAAAACGTTTTCAAGTTTTAATTTTTTGCTATAGGGTGGGTGTACTTACCAGAGAGAGATGGAGAGAGAGAGAGAGAGAGAGAGAGAGAACCCCCCAGGGGTGATGGCCACACCACAACCCCTTGTCCTCCATTCTTTTCTTGGGATCTTGGGCACGCATGCACATGGGCTTGGTGTGAGTTTCTAGCCACCAGGTTTGGGACGCGACGAGTCAGCCATGTGGGAATCAGTGCCTTAAACACCATGCCACCTGCTGGCCCCGAGCTGAGATTTTAATGGTCGCCCTGTAGTTCTACGATTTGGCTATAGCCCTGTGTAGTTAGAGCTATATATAGTCACTCGTGTGGTCCAGCACCTTGCTGCTCAGAATAGGGTCCCCTTGTGGTGGGTGGTTAAGCTGGCTGGATCCCACAAGGCTGACCATGTGGTTTGAGTCCCGGACCTAGCGGCTTCAAAAAAACATGTCGGGATGTGTGCTTGTGTGCCCAATATCTTGAAAGAAGGGAGAGCCGGAGGAGCTGGGATTGCAGGGTCCCCATTCTCCACAGGTGATGTTGTCTCGTGCTCTCTCCCTCCCTCTCTCTCTCTCTCTCTCTCTCTCTCCAGCTAGCACACATTTCCTCTGGCAAATAAGAAAAATAGACAGGAATGCAGTCGTGTGGGCCAGCCACAGTGGCACAGCATTAACAGTAACATGATGCTCTGCAAAGGCGAAACCTCCTAAGAAGGTCCTGGGTTCACGTCCCGAGGTCTTCTGGTACTTGCTGGGTGTGACATGCCTGCATTTGAGGCTGGCTGAGGCTCTCGGAGGTTGTTGGCAAAAGATCCCGTTGCGAGTGCTGTCTCTCTCTGCCTCTTTCTTTCTCAGAGAAGAAATAAATAAGTAAAACGTAGAGAAAAAATAAAAAAAAGAGATGTGTCACACATGAGTCCCACCCAGAAACGTCAAGTCAGAGTCTCCATTGTATCGAGGCCCCAGTGATGCGTATGCACATTAAAGTTTGAGAAGCACCATTCTAGGTCACCGACCTTGTGTTTCAGAAGAACACGCACGGGGCCCTTTCTCACAGACCTTTTCTCCACTATAAATTATGGTGATGTGGTTTTGGATTTTGTGAGTGTTTTCCCTCTGAGAAAAATGTTGCTGTTTTTCTCTGTTATTGTTGGAGATAGATCACAACTAAGAGACAGATCGAACATGTTTTATTCTTTTTTTTTTAAGCTTCTTTCTTTTTTCTATGAGTACAGGAGACAGTGAGAGAGAGAGAGACAGAGAAACAGGTACCTCCAACAAGGTCCTCGTCCCCAGTGCACCAACTCCTGCCCTGGACCATGGGTACCCACACACATGATGTATTCAAGGCAGTCTGCGGGTGTGACCCCCGAACCTTTCCCCGGGGGTCAGCCTTGCGGTGTTATGTAACCACTGTGCCCCTCTGTGGCCTCTGCTGTTATTGTTTTTGTGACCTGGAACGCTTCAGCTCCTCCCTTTATGTAGAAATAGAATCTGCGATTTCTGTCTTCCATGGGAGCCTGGGGGAGTCTGGTGTAGGTGAACACCTCGTCCTCACTGGCGACGCCAATGCTGGTTTTTGTGCGTGTCTTCTCTTGGCTCTGATTACTGTGGAAACTGCTTGGCCTCCCAACTGCAGACCCTGTCAATGAAGTTATAGTTCACATTCCTCTAAGTTCTTGGAAAACGCGAGAGATGAATCAGCAAGTAAATATGGGAATAAATTACATTTCTTAAAAATACATACTTCACACGTAATACCACTTCTGCCGTCCGTCTTCCTGCTAATCCAGCAGGCAGAGTCAAAGAAGGAGTGGGTTTATTCTTGGCCAGGTTCCGCTCAGATGCAGTTCCAAAGGTTGGGGAAAAGCACCTCCCCCGTCCCTACTTTCCTCGGGGCAGCTGCTCTGACCACCTTCCCTTGGGCACTTCCAGAGATAATTGAACACTATGAGAGATTTTTTTGTGTGTATTTTTTGTTTGTTTCTCCCCAGAGTTTATCTTTTATGAGAGAGAGACAGAGACAGAGAGACACCTGTGTGTGACTCACCTCCAGCCCCTGCTGACCAGGCCGTGGGCACCCGTGTGCTTGGAGCGCAGCCCCGGGACACAAGCTTGGTCTTCTCCATGTCGGCCAGTCGCTCCAGTGCCTGGCCTCGTGGGGAGGTTTGATATAGTCACAGCCAGGAGGCTGTGCTCGGGGCCAGGCAGAGCTAGTTTGAACCCTGGCTGCAGCTCGTGACCTTGGGCAAGTTCATAAACCTCGTTGTGCCTCGCTTCTCTCATCTGAAAATGGGAATAAAAGAATTGCCAAGAGGAAGAGATGGGGTGATTGGTGTGAAGCGCTCTGAGCAGTTCTCGGCTTGCAGGATAAATTCAGCAAATATTAACTGTCAACACCGTCCGCGAGGCGTTGCTCTGCACTTGCCTTTTCTGTGTGTAAGGAGGAGCATAATTTATGGCTTTCAACACCCCGCTTTTTTTAACCTCACGGTGTAAGGTTTTCTCCTCACGTGATGTGGAGCTGGGCTCGTTGTATGATTGTGAAGCTGGTCTTGTTTTTTCGGTGGCTCCACGTCTTCTGCTTTAGGGACATAATTCCTTTATCCAGCCCCTTCTTGATTTCCCCGCACACGATCATATAAGCAGGCGTGGTGACATGCGCATGTCCAGGTGGCAGTGCATCTGGAGGGCCCATGTCCAGAAATGGAGCCTAGAAGCGGTCACAGTGTAGGTTTCAGTTCCGGTGGGCATTGCTAAACTGCTCTCCGCAGAATGGCATACTCCCATCAGCAAAGTGGGAGTGTGCCTCTTTTCTCATAGATTTTAAGTTTAATTTTTAGAAATGCGACTTTGGGGCTGGCGGCGGTGGCCCAGTGGTGATACAACACTCTACAATTTCAGATCCACCTGGAAGGCCCCCAGTTCGCGTCCTGAGCTCTCCCTGCACGTGCCGGGCCGTGTCTGTGATCTGGGCTGGCTGAGTTGGGGTGGATTGTGGTGTGAGGACCCCGTGGGGAGTGCTTGCCTCTGCCTCTCCCCTTCTCTCTCTGTCTCACTCTCATCCATGGACTAGAATTTCAAAAATGCAGTTTTGCTCAGAAATAATAAACTGCTTAGTAATAATAAAAATACCCTTCGAGAGGGTCAACCAGTGGCTTGGTGGTTAAGGCAGCTGGATCTCACATGACCGACTGTGAAGTTCAAGTTCTGGACAAGGCAGCGGATAAAACACACCTGGTGCATGTGTGTGTGTACCCCAAATCCCAAAGAATGAAGGAGATGGGGTTGCAGCATGGCCACCCCCTGGAGCGGTGCCTTCTTACTTTCCCTCTCTTTCTTCTCTCTCCAGTGAACACACAAGCCCGCTAGCAAATTAAATATTGGGTTGTTGGAAAAGTCATGATGTGTTTTTCTTCTAGTTTTTTTCCCTAGAATATGTCATGCCTTTCCTGACAACGATATATATGTATTTATGTTTAGAAATTCGGTGAAGGTTGCTAGGTGTGCAGCAGGTAGGTGGGCAGGGCCAGGAAAGTAATGCTTATTCTTCAGTGTTGGAAGGAGCAGCCGCGTGGTGTGGCACAGGGGCAGTTTTTAGAGAGGAGCTGAGTGACAGACACCCTGTTGTCATTGTATGCACTCACTCCTGAAGTCTTTGGAGATACTGGGAAAATATAGAGCTTGGAACAAACTCCAGATGACAGTGTACTTCTCTTTAGTTTGCATCCGTGCCCGGCCTCTCAGACTGTCCCGGCTGAGTGGTGCTGTCAGTTTTGTCCAAGAGATTGGCACATCAGAGAGAGCCTCATCCTTCAACTCAAACATCTCCTATGGATTCTTACTGCCAGCCAAGCTGACCGTGCAGTTTTTGTTAGGGTGTAGGTGAAATGGTTTCTTCTAAATCCTGTCCAATATTCATATAGTCTCCAAAGTGAAAAAAAAGACTTAAAGCATGAACCACGTTTTACTGTCCTGTAACTTAGGACTCGCCTGGTAATTTTTGGACAACGAAAATATGTGCCTTCCCTTTCTTATCTAATTTGCACGTTGTAAATGATTTAGCAATCAAAGTTTACAGTGTTCGTAATCCGCTGCTCTCCAGAATGGCAGCTCTAGTGTGTGGTGAGGATTCCGATGAGCTCTGAGCTCCATCTTTAATTCATCTGGCAGCTGACCTCCAGGCTCTCTGAATATTCAGGTGAGCTGAGGAATTGAAAGAGGAGAAACAAAAATAGCATCCCCCAGGCAGGGAAGCAATAGCCATTCACAGAGTCAACCAGGAAATACCGTCGGACAGCAGGTGTGTGGCACATGGCACCCGGACAGGTGGGAGCGGTGGGCTTGGTGCTGCTCTCTCCAGCCTGGCGGCTGCCTTTGCTACTTCAGAATGTCAGGAACTGACCTTTGGGGTGACCTGCGGTGCTGTGCTCAGTCGCCGTGGACTTGCAAGGCCCAGAGGTTTGTGGTCGGCCTAGGCAGGCTTCTTATTTGAGACCCCAGTAGGCAACTGGGGTTCAGAGATGTCAGGAGGTGGGGGATTCACTCTGATGTGTTTTTCTTCTAGTTTTTTTCCCTAGAATATGTCATGCCTTTCCTGACAACGATATATATGTATTTATGTTTAGAAATTCGGTGAAGGTTGCTAGGTGTGCAGCAGGTAGGTGGGCAGGGCCAGGAAAGTAATGCTTATTCTTCAGTGTTGGAAGGAGCAGCCGCGTGGTGTGGCACAGGGGCAGTTTTTAGAGAGGAGCTGAGTGACAGACACCCTGTTGTCATTGTATGCACTCACTCCTGAAGTCTTTGGAGATACTGGGAAAATATAGAGCTTGGAACAAACTCCAGATGACAGTGTACTTCTCTTTAGTTTGCATCCGTGCCCGGCCTCTCAGACTGTCCCGGCTGAGTGGTGCTGTCAGTTTTGTCCAAGAGATTGGCACATCAGAGAGAGCCTCATCCTTCAACTCAAACATCTCCTATGGATTCTTACTGCCAGCCAAGCTGACCGTGCAGTTTTTGTTAGGGTGTAGGTGAAATGGTTTCTTCTAAATCCTGTCCAATATTCATATAGTCTCCAAAGTGAAAAAAAAGACTTAAAGCATGAACCACGTTTTACTGTCCTGTAACTTAGGACTCGCCTGGTAATTTTTGGACAACGAAAATATGTGCCTTCCCTTTCTTATCTAATTTGCACGTTGTAAATGATTTAGCAATCAAAGTTTACAGTGTTCGTAATCCGCTGCTCTCCAGAATGGCAGCTCTAGTGTGTGGTGAGGATTCCGATGAGCTCTGAGCTCCATCTTTAATTCATCTGGCAGCTGACCTCCAGGCTCTCTGAATATTCAGGTGAGCTGAGGAATTGAAAGAGGAGAAACAAAAATAGCATCCCCCAGGCAGGGAAGCAATAGCCATTCACAGAGTCAACCAGGAAATACCGTCGGACAGCAGGTGTGTGGCACATGGCACCCGGACAGGTGGGAGCGGTGGGCTTGGTGCTGCTCTCTCCAGCCTGGCGGCTGCCTTTGCTACTTCAGAATGTCAGGAACTGACCTTTGGGGTGACCTGCGGTGCTGTGCTCAGTCGCCGTGGACTTGCAAGGCCCAGAGGTTTGTGGTCGGCCTAGGCAGGCTTCTTATTTGAGACCCCAGTAGGCAACTGGGGTTCAGAGATGTCAGGAGGTGGGGGATTCACTCAGCCAGGCGTGTTTACAAGGACTGAAGGAGAGTGTGCATGTTCTCTGAGGAGCTGAGCTCCGGATGGTTTTTATAAACGTGCCTGTCATTCTTCCTCCTTAGCAAGTTTACGAGCTCTTGGCATTGAGGGGCGTACCTTTCTCCCCCTCTTAGAATCCGGCTGCACACAGCGGACGAAGTCAAGCTCCACTGTAGGTATCCCTGATGTAGTTCTTGCCATGCGCAAGGTCTTTTTGTCAATTTTTTTTTAAGTTTTTATTTCTTCCCTGAAGAGAGAGAGGAGCATGTTCAGCAGAGTCTCATGTCACATCCCTCCCCTGGCTTTTCCACGTGGGACCTGAGCCCTCTGTCCTCCACGTGGACCCTGCATTGCTACATGGTGTGTTACGTCTGCACCACTGAGCCGGCCTTGTTGACCGTTAATTGTCACAAACACCGAGGAAATAAACAGTTACATACCCCTCTGATAGATGGAGAAATAGTCTCAGAGAGTTCCAGTAATGTGTGCAGGCTAGTAAGGCACATAGCCGAGTCGCCCTGTGGGGTTTCTCTAGTGACGTGGTATGTCCCCAGCCACCATGCCCTCCTGCCAGCTAGACACAGAAGTGCCCGGAGCAGCAGAAGGAGCTGTCACCTCTGTCTGGCACAGTTGTTTCTTCTAAGTGAGACCTCCTTATTATTCCTAGTTCAGTCACCCTCACTATAATCACAAGCAATTTTCATGTTGCTGATGATTTTCAATGTCTCTTCAAATGATCTTTATTGTAATACTTCTCTGGGAGTTGAGGCTTAATTCATTGACAAGTTGTCAGAATTGCCCGTTAGCTTTTCAGTGATCAGCAGTACCACGCAGAGTTTCCGCCGGCGTCTGGGAGGCTGGAGCTTGGTGGTATGCTGTTTCTCCCCCCTCTGTCTGTCTGTCCATCCTAGGATCCTGACACATGCCTGGCCGCACCCTTATTTTATACATACTTATCTCGTATTTCTAGTTTTTTTCTCTTTCCTTTTGACAGAGTCATATTGATTTTCGTCTTCATTAATTCTTCCCATCACTGCTGATTTTTCTTCACCCTTTGTGTTCAGCATCTCTTCTAAAGTGTTGCTTCATTGACTCATTCTAGATTTGTAGACCCCTCCCTCCTAATTCATTTCTTGTTATTTTTCGTTTAATGACAAGACTTCCTGTATTTTCTTTAGTGTGTGCTTCCCCCCACCCTTCCGTTGTCGTCTTGTTCCTGCCCTGGTGGGATTCCTTGTGTTCTTTCCTGCCCCTGAGGTCCCCAGTTCCGTCTTGGGTTGTGTGGAGTCTGGGGTGGGGTGGGTGGGTAGAGTCCAGGCCAGCACTGCTCTGGGGGCACCTGTTGGCACCATCAGGGCCTGACTTGGGGTTGTCGCTCAGGCTGTAGCCACATCGTTGTCTTCCTCCCTGACCCAGCTCTCCTGCTAGCACCAGGCAAAGCTTTCCCCAGTGCCTGCAAGTCGCCAGGGATGCAGAGCCCACCGCTCTGTCCAGGCTGTTCTGACACAGCGATAGGAAGGGCTTTGACAACAGGCCTCTAAGGGCTACTGTGTCCGACCTCACACCTGCCCTTCGAGGTTAGCCATCATCTGTGTCGGACAGCCTGCCCCCGGCTGGAACACGCAGCTCCTAAGTGGTTGAGCTGGGATTCCACCCTGTCTATGTGATACCAAACTCTGCTGTTTCCACCCCAGCTTCTTCTCTGTCAAAGGGAATATGGTTCTTGAGTGTTTTTCACCTCTTTTGTCGTCTTCAGGCTCTTTCTGTTCTAATCAGGAAGTGTCCTAGAAATCCCTTACTGTAGTATCTTCATACTATTGCATCGTGTTCCCTGAGGTTATTCAGTTTATCCCTATTTGATGGATTAATAATCTTAACACCCCGTTTCTTTTATTCATTGTATTAGAATCAAGAAACTGGTGAATTCCGTTCCTAGCTTCCTGCCAAAGTGGGACCAGGCCTACAGTAATCATCGTGTTTTGTTCTGATAATCTAATAACATAAAAATCAAGAGTACTGATTATTCTCTTTTTATGAATTAAACCTTGCTGCTTACAGAACTTTCTCATAAATAATTTTGTTTTATCCAAAGTGGAATTTTACTCTTAAATCTGTGTTTTGCCTATAGAGAGCACCTTGCTGATGTTTTTGCAGGGATATTTTTAAAGAGATTTTTGCTATAAGGCACGTGTGCTTGCGAGAGAGGGACACAGAGACAGAAAGTGAGAAATCACCCCCCAGGGGGGATGGCCATGCTGCAGTCCTTTCTCCTCTCAGGATTTTGGGCACACACACACACGTGCCCAGCATGAGTTTTAGGCGTCCTTAACCATCATGCCACTGCCAGCCCCATCCATGTCCAAAACTCAAACCACCGTCGACTACATGGGAGCCCAAGGACGTAACCACTATACGATCTGCTGGTCCCCCGCAGGAGTATTATTAATACCTGGTTGACTGCAGGTTGAGATGAGACCTTATTAAATTAGGATAGGCCTCACTTTATAAGATACTTACAATGATCGTAATCTGCAGTGCAAAGTTGTGGATTAGATACGGTGGTCATTTTCAGTTCTGTAATTCTGATGTAGAATAAATTTTGTCTTGATGAATATCAGCATTTTTTCCTTTTTTTTTTTTTTAGGGAATGAGAACTGTCTTTCAGGTTTATTTTTTCTGATTAGAAAATTAATATGTACTAGTGGTGGGAAATGCAGGCATAGTAAAGAGTAAAATAATATTCACCCGTAATCCCGTCTTCTGCTGGGATCATAGTGATAACCACTGTTCACGATTTGGGCATATTTCCTTTTAGTTCATGTGTGTGCACACATGCGTGTATGTGCATGCTCATTTCTAACACACATGAGCTCTGAATTCATTTAACAGATATCATAATGTTCGTCATTATTAAGAACTGTTTATATGCATAGTTAATTAATCTATGATAGAGAGCATGCGCACTACAAAGAGAAGAGGGAGGGGGAGAGAGAGAGAGAGAGAGAGAGTTAGATCCGTCCCTCTGCAAGGCCTTGTCACTCTACCATCCACTTTCCCCAGTCCTCCAGCTTTTAGGATAGGCGTGTTTTCAGACTCACCCAGGGATCTGGACCTGTGGTCGGCCATGTGGCTTCCAGCACAGCAGTTTAGTTTGCTAATGATTACGTCACAGACAGGGCCCATAAGCATAACTTCAGAGGAAATATATTATTTTGAAATATTTTGCCGTAACTAAGTTACCACTCTCCGGTGTTAGGCATTGAAATTGTCACCCCAGAGCCAGACGGGGGTACAGTACTAGCTCGATCCTCTGCCATGCTGGACCCACATGGGAAGGTGGTGGGTTCACAGCCCGAGGTCTCCAGACATGCCTCTGTGTGCGGCCTTGGCTGGCTAGGCTGGGGGCAGCCCATGGCATCAAGATCCTGTTAGAGGTGCCTGTTCCTCTCTTATGGAAGAAATAAATAAACTGAAAAAAAAAAAAGGTTCAAATTTTATGACTAAGTCCCCCATATACATTTTAGTACATATATATCTTTGTCCACATTTATGATGGGCTCACGTAGGTTGATAGCTTCGAGTGAAATTGCTAGTCAAAAAGTAAGACCACGTTAAAGATACTTGACAGTTCAGTTTTGCCCAAGTCCGTGCCAGGGTGACTAAGCCAATTTGCATTCTGGTTAGCAGTAGGCAGGAGCCAAACTCCATATGCCTGACAGGCATCACCACGCAGCATGGCTGATGTGGCTGGCAAAATCTCATAATGCAGCCCATGGCATCAAGATCCTGTTAGAGGTGCCTGTTCCTCTCTTATGGAAGAAATAAATAAACTGAAAAAAAAAAAGGTTCAAATTTTATGACTAAGTCCCCCATATACATTTTAGTACATATATATCTTTGTCCACATTTATGATGGGCTCACGTAGGTTGATAGCTTCGAGTGAAATTGCTAGTCAAAAAGTAAGACCACGTTAAAGATACTTGACAGTTCAGTTTTGCCCAAGTCCGTGCCAGGGTGACTAAGCCAATTTGCATTCTGGTTAGCAGTAGGCAGGAGCCAAACTCCATATGCCTGACAGGCATCACCACGCAGCATGGCTGATGTGGCTGGCAAAATCTCATAATGTTTCAGGTTGCAATTCTTTGATTACCAGTGAAGTTAAACATTGTTTTAATCTGTATATTAATTTGCTTACTTCTTTTAAAAAAACCCCTTTACCTTTTCATCTATTGAAATCTGGTATATGTCTCACAGCATGTGAGAGATTTTTCTATAATAAGGCTATTCACATTTTATATTCACTGGAAATATTTTCATAGTTAGTTGTCTTGGCTTTTTTCAATGAATTTTGATGTTTAACTTACTGATTTTTATTTAATATTTTAATTTACTATATAATTTCTAGTTTCTAATATAGTATGGAACATATAATTTTCTATAGTAATTATCCTTCTGAAAAAAAAATCAACCAAAGAAGAATATGTGACAGAAACCTTGTGCAGCCTACAGGGCCCCAAACGCTCACAACTACCTGGTCCTTTGCAGAAAGGGGTCGCCCAGGACATAGGCAGAGGCTGTGGGTCCCACGCTAATTGCCAGTCAGGGCATTCACTCAGCCCCTGCCTAGGAAGGTTGCCCTTTCTTTGTTTCGTGCATTTAAGGTAATCTTATATGAGGATAGAGTGAATGACTACCTGCAGGTTTTGTTTCTTTCCACCTTTGCTTTCTCTATAATATTTCAAAATATATTTTATACCTCTTAAAAAGTACTTTGAGTGTGTGTTTTAAAACTTAAAACAAAACATTTTTTAGGGGGCCAGATGGTGGCACAGTGGTAAACTTGAATGCTCTGCAGGGCAGTCCCATACGGGAGTCCCCAGCTCACATCCGGAGACCTCCCTGTACATCAGACATGCCCTGCCCGTGTCTAGGGTTGGCTGAGGCTGGGGCTAGATTACAGCACGAAGACCCCATTGGAGGCATTGTCTCTCTCTCCTCTCTCAATCTCTCCCAGTGAAGAAATAAACTTTGGGAGAAAGGAAGAGAAGGGACTTCTTTCTCAAGATTCGTGTCTACTCAGGTGAACCACTCTCATTAGTTTGTTTATTTTTGCTCATTCATTTACCAGAGAGAGACAGAGGGAGGGAAAGTGAGAAATCACCCCCTGGGGTTGGGGGGGCCATGCCTCAATCCCATCTCCTCCATTCTCCTCCTGGGATTTTAGGCATGCACATACATGTGCCCAGTGTGATTTTCCAGCCTTTGGGTCTGAGACTTGAACCTTAGTCGGCCATGTGGGAATGCAGTGCCTTAACCACCATGCCACCTACTAGCCCATGAACTTTGCTTTCTAATGACGTTTCTGATGTAGTCTGGCTGGCGAGGTCAGCAACTGCCCGGGCTCGAACATTTGCAGGGCTCCCAATGTAAAGACCTCCAGGTCTGCCCTGAGGCTCTGAAACCCAGCAGCAGTGTGTTCTCACAGACACCCTCTTAACTAGGTAAGGCCTTCAGTCAACATGGCTGTTTATTCTCCTATTAATTTCCACCTCTTATCCCTGGAGAAAGCCAGGGATAGGGTGTGGCAGAGCGGGCTTGCATGAGGACAGCACAGTGGACAGGGTCCTGGAGTTCCAAAGGAGTTGGAACACCTCCACAAGGTCTTGGGAGGAGAGGTGACGAGAGAGAAGGGTGAGAAGAGAGATAGAAAGTGTCTACAGAGGGTGGCACCATGGCACAGTGGTTGGGGAAGCTGGGTCCTACACCGCTTACCGTGTGATGCAGATCCCAACCCTGGTGGCTTGAGAAACACACTAGACACCTGCACATGTGTGCTCCAAATCTCGACAGGATGGCGAGAAGCAGGAGAAGGGACTGCATGCTCCATTAAGGGGTGTTTCCTCCTCTCCCTCTCTCTCTCTCTCTGTCTCTCTCTGGTGAGCTTTGGTGAGCCCAAGTGCCCTCTGGCTTATTAAAAAAGATAGAGAAAGTGTCTACGGTTGCTCTCACTGGTAACAGGTAGGCTCTATATCCCCAGAGACCTGAAAACCCACAAAGGGAGACTCAAAAGGGATGCACCTCTAGAAAGTGCCCCTGCTTCAGGCTCCAGCAGCCTAAGTCTCCAGAGGTCCAGACCCTGATAGACTTCACGGGAGTTTCTCTCCTGCGTCTTGGAAAATATGATTGTTCATGTATTGAATGCAGCCTTTTAGATAATCTGAAAGGAAAAACATCCAAAGTTAGCTCATAAGTTTACTTTCTGAAATAGAGAAGGTGTTTGCTAGAGGTTTCCTATATATATTAATGTGGAGAATTATTCAAGAGTAATGTGAGGCCCTGCAGAGTTTGGTTAATAGAATTTAAAGCAGACAAGTCAGGCAAAGACCAAATTTCAGGGGAAAACTTATAACACGAAGTGGTTGGAAATTTAAATCAGATTTGAGGTGACAGATCAACTACTGAGAAATGCAAGTGCTTCATTGTTAAATTCTACAGGCATCTGCTTAGAATTAATGTTGTTTTTCTGACACAGTGGGATACCGATTTTGAATTTTGAGTCCAGATATATACATTTTCCAGATGTAATCATTTTCCCCAAGTAGATAAAACATGGCTGTGTTAGAGCTCAAAGCTATCACATTGAGATCGTGTCTAGCAGAGGTTTGATGTTCGGTCAAGAATATTCTAGCAGCTGAACTCCAAAAGTCTTTGGGGAATTTCTTGCTTAAGAAAAGCAAAAAATGTAACAAAAAAGAATGAAATGAAAAGAAAAGTATCCTTTCAGGAATGAAGGCAAAAACAATACGATTAAAAAGTTGGGAGACTAACAGGTATGGGATCGTGCACTCTGCGTTTCTTTCTTCTTTAGTCATTTTTCATGCATATGTAATATCTATAAAATGCACATGTGTATGTGCTCATGAATATATATGTATGTATCTATATGTGTCATAAAGTGAGCTTGGTCTACAAGTACTTTTTTTTTTTTTTGGAGAGATTTTCACTGTAGGGCACATGCGCTCGCCAGACAGACAGAGAGAGACATAGAGGCAGAAAGCGAGAAATCACCCCCCAGGGGGGATGGTCACGCCGCAATCCCTTCTCCTCCATTCTCCTCTCGGGATCTTGGGCATGCACGCACACGCGCCCGGCGTGAGTTTTAAGCCACCGGGTCCGGGACACGAACCGCGGTCGGCTACGTGGGAGTCCAGCGACATAGCCATTATGCTAACTGCTGGTTCCCTGCAAGTACTTCTTACTACACTGCTTCCATGGTGCTAAGCACGACAGGACACGATGTGAGATGTTAATGCTGAGAAACTACGTGCTCACTCCAACGTCCTTGATGGAAATGTGGGATCTGGTGTATCTCTGCTCTCTCCACCCATGCACCTTGAGCGTTCACAGTCCTCCTCAGCAGGTGGGATGGATCGGTGAGTCCTGAGGACAGGCAGAGTGGAGACCTCGAGAGCTTCCAGGATGGGTGCTACAGAACCCCGGCTCTTTCCCAGGCAGGACTGCATTCCCTTCCAAGCCACCAGAACTTGTCCCTACGTATTGATGAAGATTTGCTTCTAGACTCCCTCAGAGAGGATGTCTAGACAGTTTTAAAGATGCCATTTATGGGGACCAGCAGATAGTATAATGGTTATGTCACTGGACTCCCATGTTTTCAATTGTGGTTTGAGTCCCAGACCCAGCGACCTGAAACTCATGCTGCGCACATGTGCTTGTGTGCCCAGGATCCCAAGAGGAGAGTGGTAGAGAGAGGATTATGGTGTGGCCATTCCCTCTCAGGGTTGATTCCTTGCTTTCTGTCTCTCTGGTGAGCACACACACCCTACAGTAAAAATCTCTCTCTAAAAATATGCCATTTAGGGGGAACCAGCAGTTAGCGTAATGGCTATGTCGCTGGACTCCCACGTAGTCGACCGCGGTTTGCGTCTCGGACCTGGTGGCTTAAATCTCACGCCGGGCGCGTGTGCGTGCGTGCCCAAGATCTCGAGAGGAGAATGGAGGAGAAGGGACTGCGGTGTGACCATCCCCCCTGGGGGGTGATTTCTTGCTTTCTGCCTCTATGTCTCTCTCTCTGTCTGTCTGGAGAGCGCACGCGCCCTATAGCGAAAACCTCTCCAAAAAAAAAAAAATGCCATTTATATCTTGGGGACATGGACTGCTGCTGTCTTGGCCATCGCTGCGTGTCCAGCTCCCAGCACGGTGGTGCCTTGCACGTTGGAGCCCTCGGCCAGCGTTTGCTGAGGGAATGAATGGACTGTAAATCTGGTGTCCCGAGATAATGATCTTAGTTCCCAGGCATAGCATGCCACAATGACAGTAGCGGGGCTGGCATTTATTGATTGGTGACTGTGCAGGGTGCAGAATTGAGAGCTTGTTTTATAACTTCGTTTGATGTCACAGCAGCTCACGATGAGTGCATCAGTCAGGATCTGCTAGGTTGCATTGTGGTCACAACCCTGCGGCTCAGAGAATGTCCCCTGTGGTCTGGGAGAGGTGACTCAAGGGGGTCCAGTGTGACACTGCATCTCCACCCAAGCCTGGGTGCATGAGAGGATATGGCATCAGACCTGGACATGGAAGTGACACGTCATACATCTGCTCACATGTCATCGGTCAGAGGTAGACACGCGCCACCATCCAGCTGCGAGGAATGAGGAGCCTGGTCCTTGTGTGCCAGGAAGGGAGGAAAACCGAGACTGGTGAATCACCCTGTGCAATCACCCCTGTTTCACAGATGTTAAAAGTAGGCCCAGAGAGGATAGGTTTCTTGTCTAGGGTTACACAGCAAGACCTAGAACTTAGCTTTCTGTTTCCAAAGCCTGTGCTCTTAACCATCCCGCAATACGACCTTGCTTAAGGATGTTAGCCTTCTTCCAGAGAAAACTTGACCTTAACGAAGGGAGAGTAATAACTATCAGGTTGAGGGGCTGGGGACCTGGTTGCTAGGGCTGAGGCCATCCCTGACTCACTTGTGCATGCAGCTGCGCCCTGGCTGTGGGCTGGTTTCCTCACCCGGGAATAACAATTACTGTTTGGCCATACAAAGCAGTGCACGTGATGGCACCTTGAGAGGCCAGAGGTGCAGAGATATAATGGAGTTGTCATGGACACCCTGCCAAAGTGGTGCACCCTACAGATTCACAGATAGAATAAGTTTTAAGAGTCTTAAAAGGTTTTTTTCTCACACACATCAACCCTCACATTATCTCGGTGCATTTATTGTCCTTGCAAATGAATATACGATATAACTTGCGCTGTAACACTTGACTTCATTGGTATACTCTTTCCAGGCATTCCTTAGACCGAAATGGCATGAAGTGTTGACTGGGTTTATTAGCTCTCACCTCGTTTTCCCTATCTTTTTACCACATAAAAAACAAACAAACAAAAACTGCCCTTACTCATTAGTGTGCCAAAGAGTATTTCTGGATCACAGAGGTGGATGTGTCACTGCACATTCTGGAAACTGCCCCATGTTTTGCACTCGTTTATGGTGATATGGACTGGGTCAGGTCGCTGCATGTTGTCTGCTACTAAGTAAGAGAAGTGGACTTCTTCCTGGAGGTGGGGGAGAGAGGGAGACTTTTTCGTTGAGTACGTAGAGGCCAGATAATGGTGCAAAGGTGAAATGTAGTTCCCCGTGAGGCTGACCTACATGGGAAGGTTCCAGGTTCACATCCTGAGGCCTCTCTTCATGTGCTGGCATGTATGTGCTCATGACCCAAGGTTGGTTGGGCCCAGGGCTGAGTCACAGTGTCAGACCTCTGTTGGGTCTCTGTCTGTCTGTATCTGTCTCACTCATGAAAGAAAGAAATGTGTATATGTTTAATGTGTATATGTTTAATGTGTATATGTTCAATTACTGGCTCCAACTTCCTGTCCCCCAGACTTGGTGTGATGCTGTAATCCTCCGAACTCCCGAGGCTGATGTTTTGGCGGATCTTTCTTCCCCAGCCCCGCTCTGCAGCTCTCGATCATGGCAGGACCAGGGAACCAGGCACGGAGGGGAGCCCTGGCTGCCCGAGCCTGCTTCCACAGTGCTTCAGCTGTGATGCCCGAGACTCACAACCCTCTGCCTCCTCCTTCCTGCCCATGCTTAACAGTGCAATGTGGAGTCGATTAGGAGAGAAAAAGGTTTCTGTGGAAATGTGGGAGCCAAATCCCCATAACTGAAAAGAACAGCGTGCATGTTTTTCTCAGACCCCACGGTACAGACATGTGTGTCCGTCATTGTTAGGTGCTACCCTTAGCCAAGGGCAAGCATGCTATGCCGTGGCCCCTCGCTCCCGTCGGGACAGAAAGCCTGTTGTTGATTGTCCTGTGGTCGGGTCACTGGAAAATGAGATTGCGTTTCAGTAGAACGTTTTCATTGCAGTATAATGGGCCTTTGAAATGTGTTCTTCTAGAGGGGCTGGTCACATCTTTACATTGATTCTCTATATTCCCTTTCCAGTATCCTGAAGGGAGGGTTTCTTGGAGAATAGATTATTATGACACACCCCTTTATGGTGAGCCATAAAGAAACAGGAAAAGCACGGAGAGCAGACAGTCACTGGACGAGGAGTCTAGCAAATTACATATGCAGGGGTTCTAACTGGCCTTTGAAGTGGCGTAAGTCTTCACCTGTGCTTTTGGAGTAGATGTGGTTTATAAACCTGACGTATCTGTTGGACTGATAAAATATCTTTCCAGAGGCCTGGTTTGGCTGCTCTGTAGTAGAGAGCAGTGAAGTGACGCCATTTCTTGGCCTGGAGAAGTGACCACTCAGAGACACCTCCTCTGTGTTCCTGTCCTTTTCAATTCACTTATGTCATCACTTCTCGCAAAGATCTCAAAACCACACAGCTTCCCCATGGGCCCGTCTTCTGTGCGGGAGATTTCATTCACTTATAATGTATTCTGTGTGCCCCAGTCCCCTTTATTGGTCTTTTCGCCATTGTTTCCTTTCTAATGCCTCCTTTCATTTTTGTAAGCTTCTTTCTTGAGAGAGAGAGAGAGAGAGACGCTCAGGAGAGTCTTTTCACAGCATTCCAACCCCAGCCCTTGGCCTGTCCCAGCCTCTGGATCATGAGTACATGTACTCTGGCATGTTCAGGGAGGTCCCAGGACAGGACTCCAGGACTCATGTGTGGGCCCAGCCATGTTACTCCTGCGCCACCACCTGGTCCCTGTTCTAGTTCCTTCTATCTAACTTCAAAATAATGTTTTTATGCTGCTGAGCACCATAGTTAATGAGAACCGTAAGACAGTGACATGAGAACTTTCACAGGGCAGGGAAAAGAAGGGTAAGTCCAGAGTTGGGTTGGACCCCAATGAAGCAGGCATTGATGCGGTGCAGCTGCCACTTGGGGCAGTCTTGTTCACTGTCTCCCTTCAGGTTGTCCTCGTCTCTTTTTTCATCTTTTGCCCTGCCTTTTGGAAGAGTGGATGATATGGGGGCGGGGTGGTCAAGGTGGGCCTCTCTTAGGGGGTGACGTTGGAGCGGAGGACTGAGAGAGCTGGGCATGCTGTGCAGAGAGGCAGGAAGGGAACTTTGGGCACAGAGAACGTGTCAGCTTAGGCTGGAGGCTGCGGAGCTGGACATGAATCTTGTTAGATGCCCTTGGCTTCGAGGAACTGACAGTCTCTGAACCTTCATCTTACAGTTGAGAAAAGCTGTTAAGTCTTGACCCACTGCCACTTCCTGTGGCCGCATCCTCTGGCTCCATTTAACCAGCTCTCAGTTGCAGCCTGTGAGTGGCTCCAGATAACGTCCAAGCTGTTCTGCCTGTGCCCTGGCCACGCTGCACTGTTGTCTGCACCAGGCACCAGTTCCGGTGTCTGCGAAAATAATAACAGTGATAACAAGGGGCCGGAAGGCGGTGCAGTGGTAGCACTACATTCTCAAGGCTGACCCACACGGAAGGCCTGGGCTTGCATCCAGAGACCTCCCTGATACATGGGGGAGAGGGGGTGGGTGTCCGTGATCCGGTGTCGGCTAAAGCCTAGGGCGGACTGTAGGATGAGGACTCTGTGGTTGGAGGCATCCGTCTCGCTGTCTTTTCCCCATGAAAGAAAGAAGCGAGTGAACTTTATGAAAGTGAATACGAAGGCCAGCTTGGTGGTGGAGCGGCAGTGCACTGCTCAGAGGCTGAGTGCACATGGAAGATCACAGGTTCGGTTCCCTGGCTCACCTGTACAGACCAGGCATGCACCCATGATCATGGCTGGCTGGAAAGGCTCAGGGGGGATCTTGGCATGGAACCTTCTTGAAGGTGTTTGTCTTACACTCTCTCTTGTAAAAGAAAGAAACATTAAGAAAAAAAAAAAAAAACCAGCAACTGCTCAGGTCAGTTCCGAGGAGACTCTCATACAATGGGTATCATTCTTCGTTGGTCATTTTCCCTGTCAGAACTGGTCTGCAGCCGCAGGACACGCTGACTCCTGCCATCGCCTTCCCCCTCTCATCGTCTCCCTAGAACTGTGGCTTGCCGTTATTTCAGCCTGGAGGGCAATCCTCACCGGAGGAGCTGCATTAGACTTAATTTGAATAGGCTAATGTCAACTTCATCTGCAGGCCTGCTATGCCATGCATCCTCCTGGCTGCATAACTATTCTGATAACATTACATTTTAAATGCTTTTATTTTAAATATCACCCTTTAGGGGGGAATAACCAAGACCTAACAGAAGGGAAAATTAGGCTTATGACATTATCATACACAAAAGGGAACATTATCATAAACTGGAAAGAAAAGTAAAATAAAAATCTCTCCAACTGCATATGGTAAATAAAAAAGAATGATTGCTGCTATTAGTAAGTACTAAAATCACTGGCTCTAACTTGAGAAAATAAAGGTTTTTTGTTTCGTTTTGTTTTGTTTTTGTTTTGTTTTTTTTTTTTTTTGTGTGTGTGTGTGTGTGTGTGTGTGTGTAAAAGAAGTGGGTGGCTGACCCTCTTGGGTGTTTTACTTATTTATTTATTTATTTATTTAACAGATTTTTTGCTTTAGGGTATTTGTGCTGGCAGGAGAGACAGAGAGGCAGAAAGTGATAAATCACCCCCACATGGCCACGCTGTAATCTTCTCCATTCCCCTCTTGGAGTTTTGGGCATACATGCACATTCACCTGGTGTGAGTTTCAAGCTACCAGGCCCAGGTCTAGAACATGGTCAGCTGTGTGGGAATCCTGCACCTTAACCACTATGCCACCTGCTGGACCCCTTAAGACTTTTTAATGAAAGTAGATGGTGGAGTCAGATGGAGGTGTAGCAGTAAAATGTGATGCTCTGTGAGGGAAAATTCCTGGTTCAAGTCTAGAGACCTTCTGGAGTAAGCTGGCATGCATGTATGACTGTGGAGTAGTGGAAGTTTGGAGTGGGCCATGTCTTTGGAACCTGTTAGGGGTGCGCTCTCTCTCTCTCTCTCTCTCTGTTTTTCCCCTTTTGCACACACTCTCTGTCACTCGTGGGCTAAATAAATAAATAAATAAATGATTTCAAAGAAGCAGGAGATGTTGAGGGGAGGGCAGTGGACATCTGGTGATACTGTAGACACAGAGGAAGCAACAGGGGAGGGGACAGAGAGGAGCCAAGGTTCACCCAAACCCCTGACTCCACCAGGCAGATGATGGCACCCAGGGGTGCTGATTTCTTGGCAACTGCATGCCTAAGTCAGAGCATTGAGGACAAATACCGGTAGGCAAGTAGGCCTTGGCATCCAAGGTAGGGGCATAAAACAGCAGCAGATGCTTACAGCAAGAGAAGGCATCAGGGAAGTTGAGCAGACAGACTGGGCCACCCCTGCCCTTGACTCCAGCTGGTGCCTGGCCTTGCATGGGCCTCTGCGCCCAAGAGGGTCAGGCAGGTGCTCAACCACAGGCCACAGGCTTATCAACCAGCATATGTTCAAGAGGTCAAGATTACCCTTGTCTCCCTCCCTCCCCTCCCGTTCCGCATCATCCCAAGGCAACCTCAGGGCACAGGAGGAGGAAGTGGAATACAAATAAATGCATCTGTTCTTGAATGCAAAGGAACTTAGCAGTTTAAACACAATCATGTGAACATTCATTGTTCCTAAAACACCTAAAATTCTAGATGGAGAGTCCTGACCCAAATGGTATCATGAGTGCCTGTAAGGAGTTTCATCATTTCATTCACTTCGTTCTTATTGATATATGATGACTCTCTTAGCTTGGGTTGCCATAGCAGAATACCATGGGCTGTATAGCTTCAAGAACAGAAATGTATTTTCTTACGGTTCTGGAGGCTGGGAAGTCCAAGATCAAGTGAGAGGCCTCTTTCTGACTTGCAACATCTCTCTGTGTTGTCATATGACTGAGAGGGGCAAGCAAACTCTCTGGTGTCTCTTTTATAAGAACAAAACGTCCCATCTTGTTTTCACATCCTGTCTTTGTGAAGACAGCAGCTGTACAGGGTTCAGGACCCAGCCTACTCCAGTATAACCTCGTCTGAACTAATTACATCTGCGAGAACCCTATTTCCAACTAAGCTCACGTTCAAAAGTACTGGGGGCTAGGACTTTAACCATGAGTATCTTCTTTGGAGGGATTTCATTCAACGTATAACAGCATGCTGGAAAGTTTAATGTATGTTTAGTGCAGATGGAGGTAATATGTTCACCAAGCAGTAGGGTGAAAAAGGGAAGAGATGGACCACAAAAACCTCTCCATTACTTGGACCGTCTTAGGTACTTCCAACACTCCTGTCCTGGAGATGCTGCAGTGAAATTAGTTCAGCACATAAGGTTGACTTGGTGAATACACCTTCAGTCCTTCAGTGCAATGTTGATCAAGAATCCATTTGGCCACACATCCCTCACTGGAAATTTTTAAAAAGTTATGCAATCATTTACTTTTGCCAATCCTCAAACTTCCTTTAAAAAAGCCCTCAGCAGAATGCATAGTCACTTTGCTTAGGTTGACAGAAAAATAATGGGGAGCATTTTCTTTGCACTGCTAAAGTGTGGGTGTTTCAGCATTTCACTTGAAATTTCTTACGCTAGAGGACGTTGCCATGTGGAATACAGGGTCACCTAGATTGATTCCTGTACATAGCCAGTGGTTAAAAACTGGAAAAAAAAAATGGAATTTACCCTCCAAAATGCAATGATAAAAACAAAGAAAAAAGATTCCAAATGTTATGTGTGTTCCTGGCAAATGCTTTTATTATGCTGCTCCTAAATGCTTTGCCATTTGGTTTGGAAAAGCTTTCAGGCCTCTTTGGCACCCAATTATGGACTATTTCCAAAGCTTTTGAGAAGTTGGCCATAAACAGCAGATACATAGTTGAAGAGAAAGCATTTGTTTTATATGGTTTGATCTTGCTTGTTAAGAACGGGAACATAAAATGGGCCATTTAAAAATTTTAAGATTCTTGCCAATAATTTTTCAAGGTAAATGTGTTATGTGACTTTTGATTATGGCTAACTTTCATAAGCCTCAAGTTGTAACTATGGAAAGTGTACATGTTTGCAAAAATTATGAAATTAAATGACTCCTTTTTTTAAAGAATTTTTTATTCTTTATTTTCTGAATCTTTGTAGAGTTGATGAGCATCCAAACCATTGCATAAACATGCAGGTGTGAAATGCAGCTTCGAAATAAATAGCGTAAGAAAATACCTTTTGCTATTTGAAAACTTAAGCCACAGCAGGTGTAATAATATACAGCAAAAACTTTCTTCTCCTTATTCTCTTGCTGCAGTTTCCATAAAAAATGTGAGAGAACATCTGGATAAACTATAGAAGGAGAAACCCAGACCCACTTCTCCCCACCCCACCGCACACCTTTTGGTGCCTTAGAAGTAGTACAGAGTAATTGAGGGTGGTGCGGTGTTTGTTTAAATCTGCAAAGGGTTTTGTTTTACAGCAAAGTCAAAGCCAAGACTATCAAAGAAAATGCCAAAGACGTTTTTTATCTCTATATTCCAGCTATCCTCATGCTGTTGAAAGTTCGTTTCCGTGTATTAATGAAAAAGGAAGATATTGGTTTGGCTTTTAAAAGCTCAGTTTACTTTAGGTACTAAATAATACCAGCCCTGCCTTTAGCAATAGGCATTTTTTGTTTTACAGAATTTTATTCTCTCAACAAAGCCCTCCTGCTTCGCCAGACATAGTTTCTGGGAATGACAATTATGAACTGAATCTTGGCAGTTTATTAGGACTTTCTTATTCCTGCAGACTGCTGAACAGTGTTTTTGTTTGTTTGCTTGTTTGTTTTTTTAGAAAAGATACACTCGGGTTGAACAATGAGATGCCACTGCACACCAACATCCTGGCTGAAATCCAGAACACCCAAGCACTAAATGCCGAGCAGGGTTGGAGCAATAGGGATGCTCTCTCGTTGCTGGTGGGAATGCAGAATGGCTCAGCCACAGTGCTTTCTTTCTCTGGAAGACAGTCTGGTCGTTTCTTACAGAGCTACACATAGGCCAGCAGTTGCATTCCTTGGTATTTACCCAAAGAAGCTGCAAACTTATGTCCACACAAAACCCTGAGTGTTTATGGCTGCTTTATTATTCATTGCCCAAACTGGAAACAACAGAAATGTCCTTCAGTAGGTTGATGGATCAACAGGCGGTGTATGAACCTCACATCCTCGTCACTGGACTGTGAGTGGCCTTAGGCAGGTACTTAGCTTCTCTGAAGTGCACTTAATATAATGTCCTAGAGATGTTAGTGCACCAGAAGACCATTCCACTTTATTGCTCAGTAGTATTCCATTGTATGGATGGACCACAGCTTATTCATCCACTTACTGGTATTCATCCATTTACTGGTTGAGACATATTTGGGTTGTAGTTAACTTTTTTGGCTTTTACAAATAAAGCTGCTATGGAAATTACAGCCAGTTCACGTCCCGAGGTCTCCATGTTTGCATCAGGCATGCACATACCCGTGACCCTGACTGGCTGAGGCTGGGGGTAGGTGACAGTGTGAAGACCGTGTTAAAGATGCTTGCTTCTCTCTCTTTCTCATGGAATACATATATAAACTTAATAAAAACTCTTCTTGGACCTGCCTGTGACATGGTGGTTGGGGTGGCTGGATCCCATGTTGCCAACTGTGCAGTTTGAATCCCAGGCCCAGTGACTTGAAAAACACGCTGGGTGCTTGTGTGTGTGTGCCCCAGATCCTGAGAGATGGTTGGAGGAGACGGGATTGTGGCGTGGCCATCCTCTCTGGTGGATGCTTCCTAACTTTCCCTCTCTCTATCTGGCAAGCACACATGTCCTATAGCAAATGAAAAGAATTACTCTTCCAGAGCTAGGAAATCTCTGTACTCTATGACAGTAGCGATCATTTAGTGAGTGTTCAGTGTGGGCCAGATGCTGTATTGTGTGCTTTTTTTTTTCTTTTTCTTATCTCCCATTTTTCCTCTCTTTCATTCTTCCACCTGCCTCTCAGACTCAGGTACTCTGATTAAGTGCTCTGTCCCTCAACATCCCTGCCACCCTTGCCAGCCTGCTCATAGACTTCTGCCTCCTGAATTGGGTATAGTGGGGAAATAAACCGTGGAAAATAATTGGTGAAAATTGTTCACAGAATTTTTCCTACAGAGACACAGGAACTATAGCCCCATAGTAGAGCTTCCCAGTTTGGGGCCTTGGATATATTTCTGTTGGATGAATGAGGGGTGAGAGAGTCATCCATTCAGTCACCTGGCTTCCACTCCATGAATGCATTCATTCATTCATTCATTCATTCATTTTTCTTCTCCTTCAGAGGTCAGAGTTTAATGAATGGCGGTGATAATTAATATTATTTTAATCCAGCAGGAAGGAGAAATGCAGCCATGGCAAGAAAAAGTGCTAGCTGGGAACTCGGCTGAGTCCTTCCACTCTCTGGACTACAGTTTGTAGGAGGGTGGGAGGTTGGACACCATGATTGCGAAGGTTCTTTTAGGTCTGTGTGTCAACCTTACAGTCATGGCTCATAGTTCTCTGTGTTACAATTTTTAAGGTATATGTTTTGCAGAGCTATAGAACTTTCTGAAAGACCTGAAACATGATTATTTCCTGATTGTAATCATGAGTGCAAATCTCAATTTAAGCATAGAGGACTACAATGACTTACTAAGCCCCTCTATTAAAAGCTTACCCAGTCTTCCTCCATGGTGTTAAATAAATGACATGTTAACATAAATCAGTACAACTTTATTTTAAGGCACATGAACATGTCAAAATACACAAGTCAAAATGAATGTAAAGTAATTCAATGAAGATACTTTGGGAAGCTATTCCCATGAGATTGCTTTAGCTTCAGATATTTTTGGAACTTCTTGTTCAGAATTATTCTAGAGCACTTAACATTTTCTTTTTTCTCTAACATTGGCAAATCCATGTCTTTGTAGAAGAAATTTGCAAAGTAGGTAATAATGGTATTATTTTGTTTATTTATTTGTTAATTTAGTTACTTTGCTTATGAAAGTAATTTATGCTCATTTGGGGAGCAGAGAATAAAGAAGAAAATTAACATAGTCCAATTCTAGTTAAACGTTCATTAGTCCTTAGGAGGAACCAATAAAAATCATGGAGTTTTAGGAGGTTCTCTAAGGCTCAGAATTCCTGTCTCGTCCCTTTGCTGTAACCTGCCCGTGATCCTGTGGGGGATTTGTCTGTATTTGGACGTCTGGGTGCTGAATTCATTTGAGGGAGCTGTGTCTTCCAGTGTTAGCTTTTTATTTATCTTGAGCTTCAGGCCCTGCTTTTTTTTTGTTTGTTTTGTTTTCATTTTTTATAGAGTTTCTTACTCTGTTATTTTGTTGGTAGCATAAATACTTGAGACTGGATGATTTCTAAAGAGTAGTTTATTTAACTTGAAACTTCAGTGGCTGGAAAGTCTCAAAGCATGGGACTGACATCAGGCCAGCCTCTGGTGCTACATCACACGTGGAAAACTGGGTCAGAGAGGAGGTTGGCAGGTACAAAGAGAGAAGAAACCAGCCTCTGTCCCTCCCATGACCCCAGCCAGCTGGATAGTGCCCCCGCCCTGTTAGGTCCTACCTCCTGAAGGTCTCACAACCTCCCAGAGCCAGCACACTGGGACCGAGCTTCCACGACATGAACCTCTGGTGGACAAACCATGGTTTAAACCATAGTTTGGGGAAAAGTAGCATGAAGAAGTAATAAAAGGGGCTGGCCCTGTAGTACAGTAATTGGGCCCTACTCAGAAGGAACTGGCCTCCACATGGCTGACCAGGAGTTGAGTCCTGACTTTGGTAGTTTGGGAAGCATGCTGGGTACATGTGTGCATGCCCAGGATCTCGGTGGGTTAGAGAATTGGAGGAAAGAGGATTGAAACATGACCCCGTGCCGCTTTTACTTGGTGTTATGTAAGGAGTGCTTTTCAGTGTCATTAAATATATTCTAAGGCATGTTTTTAATAACTACCTTTTATTCCATCATGTGTATACACACGTATTGGCCATTTTCCTATTGCCTTAATAGCAGACAGTATAGACATGTCTATTTAAACTGTACCCTTTATGATAAAAGTGATAAAAATATGATAATGATAACACATTTTCAAGTTTGATAAATTAAACTATCTCATAAAAATGGAATACTTATGGTTAGCAAGGTTGAAATTTCTCATATATCCCTTCGCTCCAAATTCTGGTTTGTTTCACATAAATATTACCGTCCACACTTTTCTTTTTCTTTTTTTGAGAGGTTTTTGCTATAGGGTGCGTGAGCTCGCCAGACAGACAGAGAGAGAGATATAGAGACCGAAAGCGAGAAATCACCCCCCAGAGGGGATGGTCATGCCGCAATCCCTTCTCCTCCATTATTCCTCTCAGGATCTTAGGCACGCACGGACACACATGCACCCAGCGTGAGTTTTAAGCCGCCGGGTCCAGGACGCAAACCGCGGTCGACTACATGGGAGTCCAGCGACATAGCCATTACGCTAACTGCTGGTTCCCCACACTTTTCATGTGTGTTTTCTGGATATGTTTGGCCTTTCCTCCCCCCCCTCCCTTTTTTTTTTTTTAAAGTTTCTTTATTCCTTCCATGAAAGAGAGAGACATGGAGAGAGAGAGAGAGCGAGAGCGAGCGAGAGAGGAATCTTCAACAGGGTCTTCGCGCTCAGTCTACGTGCATACCTGGTGTGGTGAGGGAAGTCCCAGGATATGAACTTAGAACCTCTCTGTGTGGTCCAGTTGCACTACCACCATGCCGTTGCTTGGCCCCTGCTCCTCCTTTAATTTTTATTCGGAGTCATTTGGTTTTAGGCCAGTCTTACCAACAGTGTATGGCTGGGTGTCGAGAATCTTTGTCTTTGTGAGAGGTGCGGCATTTCACTTTTCACATGTAGTGTCCTATTTGGTAGGTTTCATCTTTCCTCAAATATTTAAACTTTTTTCTTCTTTATATGCTTCTTTCTTCTCTTTTGCTTCCATTATGTGGATTATGTTTTTGTTTTCTTCCTAGTGTTTTGAAAGGCACACATACGATGCTTGTTTTGCTGGTGTTCATTTTGTGGGTTTTAGAAATGAAGTTGGTTGATTTGACTTAAATTAGCTCTGAAGGTTAATATCAAGGGGGGGTTTTACAAGAAGCAAGAGCAATGCGGGGGAGGGGGAGGTCACTGGAGAAGATGTCCGTAGGCAGGTTACTCTGAAGGGCAACATGCGTTTGATATATAATTGTGTTTATGGAAAATAATTGTGTTTTGCACTAAAATCAGTTTAACGTATGTTTCTCCATCAACTTGTTACTTGAGGACTCTGTTACTTGAAGAATCATTTATAGTAAAAATAGCAATTAAAAAAAAATCATGACTCACGGCCAGCCTGGTGGCGAAGTCATTAAGGTGGCTGGATCCTGCATGGCCAACTCTGTGGTTCGAGTGTGGACTCGGCAGCTTGAAAAACACTCTGGGCACATGTGCATGTGTGCCCAAAATCCTAAGAGGAGAACGAAGGGGTTGTAATATGGCCACTCCTTGGAGGGTGATTTCTCACTTTACCTCTCTCTCTATGTCTCTCTGGCAGGTGCACGTGCCATAGAGCAAAATTGAAAAAAATTTAAAAAAAGTCTCGGCCCAGTGGGGCGACACAGGTGGCAGTGCATGATCTGCAGTGTGGGAAGCACGGGGCTGACTGCAGGTTTGATCCCGAGGTGACCTGAAATACACAGAAAATGCACACCCCAGGTCCTGGCCAGCCAGAGAGCTGGAGGAAGGGGGTCATGGCGTGGAGAGAGCCTGTTGAGAGTGCCTATCTCATTCTCTTTCTCCCATGAAAGAAAGTAAATTGGAAAGAAAGTCTTTCGCTGCGTGCGTCCTGCCCCTTGTCACCCCTCACTCTGTCTTTAACACAGAGAGTAACAAGCTGGAGGCGGCTTGGGCAGCCTAGTACTGAAATGGCTCTGAGTTACTGGGGTTTGGCTAGTCCCTTTTCTTCTTGGCTTCAGTTTCCGTATCTGTAAGTGTAAGAATTTGAAACCTGTATCTCTTGATTGTCACCTCTAGTTTCCACCATCTGTCATGAGCTTATCCAACACCGATCTGAACAGCTTCAGTTCAGGCTTTCTATAGAAGAAAAAGCACAAAACCGACCCATATTTAAAAAGAAAAGCTCCTGAACCCATGTGCTACTCTGTGATTAAGTCCCAGACTCTGTGATGTGAAAAACATGCTAGGTACATGCGTATGTGTGCCCCAAGTCCTGAGAGAATGGAGGAAAAGGGATTGTGGCAAGGCCATCCCCCATGGAGGGGTGGTTTCTCACTTTCTCTCTCTGTCTTGTGTGAGAGCATGTGTCTATGGCAAAAATCTAAAAAAAGAAAAAAAAAAAGGGAAACGCTCCTAAGGTGGTCAAAACAAACAAAAAACAAACCAAGTCTTGCTCAGTGTAGCGATCCCACAGGTGTGCGCTTATGGAAATCCTGTTCATCAAGCTGTACCTCTAATCGGAGTGCACTTTGCCCCTGTGTGTGTTTACACCTCAGTGAACAGGAGAATTAAACCAAAACGAAGGCAAGACAAGAAACTGGGATAGTGTTTAAAGGGTGTGTGTCATGAGGCAGGATGGTGTTATGGGGAATCCACAGAAAGGAGGTGGTAGGTTTGAATCTTGACCCCACTGCATTAGCCTTGGAACCTCATGGACATTATGAAACCTTTCACATCTCAGTCTCCTTAGTAAGAGAAAAGTTGTAGTATTGGGGCCAGCAGGTGGCCTGGTTAGGCACTGGACTCCCACATGGCTGACCGTGGTTCAAGTCTCAGACCCGGTGGTTTACTTTCTCACCTTCCGTAGCTCTCTCTTTCTCCATCTCTCTCTGATCAAATTTAAATATAATAAGAAGAAATAAAGTTAAATAAAATAATTTTAAGAATTTGTTGTATCTATTTTACGAGGCGGTCAGGAGCATCCAGTGAGTTGCAGGGCATATGCAACACCTGGCATGTGGAAGGTGAGAAATACATATTTTTTGTAAGAACCAGAGTATTACACATGCATGCAACAGAGTCAAAAAGTTAAAATACTTTACACCATTCTTTTGAAATCACTCCAAAATAAATAAAGCCCAGAAATCCCCTAGTGTCAAAGAGACTAGGAAGAAAAAGCAAGGCTCATTATTTTGTGGGTGACATAGCACACTGCTAGTACCTCTTTTGCAGAGACACCTGGGAGTTTATAATAGAAGTCACCCAGCCGACTATGGTCTTTACACTGTTAATCCCACTTTTCCAATTATAGCCTAAGGAAATTGCTCAAAAAGGAAAGCCAAAATTTATTTACTTCAAAAATGCTTGACTAGATTATAATGGCATGTGGAACTGACTGGCTGAAAGACGGCCAGTTAGACTGCGTTCTAGCGATGCATGGAATATTATTGCTCCACTTAAAATGATTGATATATGGACTAAATAAGAAGAAGCCAAGCAAAAAATGACAAATTCTGCACACATAGCGGACACAACCACAGGGAACCTCTTCCAGTGCAGCAATGTGGGCCACAGGGGATTTTGTAAATCTCTGGTTTTATGGGGAAAAGGATGATCGATATTTTAATTTTCAGCCTATGATAGTATAATGATTGCTAATGACTCAATAAAAATAAAGTAAAAAACATACATTATAGATTCTGACATGAAGCAGGGTGTCCATAAACCTTGGCAGAATGCATAAAATATGTAGTAAAAATGGAGGGCCGGCCCTGTAGCCTAGTGGGTAAGGGAGCCGGATCCCACATGGCTGACCAAAGGTTGAATCCCAAGCCCAGTGGCTGGAAAAACATGCCAGGCACATGCATGTGTGCCCCAAGTCCTGACAAGATAGAGAGATGAACGGATTGCAGTGTGACCACGCCACTTGGGGGTGCTTTCTCTCTCCCTTTCCCTTTCTATCTCATGTGCCTCCTGGCAATTTTTCAAAAAGTGGTGCTATGGGGACCAGCAGATGGCATAATGGTTATGTTGCTGGACTCCCACATAGTCAACTGTGGTTCGAGTCTCAAACTCAGCGACTTACAAACTCATGCTAGGTGTGTGTGGGTGCATGCCCAAGATCCTGAGAGGAGAATGGAGAAGAAGGGATTTCATTGTGGCCATCCCCCCGGGGGGTGATTTCTCGCTTTCTGTCTCTCTGTCTCAATCTGTCTCTCCTGTGAGTGCACATGCCCTATAGCAAAAATCTCTCTCAAAAAATAAAAGCGGTGCTATATATAGGTAGAATAATAGAAAAACAGACATTATATTTCTATTTCTTTTCATTTGGAAGAGTTTACCAATGCCTTGTGAAAGCAGTTATCACACTTGAGAAATACTTTTCCTGGAAATAATTTTCAATTCAGCTGAAACTCCAAATGTGGAGATAAAAATTCATGAGATGTTGTTCTTAAAGATATCAAGTTCCCTGTCTGTTGTACTTTCTTTTCCAGTTATTTTTCTTTCTTTCTTTTCTTTTATGATAAAGGGAAAATTTTACAGATGCTGAAATGGTTTACATTTATCTTATTTAGTTACTCGTATTTTTATGTCTCCCCAAGGGTCACAAAATAGATCCATTTAAAAAGGAGAAGTGATGTGTTTTTCCTGCAAATAGAGAATGGTCACTGCAGAGAAGCAACGGGAGTGGGAATGGGGGAATCCGGAATAGAACCACAGCATCCGGGCACCCCGCTCATCTTGGTGTCAAAGCTAGACAGGGAATGGAGGGATGGTACGAGCTGCTGGGCGGGGAGCTTTCTTTCCTCCCCGGAAAGCTCAGATCAGTTCTGTAGTGGTTCGGGAGTGAAAACGAGTATAAGTACAGAGGAAGGAGATTGTATGGGCCCTAGAGGGGCCCTTCTCGTTTCCCCCAGACCTTCCTTTGGAGATGTTCCCTCTGAACAAGACTACTTTAGGGAAATGAGGAATCTGGCTACATGTGGGAGCTGCCAGGGTGTTTCAGGGAATGAAAGAAGATTTGTATTTAAAAGCTATTGGTCTCATGAAGAAGTTCTGACCCAAGTTACAAAATGCAATGAGTAGTCCCAGAAGAGGACTAGCGGAATCACTGAGCTGGAAGAAGTCTTAGAAAGCCATTAGTCCTGGGGAACCAGCAGTTAGTATAATGGCTGTGTCGCTGGATTCCCATGGAGTCGACCGCGGTTCGCATCCCAGACTCGGTGGCTTAGAACTCACGCCGGGCGCGTGTGTGTGCATGCCCAAGATCCTGAGAGGAGAATGGAGGAGAAGGGATTGCGGTGTGACCATCCCCCCTGGGGGATGATTTCTCACTTTCTGTCTCTATGTCTCTCTCTGTCTGTCTGGTGAGCGTGCGTGCCCTAGAGCAAAATCCTCTCAAAAGAAAGAAAGCCATTAGTCCTGGAGTGGCTGGTGGTGTGATGGTTAAGGCACTTGATTCCACATGACCAACTGCTATGTTTGAGTCCCAGACCTGGCAGCGACGTCTGGGTGCTGAATTCATTTGAGGGAGCTGTGTCTTCCAGTGTTAGCTTTTTATTTATCTTGAGCTTCAGGCCCTGCTTTTTTTTTGTTTGTTTTGTTTTCATTTTTTATAGAGTTTCTTACTCTGTTATTTTGTTGGTAGCATAAATACTTGAGACTGGATGATTTCTAAAGAGTAGTTTATTTAACTTGAAACTTCAGTGGCTGGAAAGTCTCAAAGCATGGGACTGACATCAGGCCAGCCTCTGGTGCTACATCACACGTGGAAAACTGGGTCAGAGAGGAGGTTGGCAGGTACAAAGAGAGAAGAAACCAGCCTCTGTCCCTCCCATGACCCCAGCCAGCTGGATAGTGCCCCCGCCCTGTTAGGTCCTACCTCCTGAAGGTCTCACAACCTCCCAGAGCCAGCACACTGGGACCGAGCTTCCACGACATGAACCTCTGGTGGACAAACCATGGTTTAAACCATAGTTTGGGGAAAAGTAGCATGAAGAAGTAATAAAAGGGGCTGGCCCTGTAGTACAGTAATTGGGCCCTACTCAGAAGGAACTGGCCTCCACATGGCTGACCAGGAGTTGAGTCCTGACTTTGGTAGTTTGGGAAGCATGCTGGGTACATGTGTGCATGCCCAGGATCTCGGTGGGTTAGAGAATTGGAGGAAAGAGGATTGAAACATGACCCCGTGCCGCTTTTACTTGGTGTTATGTAAGGAGTGCTTTTCAGTGTCATTAAATATATTCTAAGGCATGTTTTTAATAACTACCTTTTATTCCATCATGTGTATACACACGTATTGGCCATTTTCCTATTGCCTTAATAGCAGACAGTATAGACATGTCTATTTAAACTGTACCCTTTATGATAAAAGTGATAAAAATATGATAATGATAACACATTTTCAAGTTTGATAAATTAAACTATCTCATAAAAATGGAATACTTATGGTTAGCAAGGTTGAAATTTCTCATATATCCCTTCGCTCCAAATTCTGGTTTGTTTCACATAAATATTACCGTCCACACTTTTCTTTTTCTTTTTTTGAGAGGTTTTTGCTATAGGGTGCGTGAGCTCGCCAGACAGACAGAGAGAGAGATATAGAGACAGAAAGCGAGAAATCACCCCCCAGAGGGGATGGTCATGCCGCAATCCCTTCTCCTCCATTATTCCTCTCAGGATCTTGGGCACGCACGGACGCACATGCACCCAGCGTGAGTTTTAAGCCACCGGGTCCAGGACGCAAACCGCGGTCGACTACATGGGAGTCCAGCGACATAGCCATTACGCTAACTGCTGGTTCCCCACACTTTTCATGTGTGTTTTCTGGATATGTTTGGCCTTTCCTCCCCCCCCTCCCTTTTTTTTTTTTAACGTTTCTTTATTCCTTCCATGAAAGAGAGAGACATGGAGAGAGAGAGAGAGCGAGAGCGAGCGAGAGAGGAATCTTCAACAGGGTCTTCGCGCTCAGTCTACGTGCATACCTGGTGTGGTGAGGGAAGTCCCAGGATATGAACTTAGAACCTCTCTGTGTGGTCCAGTTGCACTACCACCATGCCGTTGCTTGGCCCCTGCTCCTCCTTTAATTTTTATTCGGAGTCATTTGGTTTTAGGCCAGTCTTACCAACAGTGTATGGCTGGGTGTCGAGAATCTTTGTCTTTGTGAGAGGTGCGGCATTTCACTTTTCACATGTAGTGTCCTATTTGGTAGGTTTCATCTTTCCTCAAATATTTAAACTTTTTTCTTCTTTATATGCTTCTTTCTTCTCTTTTGCTTCCATTATGTGGATTATGTTTTTGTTTTCTTCCTAGTGTTTTGAAAGGCACACATACGATGCTTGTTTTGCTGGTGTTCATTTTGTGGGTTTTAGAAATGAAGTTGGTTGATTTGACTTAAATTAGCTCTGAAGGTTAATATCAAGGGGGGGTTTTACAAGAAGCAAGAGCAATGCGGGGGAGGGGGAGGTCACTGGAGAAGATGTCCGTAGGCAGGTTACTCTGAAGGGCAACATGCGTTTGATATATAATTGTGTTTATGGAAAATAATTGTGTTTTGCACTAAAATCAGTTTAACGTATGTTTCTCCATCAACTTGTTACTTGAGGACTCTGTTACTTGAAGAATCATTTATAGTAAAAATAGCAATTAAAAAAAAATCATGACTCACGGCCAGCCTGGTGGCGAAGTCATTAAGGTGGCTGGATCCTGCATGGCCAACTCTGTGGTTCGAGTGTGGACTCGGCAGCTTGAAAAACACTCTGGGCACATGTGCATGTGTGCCCAAAATCCTAAGAGGAGAACGAAGGGGTTGTAATATGGCCACTCCTTGGAGGGTGATTTCTCACTTTACCTCTCTCTCTATGTCTCTCTGGCAGGTGCACGTGCCATAGAGCAAAATTGAAAAAAATTTAAAAAAAGTCTCGGCCCAGTGGGGCGACACAGGTGGCAGTGCATGATCTGCAGTGTGGGAAGCACGGGGCTGACTGCAGGTTTGATCCCGAGGTGACCTGAAATACACAGAAAATGCACACCCCAGGTCCTGGCCAGCCAGAGAGCTGGAGGAAGGGGGTCATGGCGTGGAGAGAGCCTGTTGAGAGTGCCTATCTCATTCTCTTTCTCCCATGAAAGAAAGTAAATTGGAAAGAAAGTCTTTCGCTGCGTGCGTCCTGCCCCTTGTCACCCCTCACTCTGTCTTTAACACAGAGAGTAACAAGCTGGAGGCGGCTTGGGCAGCCTAGTACTGAAATGGCTCTGAGTTACTGGGGTTTGGCTAGTCCCTTTTCTTCTTGGCTTCAGTTTCCGTATCTGTAAGTGTAAGAATTTGAAACCTGTATCTCTTGATTGTCACCTCTAGTTTCCACCATCTGTCATGAGCTTATCCAACACCGATCTGAACAGCTTCAGTTCAGGCTTTCTATAGAAGAAAAAGCACAAAACCGACCCATATTTAAAAAGAAAAGCTCCTGAACCCATGTGCTACTCTGTGATTAAGTCCCAGACTCTGTGATGTGAAAAACATGCTAGGTACATGCGTATGTGTGCCCCAAGTCCTGAGAGAATGGAGGAAAAGGGATTGTGGCAAGGCCATCCCCCATGGAGGGGTGGTTTCTCACTTTCTCTCTCTGTCTTGTGTGAGAGCATGTGTCTATGGCAAAAATCTAAAAAAAGAAAAAAAAAAAGGGAAACGCTCCTAAGGTGGTCAAAACAAACAAAAAACAAACCAAGTCTTGCTCAGTGTAGCGATCCCACAGGTGTGCGCTTATGGAAATCCTGTTCATCAAGCTGTACCTCTAATCGGAGTGCACTTTGCCCCTGTGTGTGTTTACACCTCAGTGAACAGGAGAATTAAACCAAAACGAAGGCAAGACAAGAAACTGGGATAGTGTTTAAAGGGTGTGTGTCATGAGGCAGGATGGTGTTATGGGGAATCCACAGAAAGGAGGTGGTAGGTTTGAATCTTGACCCCACTGCATTAGCCTTGGAACCTCATGGACATTATGAAACCTTTCACATCTCAGTCTCCTTAGTAAGAGAAAAGTTGTAGTATTGGGGCCAGCAGGTGGCCTGGTTAGGCACTGGACTCCCACATGGCTGACCGTGGTTCAAGTCTCAGACCCGGTGGTTTACTTTCTCACCTTCCGTAGCTCTCTCTTTCTCCATCTCTCTCTGATCAAATTTAAATATAATAAGAAGAAATAAAGTTAAATAAAATAATTTTAAGAATTTGTTGTATCTATTTTACGAGGCGGTCAGGAGCATCCAGTGAGTTGCAGGGCATATGCAACACCTGGCATGTGGAAGGTGAGAAATACATATTTTTTGTAAGAACCAGAGTATTACACATGCATGCAACAGAGTCAAAAAGTTAAAATACTTTACACCATTCTTTTGAAATCACTCCAAAATAAATAAAGCCCAGAAATCCCCTAGTGTCAAAGAGACTAGGAAGAAAAAGCAAGGCTCATTATTTTGTGGGTGACATAGCACACTGCTAGTACCTCTTTTGCAGAGACACCTGGGAGTTTATAATAGAAGTCACCCAGCCGACTATGGTCTTTACACTGTTAATCCCACTTTTCCAATTATAGCCTAAGGAAATTGCTCAAAAAGGAAAGCCAAAATTTATTTACTTCAAAAATGCTTGACTAGATTATAATGGCATGTGGAACTGACTGGCTGAAAGACGGCCAGTTAGACTGCGTTCTAGCGATGCATGGAATATTATTGCTCCACTTAAAATGATTGATATATGGACTAAATAAGAAGAAGCCAAGCAAAAAATGACAAATTCTGCACACATAGCGGACACAACCACAGGGAACCTCTTCCAGTGCAGCAATGTGGGCCACAGGGGATTTTGTAAATCTCTGGTTTTATGGGGAAAAGGATGATCGATATTTTAATTTTCAGCCTATGATAGTATAATGATTGCTAATGACTCAATAAAAATAAAGTAAAAAACATACATTATAGATTCTGACATGAAGCAGGGTGTCCATAAACCTTGGCAGAATGCATAAAATATGTAGTAAAAATGGAGGGCCGGCCCTGTAGCCTAGTGGGTAAGGGAGCCGGATCCCACATGGCTGACCAAAGGTTGAATCCCAAGCCCAGTGGCTGGAAAAACATGCCAGGCACATGCATGTGTGCCCCAAGTCCTGACAAGATAGAGAGATGAACGGATTGCAGTGTGACCACGCCACTTGGGGGTGCTTTCTCTCTCCCTTTCCCTTTCTATCTCATGTGCCTCCTGGCAATTTTTCAAAAAGTGGTGCTATGGGGACCAGCAGATGGCATAATGGTTATGTTGCTGGACTCCCACATAGTCAACTGTGGTTCGAGTCTCAAACTCAGCGACTTACAAACTCATGCTAGGTGTGTGTGGGTGCATGCCCAAGATCCTGAGAGGAGAATGGAGAAGAAGGGATTTCATTGTGGCCATCCCCCCGGGGGGTGATTTCTCGCTTTCTGTCTCTCTGTCTCAATCTGTCTCTCCTGTGAGTGCACATGCCCTATAGCAAAAATCTCTCTCAAAAAATAAAAGCGGTGCTATATATAGGTAGAATAATAGAAAAACAGACATTATATTTCTATTTCTTTTCATTTGGAAGAGTTTACCAATGCCTTGTGAAAGCAGTTATCACACTTGAGAAATACTTTTCCTGGAAATAATTTTCAATTCAGCTGAAACTCCAAATGTGGAGATAAAAATTCATGAGATGTTGTTCTTAAAGATATCAAGTTCCCTGTCTGTTGTACTTTCTTTTCCAGTTATTTTTCTTTCTTTCTTTTCTTTTATGATAAAGGGAAAATTTTACAGATGCTGAAATGGTTTACATTTATCTTATTTAGTTACTCGTATTTTTATGTCTCCCCAAGGGTCACAAAATAGATCCATTTAAAAAGGAGAAGTGATGTGTTTTTCCTGCAAATAGAGAATGGTCACTGCAGAGAAGCAACGGGAGTGGGAATGGGGGAATCCGGAATAGAACCACAGCATCCGGGCACCCCGCTCATCTTGGTGTCAAAGCTAGACAGGGAATGGAGGGATGGTACGAGCTGCTGGGCGGGGAGCTTTCTTTCCTCCCCGGAAAGCTCAGATCAGTTCTGTAGTGGTTCGGGAGTGAAAACGAGTATAAGTACAGAGGAAGGAGATTGTATGGGCCCTAGAGGGGCCCTTCTCGTTTCCCCCAGACCTTCCTTTGGAGATGTTCCCTCTGAACAAGACTACTTTAGGGAAATGAGGAATCTGGCTACATGTGGGAGCTGCCAGGGTGTTTCAGGGAATGAAAGAAGATTTGTATTTAAAAGCTATTGGTCTCATGAAGAAGTTCTGACCCAAGTTACAAAATGCAATGAGTAGTCCCAGAAGAGGACTAGCGGAATCACTGAGCTGGAAGAAGTCTTAGAAAGCCATTAGTCCTGGGGAACCAGCAGTTAGTATAATGGCTGTGTCGCTGGATTCCCATGGAGTCGACCGCGGTTCGCATCCCAGACTCGGTGGCTTAGAACTCACGCCGGGCGCGTGTGTGTGCATGCCCAAGATCCTGAGAGGAGAATGGAGGAGAAGGGATTGCGGTGTGACCATCCCCCCTGGGGGATGATTTCTCACTTTCTGTCTCTATGTCTCTCTCTGTCTGTCTGGTGAGCGTGCGTGCCCTAGAGCAAAATCCTCTCAAAAGAAAGAAAGCCATTAGTCCTGGAGTGGCTGGTGGTGTGATGGTTAAGGCACTTGATTCCACATGACCAACTGCTATGTTTGAGTCCCAGACCTGGCAGCTTGAAAAACATGGCAGGGGTGTGTGTGTGTGTGTGTGTGTGTGTGTGCGCGTGCACATGCAAAATCCCAAAAGGAGGGAAAGATGGAGGAGAAGGGAGAAGGGATTTGGTGTGACTGTCCCCATCACTCTCTCTGGCAAGTGCACACACCTTCTACAAATTACCAAAAAAAAAAAAAAAAAAGAAAGAAAGAAAAGGAAAAAAAAATCCACTGGTGTAGATGCTGGCTCAGTGATACATGGGTAATGCTCAAATGATGTTGGATCCATATGGAAGACAGTGGTTTCAGCTCCCTGGTAGATCTGTTCACACCAGATGCAGGTGTCCTTGATCCTGCCTGGCTGCAAGTTCTAGTAGGGGATCTTGGCGTGAGACCCTGCTGAGGATGCTTCTCTTTCTCTCACTATCTTCAAAGAAGTAAATACAATTTAATAAAGGAAAAAAAAATAGAAAAAATTTATTAGTCCAAAGCCCTAATTTTACCAAAGGAGAAACAGAGACAGGGAGAAGGAATGGCTTGCCCAAGTTTTCAGCCATCCTGAGGACGTGACCAACACTGTTTCTGCCTTCGGGCTGTTCTTCCTGCGAACCTAGCTGTTAGTTCCCCTGCCTTCCACCATCACTTGGTTGCTGACATTTTCTACTGCTACCATGGAAATGATTTGCCTTCAAACTTGGAAATATGACTATTTAATGCACAAAGAGCCTCTTGAAGCCATCAGAGGTATGAGTCAGCAGATCCTAGTATACAGTATCTTTCCAGCATCCTGCTTATGTAGCATAAGCTAAGTTTAATGTCAAGAGCTGGACCCCTCAATCAGACCAGCAGGGTTTGCGTCCTAGCTCCTCCGCTAGGAATGTGGGTAACACTAGGCAAGTTGTGCCCCTTCAGTGTCGGATATCCTCATCTACAAATGGAGCATCCTAATGCATCTGTCTCTTATGGTCCTTAGGTGAGGGTGAAGCGGCATAACCCATTAGATAGGAGCCTGATCTGTCGCAAGCACTAGCTGGCTATCGCCATTACTGCTTGGAGGTGGCCAGTTCTTTTTCGCTCAAACATCATAAGTGAACAAGAACTGTAATTTTTTTTTTTGGGGGGGGTGAGTGTTTTCTAGACATAGTCCTTGAGCACTCAGAAAGATTTTTCTGGAACTGTGAACCCTTTTGACCCTCCCAATAGTTGGAAATCTTTTGTTTTGTCTAGTGTAGATTTTCATCTGAATTACTCACAAATTTTGATACTCCTGCCTTTAGATCTTTTTATCCCTGTTTTGCCTCTTTGCTGAATAATGTTCATAACTTCACTGAGGAATAATTGATATTTAATAAACTCACATATTTAAATCATACACTTTGATCAGTGGACATGCATATGAGGGAGCTTAAAGTTTGTTCAAAAATGGAATTGAAGTGCAAGTTTATTTTGGTGCAAAAGAATTATGAAGTGCATACAGTTTTTTATTAATACACATTCTCCATGAACTTTTTGGAGACCCATCATATATTATAGGTTGAGTATCTAAAATGCTTGGGACCAGAAGTTTCAGATTTCAGATTTTTTCAGACCTTGGACTATTTATATATATATATATATATATATATATGTATGTATATATAAAGAGATATCTTGGGAGTAGGATCCAGGCATAAACATGAAATTTGCTTATGTTTCATATGCACTTTACCTCATATAAAGTTTATCCACTATTTTGTCTTACAATGTTTTGGTTATGACCCATCATAAGAGGTCAGGTATGGAACTTTCCACTTGTGGTATCATGTCCATCCTCAGAAAGTCTCAGATTTTGGGATATTTCAAATTGATTTTTGGATTATTGGTACTCAACCTGTGTCTTTGAAACTATCACCCAAATCGAGATAATGAGTATTTATGTCACCAGAAAAGCTTTCGTGTGCCCCCTGGGAATCTCTCCCTCTACCCCTCTGGGTCCTTCCTGGCATCTCCTGTCTTCCATTCCCCACCTTCAGGCAAACACTGACCTGCTAGAGTGATACCTAAATGGAGTCACACAGACTGTATTCTACTTGTTTGACTACTCAGCATAGTTACAGTTCACGTTGACCGCATAGCAAGAGTTTGTTAGCTGAGTGCAACTGCTGAGTGTCCCAATAATGTGTTTATTCTGCAAATGTTTTCATTGCTGAGGAACCCCATCCTTTTTTTCTTTGTTCACTCTTTACCCTTATTTTGCCTACCTAGCCAGGTATGGAGTAAAAACATGTGTGTATGTATAATATATATATATATATATATGGATATATCGTTTTTTTTTCAGTTACCAAGATGCATGTGTGCTTGCCAGGGAGAGAGAGAGTGAATGAGGGACAGAAAGCCCCCCGCGGTGTGGCATGGTCACACTGCTGTCCCTCCCCCCTCCATTTCCATCCTGTCAGGATCTCGGGTGCACACATGTGCCCAGCATGTTTTTCAAGCTGTCAGGTATGGGATTTGAACTGTGTGATTGGCCATGTGGGATCCAACTCCCTTACCCACTAGGCCATGGGGACCGCCAGAAACACACTTTAGTGATTTTAAAATAATTATTGATTAAACATCTGTGTTTCATGTCCTTATTTTCAATTTCATTATTATTCTGCATACATAGTAAATAGTATCTAGCAGTGGAGGACTCCTAAGGGGAACAGCTATTTGCATTCTGTAAGTATAGATGTTGAGGAATGACCTCTACAACAATATTACTATTTGTTTAGTTGAACCTTGAGATAAAATTTTCTTTTGTCAGGACCAGCAGATGGTGTAATGGTGACGTCCTCTTAATTACTCACAAGTTCAGGTGTTCCTGTCTTTAGATCTTTTTATCCCTACTTTTGCCTGCTTACTGAATAATGTTCATAGCTTCATTGAAGAATAATTGATATATGATAAACTCACATATTTAAATCACACAGTTGCTGGACTTCCACAGAGCTGACTGTGGTTCAAGTCCTGAACCAGTGGCTTCAAACTCACACCAGGGGCGTATGCATGTGTGCTCAAGATCCCGAGAGGAGAATGGAGGAGAAGGGGTTGTAGTGTGGCCATTCCCCCACCGCAGGGGTGATTTCTCCCTTTCTGTCTCTTTATCTCTCTGTCTCTCCAGCAAGTGCATATGCCTTATAGCAAAAATCTCTCAAAAATATTTTTTTCTTCTGTTTTCCTGGTTCTTAATATTTTAGAAAGCATCCTTCCATTGGCCTAATCCAATGGATTGATTGAATAAATTCAGATATGTAAATATTCATTCAAAGTTTTCATTTTCATGTGAAATATTTATTCAGTTATTGTTGCATTCTTTTTTATTTTTTGAAAATGTAGACAGGGGATCAGCAGATGGCATAATGGTTATGTCATTGTACTTCCATGTCGTCGACCACGATTGGAGTCCCAGTCCCAGCGGCTTAAAACTCACACTAGGAGTGTGTGCATACGTGCCCAAAATCCTGAGAGGAAAATGGAGGAGAAAGGATTGCGGTGTGGTCATCCCATCTGGGGGGGATTTCTTGCTTTCTGTTTTTCTGTCTATCTCCATCTCTCTGGCAAGTGCACATGTGCTATAGCAAAAATCTCTCTCTGAAAATAAAAAAAAAGGAAATGTAGACAGTACATTCTCAGTTCCCTTGCTTGAAGCGTACCGTGAAGCGGACAAAAAATAATTGTCAAGCAAAAATGAATACATTTGCAGGATAGTGAGAGTCCATTTGGGAAGCAAGTCCATTTTGCGATGCCTTTTTACCGTCATCATTGTATCTTTCAACTATGGAGATTCCTGTGTCTGGGAAGGAAGAAGATAAAAATTATCCTCCCGAATGCCTGCTCAGGTTTGGTGAAGGATTTAATTTCTTCATTTATCACAATGTCACCAGCCCTGTGCCCACTGTAGATCAAGCCTTGGGGCCAGCAGTTTGAAGACTTGGCAGCGTGGAGGGCAGAATGAAGCCAGAGGCGATCGTAAAGAAGCCAGAGAAGACAAACCTACACTTTGTGCATCTCAAACTTGTGCTCTGGGCAGTGGCCCTGAGTGTCCTCTGCCTGGGAAGCCTACACATGCAGTAACTTTAAAAAACGAGCCAGTAATGGAGGTATATCCAATGACTTCAAAGATGCAACCAGGATCCTAGTAACTAATGCATTTCTATGTGAATAGTAACAAGTGTGCAGTTTTTGATCTGGAAAGGTAGCTTCGAGCTGATCTGTTCCAGGCTTTGCAGATGACCTGTCAGGGTCATGCAGTAACTTCATGGAGAAGCAGACCCTGGCTCTGGCATTTCTGAACCAGGAGCCTGGTTCCTCTCTCCGTTGCTACCTCTGTTGTGTTGGGGCTGGTGTGTTGGTGTGTAAGTGTTGAAATGTATCATTTGTTCTCCTTGGGCTGCCTGTATTGGGGTCCCTGTTGCTGTAGCATGTATCTGGCTGGGTTATCCTTCTTGATCATCATGTCTTCTTTGAGGGTGAGTTTGCTTTAATGAGTGGAGGATTGTGCTTGTCTAACTCTGCCAGCCAGCTATGTGATGAAGGTAACATTTGGTGAGTGGGCAAATTCATGGTTCTATTGACCTGTCTCCCTACTCTATCAGTTAGTCTGGGAGAGCTTCATACTCGCGAAGTCTATAACTGAGTGTTACAGGAGCTTGTACTCATTGAAACCTGCTCTTCACATCTCAACCTTGAAGTCAAAATGTTGTTCTGTACTTCTTATTTTCATTTTAGATTTTTTGCTATAGGGCACATACACTTGGAGAGAGACAGAGAAAGAAAAAGAGAGAATTCACCCCTTGGGAGGATGGTCACACCATATTCCCTTCTCCTCCATGCTCTTCTCAGGATTTTGGGCATGCACACACACATGCCTAGCTTGTGTTTCAGGCTGCTGTATCTGGGATTCAAACTGCATAGTCGGCCACGTGGGATCCAGTCCCTTAACCACCACACCACCTGCCGGCCCAACTGACTGTAGCTTAACTGGTGTAGGAGAAAGATTGGGTTCTTGTTCTCATAAACAATGGCAAACAGAAGCAATTTTGTTTTCTTTTCAAGAGACTAGTTATAACTCTGATCCTCCCCAGTCTAAATCACTGTTTCCCCTCTAGCAGCATAGTGTTTGAATCTCTAGTTACATCCGAGGTGAGCGATTTTTTTTCTCTTATTGGCTCACGTGCTGACAGTGTGAAGATGGCTAAATGAGGGAGCTCCTGGGGCCCCTCTCCTCCCTCTCCCTAACTTGGGAGGAACTTGGTAAATATTCAGAGTATAAGGAAAATGCTGCTGATACCCTTTAGGGCGATAATAGACCTGTACATTCCAAAAGTGACTTTAAATAATCCAATCACATGATTCTGTTTCTGAGATGATCTGCTTTTATTAGAGTGAAAAATTGGAAAAAAAAAAAAAAAGGAAAAGAAAAAGGATGGGTGACGTACTTCAGTGGGAGGAACAGGGATGAGAAAGATACCTTCTCACATGGCCCGTGTCTGTGCATCTGGACCTGGGCACAGAGATGAGATGGCTTTGACCTCACAGAATAAGCGAGGACTAACCTTTGCGGTTTGGTTTGCAAGTTAGTCGTCCCCTAAAACATGCCATTTGCAGTGGAACTACTTAATGTAGAAAGAATGTGGCTGAGGACACGGGGCATGCGATTTGTAACGCGAGGTCTCCAAGGACACTTTGTTTGCTGAAACACGTCCTTGAGAGAGCTGAACATTTCAGAAGTTGAACACATAGCTCCTGACCCTGTCCCTGGTCTGCCCCTTGTTCCATAACACAGAGGACTCTGTTGATTATACAATTTTTTTAAAAAAAGTGACCATCAAGATTTTTTAAAAATACGTATTATCATCCACATACACACAGAGAAAAGCTCCCTGGGAGCTCGAGTTGACAGACGCCATTTTGCACCCCAGTGGCTTCGTTGGTTGTTTCAGGCCTGAAGAGGTCTCCCCATCTTAGTTTTCACATTTCAGGAATCACATACACACACATGACCCTGAAGATTTGAGGACTCCCATGTATGAGGGGGAGGAAGTCTTTAGGCAGATGGATGGGTATTTTCCCATATTTGGACCAATTGTGTGTTTGAAGCTCTTTGAAAATTTAAATGCCGAGAACTTTCGCTTTTTAATAGGACACATGGAATAGAATGAGTTCCTGAGTCATTAATATATTAATAATCTCAGTGTAATAATTTTCAACATTTCGATTGCTTTTTTCAGTACATTTTGTCATAGGGCATGTGTGCTGGACAGAGAGACAGAGAGACAGAAAGTAAGAAATCACACCCCCAGGGGGGATGCCCACACTGCAATCCCTTCTCCATTGTCCTCTCAGGCTTTGGGGCATGCATGCACATGTGCCCAGTGTGAGTTTTAAGCCACAGGGACTCGAACCATGGTCAACCATGTGGGAGTGCAGCACCTGTGGGAGTGCAGTGCCTTAACCAATACACCACTTGTTGGCCCCAACTTTTCTTTTATTTTTAATCGTCACATAATAATGGAACATCATTGTGAGGTACAGTGCGGCACTGCGTTACGCGTGTACACCGTGTAATGACCAGATCCGGGTGTCAGCACGTCCATGCTCAGACAGCGACCATTTCTTTGTGTGTG
>NW_006160006.1:228612-240107 GCF_000334495.1 Tupaia belangeri chinensis | reverse complement strand
TAAAGTCTTGTCTTCAGGGTATTTTGGAATGTACAATGCATTATGGCCGACTGTTACCACTCCGCACAGTGGAACAGTGGAGCTTAGTCCTCCTGTCCAGCTGAGCTTCTACCCACTCACTGACATTGTCCAGCACTCCCCTCACTTTCTAATCTCTGATCTCTGTAAGGTCCACTATTAACAAGGCATTACTTATTTAATTTTATTTATTATTATTATTTTTTAATCTCTTCTAGGGCACATGCACAAGAGAGATGGGGAGGGGTGAGAGAGAGAGAGAGAGAGGAAAAGTGAGAAAGCTTCTAGGTCTGGGACTTGAACTGTGGTCCACCACGTGGAAGTCCAGTGCCTTAATCAGCACACTACCCAGTGGCTCCTGCGGTCAACTTTTTTAGCTGATCTCTGGAAAACTGGATATCCACACGCAGAAGAATGAAACTAGACTAGTTTCTCACCATACACACAAATCAGCTCAAAGTGGGTTAAAGACTTAAATGTAATGCCCCCAAGTTTGAAACTACAAGAAGAACACATAGACGTGATTCATGACATGGGTCTAGGCAAGGATTTCGTATATAAAACTTCCAAAGCACAGGCAACCAAAGCAAAAATAGACAGATGGGATTACGCAAAACTAACCAGCCTGTGCACACCGAAGCAGCCCACAGAGTGAGTGGTTTTGAAAGGCAGGAAAATCCTGACTCTCCCATAGATGAGGCCACTTTGAAAAGTTATTGAAAATGGAAGTAAAACGAGAGTTTACTGGTGGAAAAACTTTGAAATCCGTGTATAGTTTTTTCATAATATGCATTTCCCACGAATCGTTTGGACTCCCTGTACTAGCTGGACAGGGTTCTTAACACCCTTGAGCCACATTTGTAAAGTGGGCACGTTAACCAAAGTCCGTGGCATTGTTGTGGTCACGAAGGAGTCCAGATGGAATGTGTCGTGCCTGGCGGGTGGTGTCCGACACCCCCTCCCTTCTCCATAAGAGGACTCAGGTCCAGTTGACCACGGCCTTCCATAGCGCCCTGCGGTTCGCTTCCTGTCATTTTCCGTGAGGTTCTTCCCCTCCTGCCCCATCTCTGTGGGGTCTGGGTCGTGCTTCTGCTGTCCTGCGTCTTTTCCACTACCTCTGGAGGAACTGCTGGGGATACATGCACTTTCCTGAGCAGCAATAGGGGATTTAGGCTCGACAGAAAGACAGAAAGAGACAGACAGAAAGTGAGAAATCATCCCCTAGGGAGATGGCCAGACCATAATCCCTTCTCCTCCGTCCTCCTCTTGCGATCTTGGGCACGCACGCACACGTGCCTGGCATGAGTTTTAGGCCCAGTGTGAGTTCTGTGTCCACTCGAACCGCCCTGGGCAGAACCATCACGCCAGCTGCTGGTCCAGAGAGCAGGGTTTCCATGAGTTCTTCATGAGGAAGCGGGAGGAGCTGAGCCAGCCTGTGCCTGCTCCAGGTGGGCCAGGAGGGCCAGGACCAGCCGCTTGCAGGTGGGATGCGTGTGTGGCCGACGAGCTGCAGACATAGTCCTTTTCAGATGCCGAGTGAAAAGTGCAAATGTGATTATTAATGCTCACATGGAGGTAGGAGCTGGCGGTCTATTTGTTCTCATTATTAAAACAGATGTGGTTTTGGATTATTTACTTAGATGGGGAAGGCTGTTCATTGCGGCTCTCAGTAAAGACCAAGCCAGTGATTCAGCCTCAGAGCTGCCCCCTGCGTGCTGAAAGAGAAAAGAAAATTTAAATGGTTGAAAATGAGTCTGTGAGATTGATCTGAAGCCAAATTATAAACCCGTTTCAACTGTTGGGCCGCAGACTCCCAGGTGACATTATTTGTTAAGGATGGAGAACAGCTCAGTCAGGCCCGGTGATTATTCTCTGCCTTTCTGCAGGCTGACTGCAATTCCATTTGGACATGGATTCGTTAGCCAGGTGGAGACCCTCCTGCTCCTGGGAGCAGAGGGGGCAGCCACGTTGGAGCTGAGCCAGAAACTGGCCTGGGCCTCAGTCCTGTCCCAGTGAACCCACAGTAAAATGGGGCGACAGTGCGCCGAGGCCAACCAGGCCGGACTGCTAGAGCCATAGGCCCCGTATTTCTGCTGACGTCCTTATGGTCGGGAGAGGAAAACTTCAATCTCAGTCACCAGAAGGCGGTGGTCCTGGAAAGGAGGGAACCAGCCGTCGGCAGACCCCAGTGGCTTCCCAGTCTTTCCTGGGGCCTGTGCAGACAATCTGGACCTTTATTCCTACATGTGAACTGGCAAGAGGAGTGCATGTAAATGTGTGTGTATCCATGTAAATGGGCGTGCACTTATGGATGTATTTGTATACGTGTGTATTTACATGTGTGGATACATATGTGTGTGTATAAAATGCTATTACTTGCATTAGAAGGACAGATGGGATAAACTCACAGGAACTCACAGGACAGATGGGATAAACTCACAAGGGGACTTGTGGGGAGTTGATAGCAGGGAGCATTATTAAGGGGACTTAGGAAGACCTTAGTCCCTTTCTCGGACATTTTCCACTGAGCCTTAGTGCAGTCTTGCAGTACCGCGTCCCCATCCTGGCCTTAGGATACCTTTTTCCTTCCTAAAAGGCTAAGGTGGTGGGACCCAGGGCGGCACCCCTGTCCCCGCCATGCCTCCCTTGGAATGAGCCAAGGCGCACGCAGACAGGGGCCGGGGCTAGCGCTCTTGCTTGGGGATGTGGCCGCAGCGGCGTCCGCGGGACACACCCCCCTTCCCGGGCGCTCGCGATCCCTGGGCAGCGTCCTGCGGCTCTCGGGGCGGTGCTCTGCGCGGCTGCCGCGCACATCCGCACCTCCCGGCGCTTGCAGAGCCGCGCGCGCCCCTCGCTGCCTCCAGCCCTTGGGAAGCACGTGGAGTCTCTTGTAAGGATTTTCTGCCTTTTTACCATCTCATTCCATGGAACCATTTTTTAAGTGGCGGCGCGGAACGCAGTCTTGCAGAAGGGCGGCGCCTTCAGGCCAGAGCGGACTGGGCAGCCCAGGCGGCGGTCCGGGGCGGCGGGGAGCAGGTTAGGGAGTGCGGGCAGCCGGCAGCTTCCTGGGCAGCTCGCAGCTTCCAGGGCGGCTCGCTCGCTTGGCTGGTCCTTTTCACGTGACAGCCAATGCTTTGCCTTCGCCCTCTCCCACAAGGCTCTCACTCTTTCAACCTCGGTTATTATTACTCATTTTCAAAGAAATACTTGGCATTTTACTCATTAACTTCACCGAGGGATGTCATCAGCTTTGTATTTTATGTACTAAATGATTAATTTTTTTAACCACTTTTAAAAATTTGAAATGTAGAAATTTACAGGGGTTACTTCCTATTTACATTGGTATTTGTATCGATCTATTTGTTTTCTATTTTAGATCCTTTTCCATGGTGAGGAGAGAAGCCAAGAAGTTTTCACCCAGTGGGGAATGATCTAGTTTCATCCCAACGGTCTTCGCTTATACTTCCAGGTAAGTGCCCCCGCTACTGTAAAGGACTCAAGAAACAAACCTTTGTGTGGGCCACCCGCGTTCTGGGTATGCTGCAGTGTGCTCACTTGGGTTTCACTGTCAGTGGTTTGATGAACACAAGTTGTCAGAGCAGGAGTCACTTGGAGGCTCTGAGTTTCTCTGTCTGTAAGGCTGTGCTCTGCATTTCCCCTTCCCGGCTCTGGTAGTCGGCTCTGACCAGTGCCAGGCACATACCTATTGATAGAAGAGCTACAGTTCTTTTTTTAAAAAAAAGTTCTCTTAAATGGAAACGTTTATCCTCCCTTTGGAAGTTGGGAGAATGTGTTAAGCGTTCCAGAATACCCACCCTATAATCAAATGGGTACCATAATTTTGACCATGCTACAAAATAATTAGTTAAATAAAGTGACTTAGAAAACTAAAGAATGACCTTTCTTTCTAGCTTATAACATCTCTGGGGTATAGCCAAGCACTCTTTGAGAACACTACTCTCATGGGTTACGTGGTTGGTTTTTGTCCGAGGACAAATGTAAATCTCTGGAAAATGGTTTTAGTTCTGCTCTTGTAACCAGTAATTTTGAGATTCTCTTCAGTAAGATATTTTATTGCATCTGTCAAGATGAAACTTGGGCAAAACCCCCCCCCCCAAAAAAACAACAAAAAAAAACAACTAAAAACACAGCAAGGACCTTAGGGACATCATTATCGTTGAAATGCAGCGGTACGGTATGGGAAGCCGTGTCTGCGGCTCCTGTCTTCAGCAGAACGGTACCTTTTCAGTTTTCTCTAGAAATGACTCTACAGACAGGACACTGAAAAGAGGTAACTGTGGTTGGCACGGACGTGTCTTCAAAAACTCCTTTCGCCTTCCCTCGGCATTGCATGCATATCTGTAGAGTTTGCTCATGGTTTTGCATTTTTTGTTTTTAATTGTGTTATACTGATCAAAACAGAAGAGTGGAAGTCAAAGAATTTGATTTGATCTGCTTCTGCATAAACACACTGCCTGTGGAGTGTGTGGGGCTTTATAGGGGACTGCATTTGAATTGCTAGTCATAGAAAAAGGGAAAACGACATCGGCCGAAAGTTAGTAATACAAACAAAATTAACTGGGATAATTCTTCACTAGTTCTCTTTTCAGTAGAAAGTCAAGTGGCTGAAAAGCCCGAGTGATTCAGGGCTAAGTTGAGGGGTGCCTGCAGCTGTCTGTGACGTGTTATGTCCCTGAGAATGACTGGGGTGCTCTCAGAGACCACAGTGTCATCAGAACAGCACACAGAACGTGACTGTTAAAACCTTCCGGTCATATTAGAAAAGAGCGAACCCAACACAGTGGAGAGGCAGTCAGAAGCTGCTTACGATCTGCCCGACACACTCAAAGCTGTGGGATGTTTATGGTCTAAAGCGAAGGCCTTGGGGTGCCAAGATGGCGGGAAGCATGGCAGGGGGGCCCACAGGCAGGGGCACTCAGCACAGGCTGGATTGGAGAGGCCATCATTAGCACCGCTGAGTCCCAGTACAGAGACAGGGGAGCTGAGAGGCCCCACCAAGGCAGCCCCGGCTCAGGAAAGTCACCATTTTCTGGAAACTGGTCCTTACTTTTACAGTCAGGCCTTGAACACCCTGAGTAGTGGCCTTCACTGGACCCGCAAGGCACCAGAGCGCAAGTCAGAGAGTGGGTGGGCGTACCCCCACTCTGGCAGCCAGATCCCCACGTGTGCTTGGTGACATGGAGCCAGACAAGGACAGTCATTGTGTGACACAAGTATTCAGCAGCATTAGGCCGTAGGGTTTGCAGTTAAGATGGCTGTGTCCTAACCCTGTCCTTCTAGAGCCCGGCCTACCACTGTTCCTTACGTGAACCGCTGCTCACTGTGTTTTTACCTCTACCTGATTTCTTTTTCTTCTTTTTTGAGATAGCATATGACGTGTGTGTGTGTGTGTGTGTGTGTGTGTGTGTGTGTGAGAGAGAGAGAGAGAGAGAGAGAGAGAGTCCGTGAGGCAGAGAACCCTTGACAAGGTCTTACCAAGCCACAGTCCCCTTTCTCCAGTCCTGCCCTTCCTCAGGATTGTGGGTGCTGGGTCCGTGCACCTGGTGTTTTCAGGCCAGCTGGCCCCATCTGGCTTCCAGCCTTGCAGGGTACTTGTGTTACCGCTGTGTCACGTGGGCCGGGCCACTCCCTGGCCATCTCCTGCTTCCCCCTGTGCTGAATGTAGCCACATTCCCACGTCCTTAGCTCCTTTTCTTCTGCTAAGGGAAGAGACGCTGTCACCTCTCTGTGCTTCCCTCGCTCACCTGTGCCCTGGGGCCCACCCACCCTACCACCTGCTGTCCGTCCCGTCCTGCCTGCTGAAGCCAGGCTGGGCTCCACACTCTTCCTGCTGCCTGGGGTACTTTCTTCTCTCACTCCCAGGGGTCTCCACTCCTCCTTTGGAACTCTCCTCCACAATATCCTACAATGAAGTTCCTGCATAGGCGTCTCTAGTCTCAGCAGCGCCTGGCCCCTCGGAGGCCCCTCATGAGAGCATGAATGAAGGAATGAGTGAAGTGAGTAAAGGAATGTCTCGCTCCCGAGGCTGCCACCTCCTGTTCAGCGCCTTTCACAGACTTGTCCTGACACGAGTCACCGCATCATTGTCACTGTTTGCGTGACAGTCTCTGAGCCACCCGAGGAGGGTGCAGACTTGTCCTTCCTCATTCTGGGCCTGGCGCCTCCAGTAGCACCCAGGGAACAGAAACGAAACTCATAGGCCTGGAACATGGTAGGCTGTTAGCTGTCCTCTGAGTCCCTGAAACATGACAGCCAAATATCATAGAATAGTGGCTCATTTGTTCTTTTTTTTTTGGAATGAAGAAGATAAGAAAACAGGTGTAACATCCCTAATCTGCAGGTCAAAAAATCCAAAGTGTCCAATATCTGGAACTTTTTTGAAAAGTTTTTTTTTTTTTTTGAGAGATTTTTGCTATAGGGTGCCTGTGCTTGCTGAAGAGACAGAGAGACAGAAATTGAGAACTCATCCCTTCTCCCAGGAGGATGGCCGCACCTTGATCCCTTCTCTTCCCTTCTCCTCCTGGGATATTGGGTATGCATGCATATGCACCTGGCGTGAGTTTCAAGCTACTGAGTCCAGAGCTTGAACCACAGTCAGCCCTGTAGGAGTTCAGCACCTTACCCACTACGCCACCTGCAGGCCCCTAACATTGTTTTAAACTCATGTTAGAGCAGATGCACATATGCATGTCGGGGGGCACTTTCCACTGTGTTCAGCCATGTCACGGTCCCCTCCCCCCTGTCCTCCTGCCCGCCAGGATCCTGGGTGCACAAGTAAGTGTGGCATGTTTTCAGTTAGACTGGCCAGGGTCTTGAACCACAGCCACCATGTGGCTTCCATTTCTGCAACTGAGTACGCTACTAACTGCACCACAGAGGCCAGGCCTAAAACTGGAAGACACGAAACCCGATTTGGAAAATCCTACCCCTGACCTCATGCGATGGATTGTAGTCAAATGTTGCAGCTACAATAATGTATAAAGTTACCCTGTGCTGTTCGTATAAGGTGCCTATGAGACTTACGTGAATTTCCTACCTAGATAAAGGTCCCATCCTCAAGAGATCTCATATCTCTGTGTGCAGATAGTCCAAAATCTGGGGGGAAAAAATCCCAAATCCCAAAAACTTCTGGTTGCCAGCATTTCAGATAAGAGATACCTAACCTATTATAAAAAACCCTGGTGCAATAAGTTGGTGGCAAGTTGCTCATATTGTAAAACCAGGAGAATTAAGTAGAATGGTTTATATTTTTTATACTGTGGCCTTTTTTTGGACATGATTTAGACTTTTAGATTATTTTGAGAGAGACTTTTGCTATAGGGTGGTTGTGGTCACTGGAGAGACAGAGAGACAGAGATAGAAAAGTGAGAAATCACCCCCCACTGGGGGTAGGGAGATGATCGCACCACAGTCCCTTCTCCTTCATTCTCCTCTCAGGATCTTGGGCATGCATGCACACATGCCTGGTTTGAATTTTAAGCCACCAGGTCTGAGACTGAAACCTTGGCCAACTACGGGAATCCAGTGATGTAACCATTATGCCATTCGCTGGTCCCCCCTTTGAAATATTTTTATTTAATGGAATAAAATGTGACATAAAATCTCTAAGCCTTTGATGAGTGTTGGCTTTTACCGATTTGATTTTAATGTGTACTCCTGAGCTGCAGTGTGTTCTCAGCGGAGGAGGCCACTCCCGGGGACTGGCACCAGAATGGGTACCTGGTAATGCAGGCCTGCGTGCCAGTTTTCACCTTTTCCCGCTGCTTGATACTTAATGAGGTCTCCTTTCTCGGCTTTCCTGCCCTGTGGTGGGGCTGTGGGTATTGGGCATCCTCTTCCCAAGTCGGTTCCTCCCTCTAGGCCTGCACTGCAGCGCCTCAGCTCCTGGCCTCCTGCTCCTGGATGCGTCCTGTTTGCAGTTGCTCTTCCTCTGTCCTCCCCAGGCTCTCCTGTCTTCCCTGGTTCTCATCTCAGGGCAGGGGTGTTGGGAGAGCCTTTTCTGAGCCCCAGCCTGGAGAGCAGCTGGGCTATTTTTTCTCTCTCTCACCTTATTTTCTCACTGATTTCTAACTATTTTTAGCTGTTAGATATTTATCCTTTGGCCATCACTGTCATCAAAGGATGTCTTACCTCTGCCCTTTTTGCATCCAGCATATGTTTTTGGGGTACATATTTGTAAACAAATGTTTGAATGAGTTCCTGGGTCTCTGAAAACCCTCATCAGAACCCAGCAGTGGCAGAATGTTTATTTGCTGTGCATTTGACAGTGCACCTACCCTCTTTACTTCTTGCTTTTCTTTTCTTTTCTTTTTCTTTTTGACACTTGTATTTTCTGTGCCACCATGGAAGTGAGGATCCTGAACCGAGGCAATCTGACTTCAGCATCCATGCCTGCTTTTAGTTAAATGAGTTGTTTAAAAGTAGATCAAAGAAAAGAAATTAAAAAAAAAAAATATGGTGGAGGAACCCTAGTGTCTGTTGACAGAGGGGCAGATGAACAAATGTGGTATGTCTATTCAGTGGATCATATTCAGCCTCACAAAGGAAGAAAATTCTGACACCTACTACCACACAAGTGCATCTTGGGGACATGGGGACATTCTGCTAGGTGAAAGAATCCACTCATAAAATGGTAAGTACCGTATAATTCCACTTAGATGAGATCCCCAGTCGAATTCTTTAGAGAGAGAGAGTAGAATGCTGGTCGTCAGGGAAATTAGTGAGAAGGGGAATGAGAGGGAGGAAGATTGGGAGGAGGCAGCTGGTCAATAGAGGGAGTTGTTTAATAGGTACAGAGTTTCAGTTTGGGAAGATGAAAAAGTTGTGGAGATTGGCTGCACGACACTGAATGTACTTCACACCACTGAACTGGACACTTAAATGTGCCTGAGATGGTCAGTTTTATGTTACAGGCTATTTTACTGCAATTAAAAATAAAAACAAAAAGCCGAGGTTTGCATTTATAAAAGTAATTATTCCTTTAAAAGTATAAAAGCTTGAAAGGAATTTCTTTGATTTTGAGACTTTCCATTCTTTAAGTGAGCTTTATTTTTCTTTGGTTCAGATTCTTAAATCACTTTTTACTTAAAAACCCATCATGTATGGAAGTCAACAGTATTTACAGTGGTGAGCTCTCTGGAATTTAATTTTAGACCTTGTTATTCCTTTTCTATTGCCTATGTTTGCAGTTAAAATCGGATTCAGAATTGCCTGTTTCCTCACTTGTTTTTCTTCAGCAAAGATAATAGGACCTTATTGCTCATCCAGAGGTACTTGTGTGACACGTGAAAATTGTGCTTATGATTCAGAGCAGCAGTGCTCGCTCTGGTACAAGCAGAGTTTGATCTGATTGCTCCTAAGAAGCCAGCTACTTCAGTCTCCCATCCCCATCCCATTAATGGACCTTGCTTGTGAAAAATCACGACTCCAAACTGTAGAGAACACTCCGGTGCTTGAAAGCGTGCAATTTCCAAATGTTCCATCAACACTTAGGAAGCAGAGCTGTTACACAAAGCTTCTGCCCCCAATGTAGTGTCTCTCATGGAATTTAAAATCAATCTCGAATCACGTCCTCTTAGAAACACATTAGCTGAGCAGATAAAGCAGGAATCTGATGCGGTTGTGTGTGCAGGTCCAAGGTGAGGGCAGGAGAAAACCACAAAGGGAGGTTGGCAGAGGAAAGAGCCGTCACCTTCTGGAAGCTTGCTGTGAGCTGTTACTCAGATCTGCAAACATTACAGACATGACATGAACTGTTCAAAATGTTCATTAAAAATGGAATTAAAGTATGAGTTTGTTTGGTGCAAAAAAAAAAAAAAAAAAGAAAAAAAGAAATCATGGCCTGGTGGCCTGGTGGTTAAGGTGACTGGATCCCCTATGGCCAACTGCACAGTTCAAATTCTGGACCCACTGGCCTGAAAAACACGCCAGGCACGTGTGTGTGTGCCCAAAATCCAAAAAGGAGGGAGACAGAGGAGAAGAGACTGCAGGGTGACCCTTTCCTGGGGACAACGCTTTCTGACTCCGGCCCACTCCCCCACATGCATCCCATCTCTTTCTGGTGAGTGCACCACCCTCTGACAAATATTTAACCACAACGACAACAAAATTGAAATCTCTGCATAGTTTTATCATGAACTTTTTGAAGCATCGTCATAGAATTGAGATTCTCAGAAGAAATAAAATTTATCACTGCTACTGGGCAAATACCTAATCCAAGTCAATATTTTAAGTTCTCTTCTAACGTTTCTTATAAATACATGCAAAGTCTGTTAGACTTTCAGTGCACTTTGTCGTTATCAAGTGTCCATTCTAGGTCTGGAAGGTCTCTGTTGAAGGTCTCAGTCATCCATAGGGAAATAGGAAAAATACAGTGTTGTTGGGACCAGCAGTTAGCGTAATGGCTATGTCACTGGACTCCCATGTAGTCCATCACAGTTCGAGTCCTGGACCTGGTGGCTTAAACTCATGCCAGGCACATGTGTGTGCGTGCCCAAGATCCCAAGAGGAGAATGGAGGAGAAGAGATTGCGGCATGGCCATGCCCCCTGGGGGTGCTGGGCATGATGTCTCGCTTTCTGCCTCTCTGTCTCTCTGTCTCTTTCTGTCTTTCTGGTGAGCACACATGCCCTATAGCCAAAACCTCTCAAAAAAAAAAAAAAATAAAAAGAAAGAAAAGAAAAATACAGTATTGTTTTAAAAGAGCTAATACTCATTTTAAAGGAATAACCTTTACTTTGCAGTTCTGAACATTTTTCTTGTATATTAATTTTTAAAGTTTATTTATTTCTTGAGAGAGAGAGTGAAAGAGGGAGAGAGAGAAAAAGAGAGAAGCATCCCAATGGACTCTTCCCACTGACCCACCTCCGGGCTCAGTCTCAGCCATCCCAGGTCCCAGGCATGTGCCTACACCAGTGAGAACAGGGGCCTCCAGGAACTGAACCCAGGCCCTTCCCTCGTGGCTTCAGCATCTCAGAGCATTGCCTTACCGCTGTACCACTGCAGCTGGCCACTTCATTAAAATGGAAAAACATCTTTTCCTGTAGGATAGTTAATTAACATTAATGTTGGTTCATTTCTAAAATTTTATTTATTTGCAAAATAAAATGTTGGATATTATTCAGCATTCTTCGTTGCAAGAAAACAGAAATCAGGGTCAATAGGTGGTATGGTGGTTAGGCACTAGACCCCCCCCCCATTCCAAAGATGGTTCAAGTCCTGCATCTGGAGGGTCTGAAAATCATGCCAGGCACATATGCATGAGTGCCCAAAATCCCAGGAGGAGAATGGAGAAGAAATTGCAGAATGGCCATCCCCTCGGTGGGGGTGATTTCTGACACTCCCTCTCACTGTCTTTCTCTGTCTCTCTGGTGAGCTCGTGTATCCTATGGCAAAAAAACAAAAAAGAAAAAGGAAAAAAGAAAGAAAGAAAGCAGAAATTGAGAGGCTAACTTCAGC
>NW_006160006.1:207601-228591 GCF_000334495.1 Tupaia belangeri chinensis | reverse complement strand
GAAGAGTCCATTGGAAGGATGTACCACAGACTTAAAGCTGGAGAACCAAAGTCTCAAGTATAATAAAAACTTAAAACTGAGGCTGCCTGTATCATCAGGCGTGTTTTCCAGCTTCACAAAACACATGAACAGCCAGCCTGTCCCAAGTCTGCAGAAACTATGCCATGGAGTAGAGCTCCTAACAAGGAAAAGATTAAACTGAAATGAAAGTAAATATGCCAGATGGCTTATAACATTTGACTTTTAACCAGAATACATAGGGAACTCAAGCAGCTTTCCTGAAAAAAGATGATCAACCCAATTAAAAGATGGAAGAATGAGTAGAAAAAACCACTCTCTAAGGAAGACATATGAATAGCCTAAAGGCATACGAAAAAAATGCTCAACATCGCTCATTGTAAGGGAGATGTAGATCAAAACCACAATGAGATAGCATCTAACCCCAGTCAGAATGACTAAGACTAAAAAAATGAACTCTCCTACACTGCTGGTGGGAATGTAAATTGGTCCAGTCACTGTGGAGAACAATGTGGAGATTCCTCAGAGATCTACAAATAGAACTACCATATGATCCAGTAATCCCACTCCTTGGTATCTACCCAAACAGAAGAATCCTTAGTCAGAAAAGTACTTGCACATCCATGTTTATTGCGGCATTATTCACAATTGCTAAGATATGGAACCAACCCAAAGGCCCATGAACAGAGGAATGGGTTAAAAAAGTGTGGCACATATACTCTATGGAATATTACTCAGCCATAAAACAAACAAACAAACAAACAAACAAAAAAACAAGACCCTGGCTTTTGACAGAAAGTGGATGAATATGGAAGATTTACTGCTGAGTGAAGCAAGCCAGGCTATGAAGGAGAGACATCGTATGTCTCCATTTAATATATACTGATTATCCGCACTTTGTGGCTGAAACTGTATGACTAGAGGATATAGAAACATAGAAAGTGGTTATAAATACAAGATAGAGTGTGTGAAGAGGGTGGGTGAAGGAGGAAAGTCTGAAGAAAGACGTGAAGGAGGAAAAATCGAGAGGCAAGGCATTTATGGGACAAAGAAATGGGTTATTATCTGTTGAAGATAATGTGTATACTATTCGTAACCAGACTGGTGAGAAATGTATACATGTTGGAATATTCACTTTACAAGCTAAGTAACATGTATGATTAAATATATAAAAGAAATTGAAATTAAAATATATATACATATATTAAAGAAACCTAAACAAAAACATTCGTATTTTATGTTTTCTTTTTTTTCTTTTTCTTTCTTTTTTTGTTCTTTCTCTTTTTTTAGTAATATCTAAGTAGTCTTTTACTTATAGTCTTAGAAAACTCATGCTTGTTCCGATTTGAATCATGACCAAAGGTTGGAATGAGAGCTGTACTTTGGTGTTTATTTGATAATTGCACATGGACTGCTTGAATTATTTTTGTGTTAGGTGGTTACCTAACTTTTCTCCCCCTGGATTCTTTTCTGTGTTCAGTCTCCATGGTTGTTCATCCACTCAGAAACTAGTACCAGATTATATCCATTAAGTATTCCCTGACTTTTCTCAAGCATTTTTTTGTTTATTTATTTATTTAACCCTTCCATTAGCAAGAGAGACAGAGAGACAGAGACAGAGACAGAGATCTGGATCACAGGCACATGCATGCCTGGGTACTCAGGGAAGTCCCTGGATTCGAGCCTAGAGCCTTCTATATGGGTCTAGGTACAGTAGCTATGGCACCTCGGTGCTGTAATTTTTCCCTGTTTAGCATCTGTTTACCAGAGGGTGTTATCATCGTTTGGTTTTCTTGTCTTTCTTTGCTATTAGCTATGATTTCTTGAGGGTTCTGGACTCTGTTGGGTACTATTTAAAATCTGCAGTGCCTGGCATTTGGAGGTGCTCAGCTGGTGTTTAGTGAACAAACAATGAGTACATGTGAGTGAGGAGAGAGTGAACCTCCTAGTGTTCTGATAAGGAAGGAGAGAAAGTGTCTGGCAAGGATTAGAGCCTTCAAATACTGTTACTTGAAGCAAGATCTGTTTCTTCTTACCTCTTCTGTCAGTGTCAGTCTACACCTTTCTCCTCAAGAGATCTTGTTTTTTCCTGAATAAAATCATGGGAGAAAGTTAAGAAAGTATCTGAATGAAAGATAATAATCTGTTTTGAGAAAGTCAAGATTGCACCAGAAAAATGACACTTATAATTCCCTGTTACCAAATTGTTCCATTTTGATTTGGAGAATAAAACCCAAAATACATAGACACCAATGTCATGAAGTCTACATATTAGTGTCTTTCTAAGATCTACTAGGCAGTCTTTCTTTCTAGAAGCAGAAAAAGGTGTTAGCGAGTTACTCCCTTTTCCTGAAATTCTGCTGCTCTAATTGAGGGGCACACATGGTTACGATGTGGCCTCTTCTCCTTTTGCTGTCAGCTGTGTGGTGTTGGGGCCATTGTGGGGCTGTTTTTAGATGAGGGGCAGCTGGGCATCTCAAGGGCTCTAGAATCAGGGCAGGAGCCTCCATGCCATCCTTATTAGCTACGTGAGTCACTGTGAGTCCTTATATAGCAAATGAAACGAATGACACTTTTCAGAATTATTGTAAAGATTTAAATTAACATTTGTAACTTACCTGGCACACAGTGGGTATGCTCTTAATTTTTAACAATATTAACTAACATGATAGAAACTTGCACCAAATTCTAAAATAGAAGCGATTCTAATCCCCGTTCTTCCCTTTTCCTTTTCCCATGTATGCAGCTGAAAGAATTCTGTAGCTTATTAAGTAATAAGAAAACGTGTCAGCCTAGATGCCACCTATGAGCAGACCTTGGGGCAGATGCTGGAGATGGGAGTCGGGTGTGGCCATCCTTGCCTGCAAGGAGCAGCCCAGAAGGGACAGGGAGGGCATTACGTTTCAGTGTAAGCTCGAAAAGGGTCATGAGACTGAGAGGCTTGGGGAGCAGGACGAGGGGCCTCTCATCCAGCCTGGAGAGAAGGGATCCAGTCGGTAGCACCCAAAAGTGAGGCATGAGCCAAATTCTTGGGGATGTGTAGGAATCAGCCAGGCAGAGTTGGAGGAGCTGGGACATCCTTCCCTGGCATCCCTTCCTCTGTCCTCTGTCCCCAACCCACTTTAGTCCATGTCCTTATTCAGACACTAAAGAATACTGACTACTTTCAAAGAACAACCTCCGTCCTTTATGACACTGGGAGGCAGTCCTGTGGTCTAGTGGTTAAGAGAGCCAGATCCCAGTTGCCCAACTCCAGGGTTCAAGTCCTGGCCCTGGTGGTTTGAAAAATACACTGGGTATATTATAAATCCCAATAGCATGGAGAAATGGAGAAGAAGGGAGCCCATCAGGCTTGCTCTCTCCCCTTCTTTCTCTCTCTCTCTCTCCTACTTCTGCTCTGACAAAGCACATATGCCTCCTGGCTAATTAAACAACCCCCCCCCCAAAAAAAAAAGATATGGGCACTGTGGGCTAGGGGTTCCCAGCGTGGAAAGAGCCGGCCGGGACCTCCAGCCCGAGTGGAGTCTGTGGCCATCTGTAGCAGTCTTCTGGGCCGTAGCAGTCTTCTGGGCTGCTCGAGAGCGAGAATTCCTGGCTCCACCTGACACAGAATGGTCGGGAGCTGAGTACGGCTCTGTTCAGGGGCACTGCAGAAGCACGCGGCGTCCCTTCCGGGTGGTGAGCCTCAGCAGCCAGGGCCCCTTTTACATCTTCGATTTAGGCTTCACCCTTCAGTTCTTTTTTTTTTCCTTTATCTTTTTTTAATTGCCTAAGGGTGAACACACTTGTCAGAGAGAGACAGAAAGAGAGACAGAGACCTCTGACAGGGTCTTGCCACATGGTGATCCGTTACCCAGCCTTCCTGCCAGCCAGCATCACACACGAGCCCGGTGTGTGCAGGCCGACCAGGATCTGAACCTGGGCCTTTGCCTATGGTGCCAGTGTCACAGGGCAGTGTCCCACTGCCTGCACCAGCCCCACGGGCCCTGGAAGACGTTCGTTGGCTGTGCTGCCAGTGTCCCGTTTAGTCACGTACGCAGCCGGCTGCTCTCAGCCAGGTGGGATTCCTCCAGTGCTTTACTTTTAGAAAGATTTTTGCTATAGGGTGTGTGCGCTTGCTGGAGAGACAGAGAGACACAGACAGCGAGAAATCACCCCCAGGGGGCATGGCCACACCACAGTCCCTTCTCCTTCTCCTCTTGGGATTTTGGGCACACACGCACATATGTCTGGTACGAATCTGAAGCAGCTGGCTCCGGAACTTGAACTGCAGCCAACCCTGTGAGAGTCCAGCTACGTAGCCACTACATCATCTGCTGGTCCCATTCTTTTTTGAAAATGCTATTTGAAATATTAATTATAAGTATTTGGAAATAATTTCAAATGATAGAAAAGTTCTAAAAGTAATGAGTCTGAAAACACTCACTGTACCCTTTACCAAACTGACCTGTTGACTTTGCTTTTTTTGCTTCTCATTGGTACCTTTTCCTACCCCCCCTTATGTATTATGTACATACATAAAGATAAATACATGGTGAAGCAGAAGCTCCTCCATCTTTGACCTTTACGTTACACCTGCTTCCTTTCCCAGAGTAAATGGAGTGATTAATAGCCCTACTGTCCTTGCTCACTAGCCCGAAACCCTCTGGGTTAGCTCTTCCTACCAGTGCAATCACCAGTCACCATACCCCCACCCGGAGGAATGGGGACCATTAAACAAAGGTCTGAATGCCCTTAGAAATAGTTCACCTGCCTGACTCAGGGAGCCCCACTCCCTGTCCTCCTCACCCCTTCCTCAGTTTCCATGGTAGTCACCATATCAATCCGGAATTGATTGTGAGTTTTGCCTTTATAAGCCCCCCTCTCCTTCCACTCGGGGCTGTGGGTTTTTGAGAGACATGAGTCCCCTGTATGCCGCGGGCTTAATCAGTAAACTCCAATAAATTTGGCTATGTCTAGATAGCTTCTTATTTCTCGCTGACTAGACTATAACAATGGAGCCTTTTTAATGAACTCTTGGGTAGTCAGAAAAGTCTTGAAGTATTTGCTCTATGCACAAATGCATCCCAACTTTCACGACAGCCCAGTATTTGAGAATGCCCATACATTGCAGCTCTTCACCCCGAAGTAGCTCGTGGTGTATTTCCTTAGAGGAAGGGTATTCTCTTAGTCAGCGACAGTGCAGGGATCAGCGTGAGTAATATATATTTTTCTTTTTTGGATAGGGTTACAATCCTCCTGCCTCAGCCTCCTAGCTGGGGTAGCAGGCTCATGCCACTGCACTCCGACTTTATTCATTGGATTTCGAACCTCTTTGAACCTCCCTGAAACAGAGGTGATGGGAGCCACTGGGTGGGACCGGTTGCTGGTGGTCTGGGTCCTTCTGCAGGTCACGGGGGCTACACTAGCTGCTGCTGAGACCGTGAGGAGCTAGACCAGGGGAGTGTCTTTTCCAAAGTACCTACTCTTTGTAAAAGACCCTTCCGATTCTCTGTCCTATTTTCTTATTCTTTGCCCCAAACTAAGAGATTTGGGTCAGAGGTTCTTAAACTTCTCAGTTCATGGTGCCTTTACTACTGTCTTAATTTTTCCTAACACCCTTTGACCAAAAGAAATACCTAACAGTTTTTTTTTTTTTTAATTAAGTAAGTAGATCCATTTACTGTGAGTGTTTATGTTTGGACAACTTAGTAGCTGTTGAAAAAATAGCAAGATAAAGGAGAAGAAAGTAACTCTTATCTCTGCAAATAAGCACGTTGACTTAATAAGGAGCTGAGCATATCTCTTGCACATGGTGCAGCGTCTGGAACCTGGGAGTCAGATTAGATGCCGCCCACCTCATTGTGCTCAGCGGTCCCTTTGTATTACAACCACCACTGACAAGGCAGTTTTACAAAGGTTTGATATCAGCAAGCAAATGCAGTTCAGTCCAGTGCCGAAAGCGTGCACTACCTTGAGCTAGCAGGAGTGCAACAGGTGTGTAGTGTCATACTATTTTGCTAGAAATGTTTAAAGTATCCCGAACACTACCGCGATTCCCTTTGGTGCCTTGGGGAACCTGGCTGCGCTGTTTGGAAACAGTCGCTTTAGATGAAAGAAGGTTTCTGAGGAACTTTTGTAATCCTTCTGTAGCCCTCAGCCACCCAAATATGTGTCTCCAGGGCAGGTCAGGAGTTAAGTAACTGGAAGGAAGGAGAAGATAATGTCACCGTACACGGGCAGGAGGCAGAGATAACACGCTGACAGTTCTATTATCAGGTGGAAATGCCATCTTTCAGTATGTTCTGTCTCTGCTGGCGAGGCCTGAGATTCAACCTCGAGAAGAATTGCATCATGTCCTGCTTACCGTAAGGAGAATGTAGTTGTTTAACTCCATTGTTTGGGGGATAAGCTTTTCTTAGCCTTTTTGGTTTGGTTCACTTATTTCCCCCCCTCCCCAAATTGCCTGTTTTCTATGGATTAATGATTTGTTTGGAAAATATTTTAACATTCTAAATATTATCCACCTCAGGCTTTGGGAGAGTGCTATAAATCTTTCCAAAACCAGGGTTGTAATAAGCATTTTTTTTTTTTTTTTTTTTTTTTGTAACAAGATACAATAGCTGTGCAAATTAGCTAAGTCCTGGTGGAAATTAGTTCTAATTGGTATGATTTCAATGCTTTTTAAATTTGAGCTTCAGCTATGAAAAGGCTTTCATGGAAGGACGCAGAGTGTTTTGAAAACGTAGGTAGTTTCTGGATGGAGACCTACTGTTGGTGCTCTGTCGTCTTCAAAGTAGAAGGTCCTTCCCATCAAAGGCACCTCGCTGCCCATCAAAGGCACCTCGCTGCCCATCAAAGCTGTTCCGAACGGACAGAAACCTGGGACAAAGCACCCGAGACAATTCTTAAGAGAACGGAACGGCTCTCCCAGCTCCGCGACCCTGGCTGGGCTTGTAATGTGACTTGCGAGTGTTCAGCATGCTGGGCTCACACCTCCCGGCGTCAGCCAGAATGCACTCCTCCTCTCACACATGTCCTAACACCCTCCACCATGCTACTCAGCCAGTGGGCTGGTCCTTGCTTCACAGGGAGGAAACCGAGGTGCAGAGAACTGAAGGCTGTGTTCACAAGTACAGCTAGGATCCAGGTCCCTCCTTTCCCCACCACCTGTCCTGGACGTAGGCCAGTACAGAGCTGCTGAGGTCATTTTTTCAGATCTAATCCATTTCAGGATGTGATCAGGAGAATAGTGGCCCATGCGGTGATGGCATGGACAGTGGCACTGTCTGGGAGTCTGGAGGCCACATAAAGTTCGAGTTCCACTCTTGGGCCAACCTGAACGTGCTGGGTGAGGTTGCATGTGCCTGTCATCCTAGGTATTGGGTTATCAGAAAAGCCACGATGTCATTTTTTCTGTGTTTCTATGCAAAAATGCATCATGACTTTTCCAATGGCCCAATAATTGGGAGGCTGGGGTAGGAGGATCGCAATAGGGTAAGACATCACAGATACTTCTCTCCATCTCTCTCCCTCCCCCCTCTCTCCCTCTTAAAAAGAAAAAAAGTATTACTAGTTATAATAGTGAATAAACCTTGCAAGAAAATGGAAATGGCAAAAATTCCGTTAACTAGTTAAATATTTGGATCCTGGATCTAGAATCACGAGGGCAGGGGTTTCTGTCTATCCTTCACTGCTGCATCTCCAGCTCTGAGACTAGTGCGTGGAGCATGGAGATGCCCAACTCCACAGATGTGCTGCTAGAGCATACAGCACGCTTTAATTTATGGCAACGCGCGTGGGTCACATTTACCTCAGGTGATCAGTAGCCTGGTAGGATATACCTTGCTGATTCCTTCTCAGTGGGCTTGGATAAACGTTATTTTGTAAGTTACTCTGAGTGAGATAATAATCTCCAGAAATAATACTGTCTGCAACGAGTCGTTCTCACTGGGAGGCTGTGATATTAAGAGTATTGTCATAATATCAGTAATTTTGTCATCACCAACCAAATACCCTGCAGATGGCATTTTGGGGTTGCATATTTGTAACGCTGGTCACAAAGAATGCAAATATTTCATAAATCATAGCTAGGAGTCTCATGCTTGTGTTGAGAGTTTAAAATTCTGATTCTCCAAAGGAGAAAAGAACCAGGAAGAAAGCCTTGGCCCTGGATAACCTCACCCCGTGATGATCTGCCCTTCGGTTGGACCATACGGTCCTTTCCAGGCTCTGTCTTGTAATGCAGGGGTCCGAGCCCCTCACCACTGACTTGGAGAATAACACCATGCAGGGCTTCCACAGCTTCCTCCCTGTGTGAGCTGCAAACAGGTTTGCCTGTTGCTGAGGACATGAACATGTCTGGTGGCTTTGCTCCCCGGAATTCAGTGATGTGTACCTGGGCTCATTTTTATTCACAACTTAGCTAGTACATATGACTCGTATGCGTTTATTCTGGGACGACGTAGTTGAGTACCGCGTTGGTCAGAGCAACCTCCCGGGTGGAGAGATGTGCGAAGCAGGATTCTCACCTCCTGACTCTGAGCTAGGCTACAGCCGGGCCGGTTCCCAACGACTGTTCTTCCTGGTACTCCAGCTCTGCCTGTGTGCAAGGCGTAATCTGCAAATCCCCGAAGGCAAGAATGCAAATGCGTTTTTAAATGATATTCTCACCATACGAGGGGACTTCAAAAAGCTCACGAAGAGTGGAATTAAAGTATGCACTGATTTTAGTGCAAAAAGTTTTAAATCTATGCATGCTTTTTCACAGGACACATCTTCCATGACCTTTTTGAACACCCCCTCATCATGTCCTTTCAGAACCCTCTAGAGATAATGAGACAGTTACACCAGACCAGCGTTTCCAAAAGGTTTTTTCTAGAGTACTAGTGCTAGGAGATGCTTTTCAAAAGGGGATTGTTGTGATCATGAAAGTTTGGAAAATACTGTATAACGTATTCCTCTGTAGTGAGGTGTGTGGTCTCTTAGCCTGTGCGGATTCTGTGATCTTTTTTAAAATTTAATTTTATTTATTCATTCATTTATTTTAATTTGACCAGAGAGAGAGAGACAAAGAGAGAGAGAGAGAAAGTGAGAAAGCAAGCTACCAGGTCCAGGACTTGAACCATGGTCAGCCATGTGCCACCTGCTGGTCCCATCTGTGATCTTTAAAGCCAAAATATCTCAGGGTTTCCAGCAGCCTTTTCTATACAATGACATATGTCAACCTCCCTATGAAGAGCGCCCAGCCCAGCCTTTGCGATGCACTGCCTTGAGCCGGAGGACAGCCTCATTCCGAGTTTGATTTATACCTCACCAGCAGGCAGAGGCTCAGCCAGTGCTTCTCACCTTCGACTGGGAACTTGAGAATGTCCAGATGTCAAGCACATCCCCAGAGCTCCTGATTCTCTGTCTGAGGTGGTGCTGGTGACCTGCATTTTTTGTTTGTTTGATTGTTTTGAGAGGTTTTTGCTATAGAGTGTGTGCGCTCACCAGAGACAGAGAGACAGAAAGTGAGAAATCACCCCCCAGAGGAAATGGCCACACCGCAATCCCTTCTCCTCCATTCTCCTCTCGGGATCTTGGGCACGCATGCATATGTGCCCGGCATGAGTTTAAGCCACCAGTTTGAGACTCAAACCGCAGTTGACTACATGGGGTCCAGCGACATAGCCATTATGCCAACTGCTGGTTCCAGTGACCTGCATTTTTGATAAGTGCTGCAGGTGGTCTTATATATTCTGGAGGTTGAGAAGCACTGTGTTTGGATGCTCCCATAAATGTCTCCATTTTACAACTCTCTTTGATGTCCAGCCTGTTTCCTAGACGGCATTCATTTCCTGTTTAAGAAAATGGAAGTGATGACCAGGAGGTCCTCTGCTCCCAGTGGCTTGCCCTGCAGGTGTGGACTTGGTGTAGGCACAGATCCAATGCAGGTCACTAGTGGGGCCTAACCAAGTGGGGAGCACCACTGAGCTGAGACCTAGGACTCAGCATTGGCAACACAAGTGGCACTTTGGTAGCAGGGAAGTTGGCTGGAAGTTCTCTCTGTTATGGGCTCTTCCCTCCCTGCACTTCGTGGGCTGACACCCTCCAGAGCCTGCTCCTTGGCATCAGACCCTGAGAAGTCAGGCAGGAGACAGCTCAGTGGTTTAGTTTTTTTTGTTTGTTTGTTTTGTTTTTAAATTTTCCTCTTTGTTTGTGGTAGAGTATGCATATATGAGAGAGAGAGAGAGCGAGAGAGAGGCTTGTCCTCCACAAGGTCTGGTCACACTTCAGTCCCTTCCTCCAGTTCTCCAGCCCATCAGATTTTGGGCACTCACGCACGTGCCCAGCTGGTTTCAGGCAAACCAGACTGGGGATTGGAACCGTGGTCACCACGTGGATCCAGCTTCTCTTGAGCAGCGCATTGTCGCAGCAGCACGGAGCAGGCTGGATTAGCAGGTTTCATCGTTAACGTTCAGGGAGGGTCGAACTGCCGTCCCTGGGCTGCCCAGTGCTGAGATGAGGACCACCTGTGCCTTTGCTCTGTCATTCACATGTGGCCACTTGCCTTGTGCAGGGGGTTACCGGAGTATCATAGGAAGTGGCTCCGTCGTGTTTGCTCATGGCTGGGAGACAGAGCCTCTGCAGGTCTGTGTTCTTCCTTAGCGTGCCCCGCCTTGTCCCGCCAAAGTCAGGCCAGAGAAAGGGAAAGGGAGCCAAGCACTGTGTCATCTATTTTACATGGGGACTTCAACATGTCTGTGGAAAAATGGAATTAAAGGACAAGTTTATTTTGGTGCAAAAATGTGTTTGAAATCCATGCATAAGTTTTTTTTCCAAAATGTGCATTTCCATGAACTTTTTGAAGATCCCTTGAACAAGATCCTTCATTTCTTCTCTTTAGCAGTCCTGGGAAACAGTTCTATTACCTCCTTAAATGCAGATGACGGACAGAGGCTCAGGGGGATAAAGTAACTTGTCCCAGGGCACGCAGCTAGAGAGGATGGGGCTTGAACCCAAATTCGAATCTAGTGGATTCCAAAGTGCACTTGGATGCCTGGCCCCACCCCCGCTCCTCGGTGTCCACATCTGGTGACCAGAGCACTGTTGCTCTCACAAGAGCTGGCAGGAACATTCTTAATTCTAGAAGAAAAAAGAAATGAGGAGGTGGTTTTAAAGTGATGTTTTAGGGGCCAGCAGGTGGCATGGTGGCTAAGGCATTGGACTCCCACGTGGCCAGCTGTAGTTCAAGTCCTGGACCTGGTGACTCGAAAATCATGCCAGGTGCATGTACATGCATGTTCCAAATCCCAGGAGGAGACTGAAGAAGGGATTGGCCTTGGCCATCCCCCTTGGGGGTGATTTCTTACTTTCTCTCTCACTGTCTCTGTCTCTCTCTCTCTCTGGTGAGCACATGTGCCCTGTGGCAAAAAAATCTAAAAAACTAAAAATAATAAAAGTGATGCTTTAGTACTTATTCTGTCCCACCACCAGCCGTGACTGAAACTGCTGTCTTTCTGGACACTCGAAAAGTGGAGAATACTGTAACAGGTCAGGTGGTCCATTCCCTTATCTCCACTGTGGACGTTCATGTTAGTCTTCTTTGCATTTTGTGGTTTCTGAATAGGCAATTAATGGTGTTCATTAGCGGTGTGACTTACGTCTAGAATTTAGTAGCATTAGGTAGAATTTTATAATGGCATAAACAGTTTCCTGGAGGAAATAGAATCTCACAGGGTGATGTAAAGCTAACATTAGCAACATAAATATTAAGCCAAGGTTAACCACGAGCCTAAGCTTTCTCTTAATTGGAATTCCAAGCCAAGCCTTACTCTGTCGAAAAAAAAAAATACTCTATTTCAGCTCCATTTGACATCTAATATGAAAATCACCAAAGACTTGCAAAAGCACAGTATGAGTAATATTATTTGGCTCCGTAAGTTAATTTCAGAATACCAAATAGCCTTGCCTGAGAAGCACGTGACTGGGAGCTTCCAGGTTGAAGGATTGCAAGACTCAAATGCGAGCTCCGGGTAGTGATCTTTTAGTTTGACTCTTGCGTTTTGAATATGAGAGAACTGCAGAGGTGAGTGACCTCCCAATAGTCATAATGCTGGCGGGTGGCAGATGTGGCCTCTTTACGTCTTAATTTGTCACTGTAGATAGTGGTGTCTCTATCTAGCGCATTTTCAAGAAATACATTAGCCAAGCCTATTAACATAGCCGGCCGCAAGGCTTGGCCCAGTTTATGCATCTTACCTGTCATTTAATCACAACCAAGCAGTGGAGGCATACCCCAGAAGGCACAGGCTGAGCAATGGTTGGCAGCGTTCATTCTCAGTGAGCTTAGTCTCTCAAATCCATGGTGAGAGCAGGGGGCCAGCAGGCTTGGGCGCCTTTGAAGCATTAGCCCAGTTGCTTGGTTACCACACAACAACCATCGATTCTTTGCAGTTTTGACTCCAGTGTGGAGGCTTTGGAACTGGTGCAGGTAGCCAGGGAGGGGAATGTAGAGCCCGAGTGCCTACATAGGAGCATCATCCCAGTGAGGCCCCAGCGAGGCCAGGTGAAGACATTTGTTATCATTGATAATTTTAGTGAAAGTTGAGTATAGCTCTTCATTGTTGGGTTGTTCTGGGTTATACTTGCATATTACTATCAGGACTGAGAGATGTGATAGCCTGGTAAGTTTGTTAGAGAGTCAGAATGAGTTAATTGTTGGGGGCTGACCAGGTTCCAGTGATAGGCCATAGTTTTTTTTTTTTTTTGGAGAGATTTTCACTGTAGGGCGCGTGCGCTCGCCAGACAGACAGAGAGAGACATAGAGACAGAAAGCGAGAAATCACCCCCCAGGGGGGATGGTCACGCCGCAATCCCTTCTCCTCCATTCTCCTCTCGGGATCTTGGGCACGCACGCACACGCGCCCGGTGTGAGTTTTAAGCCACCGGGTCCGGGACACGAACCACGGTCGACTACATGGAAGTCCAGCGACATAGCCATTACGCTAACTGCTGGTTCCCGATAGGCCATAGTTTTGCATTGGATCCAGTGCAGTGTAGAATTTGTTTTCTTCGGGACCAGCAGTTAGCATGATGGCTATGTCGCTGGACTCCCATGTAATTGACTGCGGTTCACGTCCCGGACCCGGTGGCTTAAAACTCATGCCAGGCGCGTGTGCATGCATGCCCAAGATCCCAGGAGGAGAATGGAGGAGAAGGGATTTCTTGCTTTCTGTCTCTCTGTCTCTCTCTGTCTGGTGAGCGCATGCGCCCTATAGCGAAAACTTCTCCAATAAAAAAAGAATTCGTTTTCTTCAAAGAATGCATAGCCTTGCTTGTGGTTGCATTTTTTGCAACCTGATTTGGCTGTTGGCCTATTTCACTCACTGGGACTTCCAGCTGAGAGATCTTTTAAGGCAATTTAAAATGGTACCTGATAGAATGACTGCCTTTTTCTAGAGGGTGAGCTTATTAATTAGGATTCTTATTTTAAGATTTGTTCTCTTCTAGGCGAGGCCACAGTCATGCCACACCATGCCAAAGTCCCTTTCAGACCGGAGCTTGCTATATTGCCCAGGCCAGCCTTGAGCTCTCAGTCCTCCTGACTCATCCTCCAGGGTTGCTGGGATTGCAACCAAGCTCAGTTGGAACTCCTTTTACTACAAGTGATAGGAAACCCAACTCATACTAGCTCACGAGAGAAAGGGAATACATTGGTTTATATAAATACACAGGAGCAAAACTGGCTTCTGGGATGCTTCCGTTCAGGGGCTCAGATATCTTGGGTCTTTACGTCAGCTTCGTTTTTAGGTCGTGTAAAAGGCCACATCATCTCTAGACTTCACTTTAGCTGAATAATGAGCATTTCCAGGAGGTCACCACACGGCCTCCTACTGGCTGTGCTGGAGTCACATGTCCATATCTAAACCAATCACTGTGACCAGGGCATTGAATTACTCACTGACCAAGTCTTAATCTTGCGTGTCACTCCTGAAGCCAGATGGTTTCCTTCACATGTGAGCTACAGAAGATGCCAGGACCCTGAGGGAAGCTGTGCTAGAGGTTCTTATTCTGAACCTGCATACTACAGCGTAGCTAATGTACAGGACAGATTTTAAATGGCCCAGGTAGTCTGTCTTTCAAAGGAAGGTGTTGACTTTTTCTCCCTGTAGGGTTCTTCTGCTGGTTTCTCTGAATCATTTCATCACATTCTTCTACTACATTCTCTTTCACCAGGACTGTATCTAAAATCCCAATAAATGGGGAAATAGAGTAACTTGCAGTGCATAGTTACAGCCAGGGCCTTCCTGAGAAAAGGCTAAGTTAGAGACTTCATTCAAGCCTCATTTTTCTGTCCAGCATTTTCAGGACTCATTTGGGTAGGAGAGAGAGCTCAAATAGAGCTGGTAGATGCTTATCTTTAAAGAAAATTATCTTTCCGCTTTTGCATTTGAATTCTGTGTTTTCTTTTTAAAACTACAATAAATAACTTTTTTAAGTTGTGAAACTGAGAATGAATTTCTAAAGTCTGAAATTATGGGTGCTCACCATTTTTAAATATCTATAATAGCAGCTTTCTGTCTACATGTTAAAAGATAAATCTAACCACATTAGGGTAATAATTCATTTTTATTCTCTACTTCATGGTTCTTTGGTTCCTAGAAAGTGAACTTATGAATATGTATTATCTATACTCAATAGCCAATGTATTTTCTATGTTCATCTTAGGAGTTAGAGAAACCATAGACTTAAGTCACAATCTTTCTCTTTATATATGTGATAGGTTTTGTTTGTTTATTTAATTTTATTTTGCCATGAGGCGTATGTGCTTGCCAAATAGAGACAGAATCAGAGACAGAGACAGAGACAGAGACAGAGGGGAGGGAGAAAGTACCCCTAGGAGGTCATGGTCACACAGCAATCCTTTCTCTTCCATTTTTTCGTCCTTTTAGGATTTGGGACATACACAAGGCCAACATGTTTTTCAAGCTGTGGGGGCTGTAACTCAAGCCACATGGTTGACCATGTGCAATTCTGCTCCATTACCCACCAGGCCAAGGGGCTGGCTTGATTTTGTGTGTTACCAGATATCATTTGATTTCTATCCCAAATCAATGTAGCATTTTAGTTTGGGGAATTTAAGAGGGCATTATCTGAACTGTTATCTTTAATTTTTTTCATAGTAAATTGAAACTATGAAAATTCCACGATTAAGCATGAAACTCTGAGTCAGGTCTAAGCATGTGATTTCTAGCTGTCATTACACCACTCCGTACTCCTTCTCAATCCCAGCTGCTTTTAGGGTTTTCTGTTGATTTTTAGCAGTTTTGCTGCTGATGGCCTTCATGTACATTTTCTTTATATTGCTACTATTTTGGATTCATGGAGTTTCTTGGGCCTGTGGCTTGATAGCTCTTAAGAAAATTAAAAAAAAAATTTTTTAAAGAAATCAACCCCCAAGGGGGATGGCCACACTGCAATTCCTTCTCCTCCTCTCCTCTTGGAATTTTGGGCACACATACACACACCCAGCATGAGTTTTAAGCTGCCAGGTCTGGGACTCAATCCATAGTCAACTACATGGGAGTCCAGTGACGTAACCATTAGGCCATCTGCTGGTTCCTGTTATCCCTTTTTATCTCACTGGGGTTGGGTCATTTAGGTCATGACAGATTATTGTTTCCTGTCATGTCTTGTAATTTTTTATTATGTCACTGACATTGTATGTGAACATTTGTAGGATCCCTGGATACTGTTATGTTCTTCCAGAGAAGATTTAAATGACTTATTTATTTATTGTATGGCAGATAAAGCCAGATCCAGCCAAGGATTGTGAAGTTGGGAGGGAGTTTCAGACTGGTCTGTTCTTGTAGGTTTGACTTTGAAGGCATAGCCCATTGGGGATCTAAACTGAAATATTACCAGGGCCACTTGTCCATGGGAGGCCCTAAACTTTGTCTCAAGCAAGTAACATTGCCAAAAAGTCTATTTACCTTTTTAGCATCTCGGGAACAGCTTTCTGCTTGTTTTCTCCTTTTTACAATTCACAACTTCGGATTTAGCTAATGTCTAGAGTACAAAGGCTGTGAGACCAGCAATTGGTATAATGGCTGGTCGCTGGACTCCCACATAGTCGCCCGTGGTTCGAGTCCCAGACCCGGTGGCTTAAACTCACGGCAGGCACGTGTGCGTGTGTGCCCAAGATCCCGAGAGGAGAATGGGGGAGAAGGGATTGTGGCCTGGCCATCTCCGTTGGGGGGTGTTTTCTCACTCTCTGTCTCTCTGTCTGTCTGGCGAGCACATGCACCTTATAGCAAAAACCTCTCCAATAAATAAATAAATAAATAAATAATAAAATAATAGAGTACAAAGGCTGAGAAGACTGTGTGACTCATTTTTCTGAGGTTCTCTTTTCTCCAGGGTCTTCTACAAGTCCTGGCTACACTTGGCCCCTCAGATCTTTTTTGCTTTGAAGACCATTGTCTGCAAACTGAGCTCTTCCTCCTCTTCATCCCCATTTTCTTTTTTTCTTTCTCCTCCTTCCTGCCTTTATTTCAATTCTTCTTGCTCTTCATCTAGCTTCTGCTAATGCCCTGAGTGGGAGACTTTGTAGAATAATGCCATTACATTTTTGAGTTCTTAGGTAATACAAGTGTTTCCATGAATGCAATATGTATGGTAGTAATATCTATTTATAGCAAGGTTTTATTTCATGAAAAGAGAATTTACAAATACTAAAACTGTCTTCAGGCCAAAATCATTATGTTATTATTTGTGTTCACCTATTAACTTATTAACTGTAAAATCTTTATTATTAAAGAAACTGGAAGCTGAAGACACTTTAGTTAACTAGAGAGGCATAATCTCTCCCTGGGGGATAGCAAAGATAGATACCTATGTGTTTATCTCTTTGTATCTCTAATTCTCATTCACATCTCTATATAATTAAAAATGGTCACAAGTGCTACAAAAGAAAAGTGAGAAGAATTATGAAAGAGATCAAAAGAGTCAATTAAGTTATACTGGGGGTGGGAAATATTTCAGAGAAAGAATGTGCCCCATTGAAACTGTTGGCTGAAACCTGCAGACTGAAAAATAATTTCCCAAGCAAGAGGAAGAATTTTCTAGAAGACACATGGTATACACAGACCACCAGAGCTCACTGGGTTCATTTGAAGAACTGACAAAACGGCCTTGAGATGTGACAGTATTGACACCAGGGTTACCGAAGGAAGGGCAGTCTAAGTGGAGTGTTGGAGACCACAGTGGCGAGTCCGACCAAGGAATGAAGGAATAAGAGAATGGAGACAGCAAGGGTGGCACTTTGAAGAAACGTGGCTGTGAAGGGCGAGAAGACAAACACAGCATGGCTTTGATTCAGTATAACACATGTGTGTTCACGCACTCGTGCAAATGCCAGTCTACGGATGATACAAAGATGGAAGAATCTACAATCCTCAGTGCAGAATCGGATCATTCTGCTGGTTTTTTAAAGTGCAGGCTAAGCTACTCCCAAATGCAGCAACTTAAATAAAAACTTACTCTTTCACGAAAAAGTTCAGAAATGATAGTTTACTCTGAATGCCAAAGAGGCTGGGAGAGTAGGCGGCTTCTTCCTTGAGGCAGCAGGCTCATGGGTGGTTGATCCCCGAGCGCAGGCAGGGTGTACACGAAGCCCGAGGCCATGGCAAATGCTCCGTACACTGGGTCATCCTACAGGCCTCTGCTCTGGCTGTGTGCTGGGCCAACCCACGTAAAAGGGCCGGGCGTTTGAGAGAGAGAACTTTAGAAATCCGGGTAAGTTATCATCCTAAATGCAAGCAGCGTAGGGGCCAGCTGGGGGAGCACAACTTAATGATGGCATCTGTAACCCTCACGTGGCTTTATGCCCCCGGGACAGCCGGTGCAGCTGAACCACGCAGGCCGTGGCTGATCTGGAGAGCAGACAGGGTGACAGCGTAACATTTTCCACTCCTCCATTCAGTGCAGCCACAGCTACAGGATCCACTGGCCTCACGTGCTGGCTTGCTCTTTGGATCACTCTTGAACACTGCATCTGAGGGCTGGACTTTCGTCCCATGCAAGGTGACGCCTATAGTTTCATTCGAGCTTTCCCTGTGACCGATCCAGGGCCTCTGGAGGATCTCTGAGCCACCCCTCTCACTTTGCTGTGAAAAACTCTTAACTGCAAAGTCTGCTTAGGTGTCTTACTCAAGTCGGACATCTGGGAGATGGTAGATCCTGGACCCAAACCCATTCCTTGTCATTTCAAAGCCACTGGGAGGGTATCTTATTTGCCTGTGCAGTTTCATTGCCTGGCAGAGGGACCTGATCCTTAGACGGGATGGCGAGATTTGCTTATTGAGATGTTTCATGGGACTCTCCCCAACCCGAGCAGCAGAGCTAGAATCCTGCTGAGAACAAAATGATAAATTCTCCAAGGCTAAATACACCTCCCAGTTTATTTCCAGGTGTAGGAAGGGACATGGGTTTCTCAAACATTGACTAGGGACAGATAAGAAGAGGTCAGGCGAAAAAGGTGAGGTCTTTCTTTGGGATTCCCATCTTGTGAATAAAGTTCACTCTCTGTCCTTCCCAAAGGGGAGCAGGCGTGATAGGGATTTGGGTGTCTCCATGGTGCTGAGCTGAGCTAGGATGGGGAGAGCGTGCAGCAGGAGGGTGGCTTATTGAACTCATAGAGCCCATAAGAAGGGAAGACTATGGGATGTTTGCTGAGCTATGGTGCTTGTGGCACCTGCCCTGGGACTAATGGAGCACAGAAAAGGCCACTGATGAGAAAAGGAATGGTGGCGAACCAGTTGCAGAGGAAACAAGACGGCCCCCTCAAACCCATGGTCACTGAGAGGTAGCCCCAGGCAGAAGCAGGCCCCAGACTGGCCCTGTCCCACAGCTGTGAGACTAGCTTGGGCTGTCACCAGGTTGGGTAGGAAGGCTCTCGTCTTGAAGCAGCATGCTGTGAGGCTGCCAGCTGGTCAGGGGAGTCATGATCAGATGTGAGCAGATCCACTGAGAGCCCATCAATGATGCTACTACCTGCAACCTGGTAGGCAGGTTTAGAAACTTGATTAGGTTCGGGTTCAATTGTATTGGGGCATCAGGGAAGTCATGACACATTTTTGCATAGAAAAATATGTCATGACTTTTCCCACAACCTAATAGTTCACGTAAGACAAAGAGTGCTTCGTAGGGAGTGCTGTACACACTGGATTATCTTAATAATCAGGAGGTATAAAGATGTTTTGGATTGGACAGAGAATTAAGGTTGCTCACCTTCACGGGTAAAAGGGGATGTCTGGAGTGTGACACGTGGTAGCAGTTACTGGAAAAACTAAAACCACGGCATTTTATACTCAGCGGGTTGAGCCCCTTCAGCACTTCTGGTGATAGAGGAGAGCTGTAATGGAATTTTTAAATTGCATTTTCCACTAGGTACCCAAACTCAATAGTTGAGTGAGTTGGCAGACAGCAGACAAGGCAGCTTTGAAAAGTAGCCTGACAGCTCTAGAATGGTCAGGCTATGGAGTGGAGACAGGATTTTAAAGATTCAGTAGTCTTTCCTGGGAACTGAGCCTCACTGGTGGTTGAGGTTCAAGGACCAATAAATAGAAACCAGCAGATCTCTTAAGAAGGCACGCTCTTAGAATTGTGCCATTCTGAAATCTTACTTTGATTCTAAAACATGAAAATATGAGTCAGCATGGTTCACTCTCCCCTCGCTGTACCCAGCAAGCTTGCCCTTACCCCCACCCACATGTTCAGTGTTAACTGACCACCCCCGTGCAGTATGAATTCTAGTTGCTGTACATCCCATCAATACTGGTATTGTCAACAACCAACTCTTAGCACTTAAAAAAAAAAAAACCCGAGCTTTATCTTAATCTGTTTTGTAACCTTAATTAATTGTTAATTAATGCTTTAATAATCTGAGATTGGATTATTTATAAAGAGCAGCATTTTTTATTTTAATTTGCCAGAGGGTGCCTATACTTGACAGAGAGAGAAAGAGGGAGAGAGAGGAAAAGTGAGAAAGCAACCCCAATGGGAGTTTTCATGCCACAACCCTTTTCTTCCATCTCTTGCTCCTTTTGGGGTTTGGGGCACGCATGTACACATGTCATGTATGTTTTTCAAGCCACGAGGTCTGGGACCCAAACCATACAGTCAGCCAGATGGGATCCAGCCACCTCAACTACCATACCACCAACCAGTGCAAGCAGAGATTTACTTCTTTTTTTTTTTTTTTTCACTATAGGGCGCGTGCGCTTGCCAGACAGAGAGAAACATAGAGACAGAAAGTGAGAAATCACCCCCCAGGGGGGATGGTCACGCCACAATCCCTTCTCCTCCATTCTCCTCTCGGGATCTTGGGCACGCATGCACACACGCCCGGCGTGAGTTTAAGCCACTGGGTCCAGGACACGAACTGTGGTCGACTACGTGGGAGTCCAGTGACATAGCCATTACGCTAACTGCTGGTTCCCGAGATTTACTTCTTACAGTTCTGGAGGCTGAGAACTCTAAGGCAGCCTGCATCTGGAGAGGGTCTTCTTGCCGTATCATCCCATGGCAGAAGTGGAATGACAGCACAGCAGAGGGAGGGAGGAATAGGGCTGAAGACATTTTTTTACTGGGAGCCCACAGCTGCTGTTCCTAACCCAGTCCCAAGGAATGGCATTAATTCATTCATGAGGACAAAGCCCTCAGGACCTAATCACCTCTGAAAGGTCCTACCTCTCAATACTGTTGCACATTCAAACCATCACAAGCTCTAATTTTAAAATTTGCATTTTGTTACCCCTACCCCCACCCCAACTCACTTGTTTTCAATGAAGTTTTAATTCACCACGTGGTGCTATTGGGAACCTGCTGGGTTCAAAGTGCTTTATTGTTCCATGGGGGCTACATGAGAATAACAGCTGCTCTGATGAGTTTACTGTGTATCTGTCACTGGGGAGCCATAGCGAACAGTTCGTCAGCGGTGGCAGGCA
>NW_006160006.1:181067-205991 GCF_000334495.1 Tupaia belangeri chinensis | reverse complement strand
TTAGCACTTAAAAAAAAAAAAAACCCGAGCTTTATCTTAATCTGTTTTGTAACCTTAATTAATTGTTAATTAATGCTTTAATAATCTGAGATTGGATTATTTATAAAGAGCAGCATTTTTTATTTTAATTTGCCAGAGGGTGCCTATACTTGACAGAGAGAGAAAGAGGGAGAGAGAGGAAAAGTGAGAAAGCAACCCCAATGGGAGTTTTCATGCCACAACCCTTTTCTTCCATCTCTTGCTCCTTTTGGGGTTTGGGGCACGCATGTACACATGTCATGTATGTTTTTCAAGCCACGAGGTCTGGGACCCAAACCATACAGTCAGCCAGATGGGATCCAGCCACCTCAACTACCATACCACCAACCAGTGCAAGCAGAGATTTACTTCTTTTTTTTTTTTTTTGCCACCTCAACTACCATACCACCAACCAGTGCAAGCAGAGATTTACTTCTTTTTTTTTTTTTTCACTATAGGGCGCGTGCGCTTGCCAGACAGAGAGAAACATAGAGACAGAAAGTGAGAAATCACCCCCCAGGGGGGATGGTCACGCCACAATCCCTTCTCCTCCATTCTCCTCTCGGGATCTTGGGCACGCATGCACACACGCCCGGCGTGAGTTTAAGCCACTGGGTCCAGGACACGAACTGTGGTCGACTACGTGGGAGTCCAGTGACATAGCCATTACGCTAACTGCTGGTTCCCGAGATTTACTTCTTACAGTTCTGGAGGCTGAGAACTCTAAGGCAGCCTGCATCTGGAGAGGGTCTTCTTGCCGTATCATCCCATGGCAGAAGTGGAATGACAGCACAGCAGAGGGAGGGAGGAATAGGGCTGAAGACATTTTTTTACTGGGAGCCCACAGCTGCTGTTCCTAACCCAGTCCCAAGGAATGGCATTAATTCATTCATGAGGACAAAGCCCTCAGGACCTAATCACCTCTGAAAGGTCCTACCTCTCAATACTGTTGCACATTCAAACCATCACAAGCTCTAATTTTAAAATTTGCATTTTGTTACCCCTACCCCCACCCCAACTCACTTGTTTTCAATGAAGTTTTAATTCACCACGTGGTGCTATTGGGAACCTGCTGGGTTCAAAGTGCTTTATTGTTCCATGGGGGCTACATGAGAATAACAGCTGCTCTGATGAGTTTACTGTGTATCTGTCACTGGGGAGCCATAGCGAACAGTTCGTCAGCGGTGCCAGGCAGGATATGATGAAGCCCCATCATCAGTAGTCTCTCAGACGTGTCCTGACAATGTCCTTGGCTAAGTGGTCAAGTGCATTACGCGTCTCTCTGGCGAATTTTCACTTCTCCTGTAGCGCTGTGATGTCGTTACCTTTGTACATTTTAGGGACCTCACTGTGCCAGCCCGTTGGGCTAATGTAGCACTATGTTCTCCAGATCTGTCTCCTTAAAAGCACTCTGTCTTTTCCCTCCGCATTATCGGAATTGATTTCCCAAAATCTTGCTTATGAGTCAGGTAAATTAAGTTGTAGCGTTAAAATTGGATAGTGCCTCGTTTATGCTACTACCTCCCCAAAGTGCTTTCATTTTAATAATGGATTCTAGGAGACATAGTGTCTTAGTTTAACGGAATTAACCGTTGGTGGTTGAATTTTGATGTTTTAAGGCTAATGGAGAATTTTGAGAAGTCTTTATTAATATCACCGTAAAGGATGTTGTCTATTCTACCTACACTTAAAAATTAACAAGGGAATGACTTTAAAAAAAAAGGAATAATTTAAATAATTCCAGTGCAAGGATGAAATCACACACGTGTGTGCGACACACACACACATTTGTTGTTTTGGACCATTTAATTTTAAATGGATTGGCTAAGTAAAGTTCCAGATGTGTTGAAGGCTTAAATATATTGCCACTTTAAATCTTATATTCAAGAAGACTTTTTAATATATTCAGGAACTATAAAGTTCAGGGTTCCAGTTGGGAACAAGCTGAACGCCGTGCTGGAAGCCACATGGTTGACAGTGGGTCCGGATTTCAGGGTTGGCCAGAAGATACACTGGGCACATGCATGCAGACCCAAGATCCTGTAGAGCTAGAGTTCAGGGAAAAGGGGATTGTGGTAGGACGAGACCCTGTGGAGGGTGTTTCTTTCTTTCCCCCTTCTCTCTCTCTGCACACACGCGCTGTGACAAATAATATAAATAAAACTGCAAAAAACATTAAGAGGCTAAAGTTGTTGTTGTTGTTTTTAAACAATTAATATAGTACTTGGTATGGATCAAATATTTCTCTCCAGGGACCAGCAGATGGTGTAATGGTTTTATCGCTGGGCTCATATGTAGCCAACTGTGGTTTGAGTTCTGGACCTGCTGGCTTAAAAACTCATGCCGGGTGCATGTGTGCCCAAGATCCCGAGGAGAATGGAGGAAAAGGGATTGTGGCTTGGTCATCTCCCCCACCCCGGGGCGATGTGATTTCTTGCTTTCTGTCTCTCTAGCGAGTGCACACCCTATAGCAAAAATCTCTCTAAAGAAACATAAAAAAATTCTCCAAATTTTAGTTAAAATATGGAATAATGATATGAATTCTGACCCACCATCAGAACCTACATTGCACCTATCTAATCAGAATCTTTGATGAGGAACCATCAGAAAGGTCATTGAAGAAGGTGTATTTTGAAAAAATATTTTCCATAAAATAAACTCATACTTTGATTCTATTTTGACATGGACTTTTTGAAGTTTACTTGTAGAGCACATGAAGATACCTGTAGATTTCAAAAGCTAATGTTTAAATGAAAGCATATGGTGATAATTATATCCAGTTTGACTTTTGTTCAATTTTAGTTACTGGGTTACTTTTATTTATTTATTTATTTATTTATTATTTTTACTTATTTATTTATTTTGAAGATGTTTTTACTATAGGGTGCGTGTGCTCACCAGAAAGACAGAGAGACAGAAAGTGAGAAATCATCCCCTGGGGGGGGGATGGCTAATCTGCAATCCCTTCTCCTCCATTCTTCTCTCGGGATCTTGGGCATGCACGCACATGTGCCGGTGTGAGTTTAAGTCACCAGGTCCAGGACTCGAACTGCAGTTGACTACATGGGAATTCAGCAACATAGCCATTATACCAACTGCTGGTCTTGCATCTGGGTTACTTTTAAAAAATTAACTTAGTAAAGTTATATCATTTCTCTTATATAGGTTTTTGCATATCTTTCATGAATTTTATTTCTAGGTACTTTAAACTTGTGGTAATATAGTGTTTTTTTTATATGTCATTTTCTAATTCTTTGTGATAGTATATTAAAATATAATTGATATTCCTACACTGAATTTTTTATATCTGACAGCCTTGCTAAATTCTCTTGTGAATTATCTGTGCTTCCTTTTGCATTTCTACATATATAATCACACATCATTAATAAAGGCTTTCCTTTTTTAATGTTCTGCCTATTTTTGTTTCTTTTTCTTGCCTTACACGTGGGCTTGGCTCTTGAGTACAGAGTTGAAGAGTGGCAGTGGTTTGGAGCATCTTTATAATATTTCTGATCCAAATAAGAGCTTTAACATCTTACCAGTAAGAGTGACACCTGTTACAGGGTTTTGCTAAACGCCCTGCATCAGATTAAGGAAGCTGCCTCCTGTATCCAGTCGTTAAGGCTTTCTGTCTTAAGTGAGTGACTAAATTCATTGCACACTTTGACTTTTTCTGTCACTCTGTCTCTGGAGTGAGATGTCAATACTGACCCTTTCTCATTAAGACGTAATCCTTTGGATTGCTTTTTATGACCTGGGCTGGGTTCCAGGCTGATCTTTCTCCTCTGTTCCCTGGCTAACTGAAGATGGAAGAAGTGATGCTTGTAATCACCTGAGTCTTCCTTGTTGTGCTGTGGAAATCTGGTTTGAGCAGGGATTGCCTCATCACCATCACACTGCATTTTGGGGCTGTTGTTTCATCATTTTTCCTCATCAGGTCGAGGCTTGGTATAAATGACCTGTATCCCAACCCTACATTTTGCATTAGGCTGGGAGAGGACTGAATTTTTGCATTGGACCAGTGAAAATTCATCTGCTACTTGAGAAAGACACTGGGGTGTAGACACATTGGGGATATTATCCCGAGCCCTCTGTGAACAGCAGAGAGCTGTGCAGGGGGTCTGAGCTGAACTGGGATACCTGGAGTGTTCCTGGATCTCTTATGGCAAGACCATACTTGTAAGTCTCTGAGTGTCTGTTGCAAGAATGAGAGGTTCTTTTAGCTCCAAGAATCCATCAACCTTTGAGGGGTAGCTTGTCATCCTCTTTAATGTCATCCCCTCCACCCTGAAGGAGTTGAGAATTTCCATCTTATATTGGCTGCCCGCCTTGTAATTTTTATGATAAGAATTTTTTTGCTTTAAAAATATAATCTTGGGACCAGCAGTTAGCGTAGTGGCTATGTTGCTGGACTCCCATATAGTTGACTGTAGTTTGAGTCCCAGACTCAGTGGCTTAAACTCATGCCAGGTGCACATGCGTGCATGCCCAAGATCCCAAGAAAAGAATGGAGGAGAAGGGATTGCAGCATGGCCATCCCCCTGGGGAATGATTTCTCTCTTTTTGTCTCTCTGTCTCTCTCTATCTTTCTCATGCACCCTATAGCAAAAAAAAAAAAAAAAACCCTCTCCCCCCCACAAAAAAAATATAGATATATATAAAATATCTCACTGGGTAGCAGGTGGCATAATGGTAAAGGTGCTGGACCCCCACATGGCTGACTGTTGTTCAAGTTCAGTATCTGGAAGCTTGAAAATCATGCTGGGTGCATATATGTACATGCCCCAAATCCTCCAGAGGAGATGGGAGGAGAAGGGACTGCAATATGGCCATCCTACTTGGGGGTGATTTTTCTCACTTTCCCTTTCTGTCTGTCTCTCTCTGGCAAGCACTCAATCCCTAAGACAAAAACTTAAAAAAAAAAAAAAAAATCCCACCACTCTTTAAACAGTGTCATTTAGTTTTGTTTGTTTGTGAGATACATATAAATAGAACCAAACTGTGCATGATCTCTTGGGTCTTGCTTTTCATTCTGAGTCTTTATTTAAGCCTTTTTAAATATTAGTAAAGGTTTACTTCCACTCCCCTCAGAGATTTTATATATCTTTTGCTATATTCATGGCTAGACTTCGTATTTTTTGATTCAGTTGCAAATAGTATCCTTTGTTAGGATTTTTTGTTTTGTTTTGTTTTATGTTATATAGTTTGAAATATACTTGGTTTGTCTACATTGTTAATTGATTTCTCTTCTTTGCTGAACTCTTATTCCAACAACTTACCTGTAAATACTTTTGGATATTCTACAAACTATGTCACTTGTGAATAATGACAATTTTGTTTCTTCCTTTCAATCCGTATACCATTTAATTACTTATTCCTGACAACACTGACTAGGCTTGTGGTTTGATATCAAATACAAGTGGTATTGGTGGGCATTCTTATCTTACTTTTGATTTCAAAGAGAGATATTCAGCATTTAACCATTAAACATGATACTTACTTCTGGCTTTTCTTTTCTTTTTTTCTTTTTTGGTAGATAATCTAAGCAGCCTTTTATTATTTCTGCTTTTGTATGAGTTTTGGATTGTGGATATTGAATTTTATCAAGTATATTTTCTACATTTGTCGAGATAATTCTGATTTTTCTATTTTAGACTGTTAATGTGAGAAATTTAATTCCTGATTTCAGCATGTCAAACCAATTTAGTATCTGTGAAAATCAACTTGCGGAGATGATGTTTTATGTATTATGGATTTAGTTTGTTAAAACTTTGAGTAAGAGATTTTTGTATATGTGTTCATGAGAGAGATTAGTTTATAATTTTCCCCTCAGACCATCTTCGTTGTTAAAGTAGAATATTGAGGGCCGGCAGGTGGCACAGTGGTTAAGGTGCTGGATCCCATATGGCTCATTTTGAGGTTAAACTTTCATGCCTGGGAGTGTGAGAAACATGCTGGGCACATGTGTATGTGTGCCCCAGATCCCTAGAGGACACTGGAGGAGAAGGGATTTTTGGCACAGCCATTTCCCTGGAGGGCGATTTATTGCTTTTTCTCTCTCTCCATCTCTCTGGAGAATGCACACAGCTTATAGCAAACAAAACAACAACAACAAAAATCATAATATTTTATTTCATTCTGAAGTTCCCCCAAGGGGGAAAATTTACATTAAAGGCACAGTTGTATTGAAATAGAACTATTTACCCATGCATGTGGTTCAAGGGATATCAAATATTTGGAAATTGTCTTCTTTGAAAAAGTTCAAGTCATGTGTATAATATTTTCAGTTTGAGTAATGGTGAGAACATTCCTTTATATAAATTGTTTTATGAAAAAAGAATTCTCTTCAAAATACTTTCAGAAAAATGTTGACAACGTGTATAATGGCCTCGTACTTTAATGAAACATTTTTTTAGATAACTAGATTTAAAACTTGTTCAATATTCTATTTCCATCTCTAAATTAACTGTCAGAGTGAAAAGCATTTCTCTTGTCTTGGATAACCCATGACACTAATAGTTTGAGTGTTGAGTCAATAATTGAGTAGTGTATCTTCTAAAAATAGTTTTCACTTTGGAAGCAAAAGACAAGTGTTTTAAGTTCAAAAAGAAAAATCTAGATAAAAGCCACATGATATAAAACGTGTGATATAATTTTGATTGATATTAACTAGCTTTCCAGGTCCACATGTATTTCTTCTACTGTAGTAACATTTTTTTCCAAGAGTATTCAGAAACTACTTGACAAGCCTAATGGAATAATGTTCTTAGCTACAGAGACTCTTGGATCCCTAATTATTTTAAAAAATAAATAAATAAAAGAAAAAATCGCTTTTAAGCACTTTTCTTATTCCATGAGTAAGAGAGACAGGGAATGACAGGGCTGCAGCACCCATGACAGTGTCCTGATGCCGTGGTCCCCCCAGCCCCGTCTAGTCTGGGTCATGGTGCGTGTACGCCCAGACTCTCAGGGAGGTCCCCAGATGGGAATCCACTCGCCCACGTGTGTCCACTTTGCAGAGGGTTGTATTCTACCACTGCACCACCATCTGCCCCCACCCCCAAAGGAACAAGTAGTGTTGGGCAAGGAGCCAGGCAGCCAGCCTACGAAGAGGGTTCTTCAGAGAAGGAACTGGGTGGTTGGTTATTTATGTAGAAAACATGCCCAGTGTGCTCAGGGAGGCTCTCCAGGTGCTAACCTGGAACCTTTCCATGTGGGTCAGCCTCGCAGTTCACATTGGCCTGTGTCACTTCCTGGCCTCAGGACTTTGAGACTTACTCTGTGTGTGACGGGAAGACATTGGAAGGTTTGGAGCAGGGATATAACCCAGTCTGTCCTCAGTGTTGAAAGGCTCCCTCCGCTGCAGTAGGCCAGTCTGAGGAGAGACCAGCTGCAGGAGGGACAGCAGTGAGGAGACCACTGCAGTTTTATGGCGAGAGTTCAAGGACACGGGTGTGGGAGTAGCGAATGAGGAGATGACAGCTTCAAGGCTTCTTGACGTACCTTAAAGGGAGCAGCAACAAGGTTTGAAGAACTGGATGGGAGGTACCCAGGAACTTCCAGGCACCTCAATTATTATGCCAGTTCTCTTTCAACTGACTAAGCCATCTTGGAATATTTTCCCATGACTTAATTTGACTGCTCTTCTCTGAGGGATGTTCATGTGATGGTGTAAGGTGGTGAGACAGACGATCCTTCATCCGCCATGGTCTGGCTTGTCTTCGCCGCACCTGCCCACAGGTGTCGCCAACTTGGTAGCTGGCCAACATTAAATGTCTGCCCCTTGTTCCATTTGTAGTTTATATCTAGAAACTGCACAATGTTTTACTTGAAGCTCTGCATTGATCTCACAGTTGCTAAATGTTTTTGAGGTTCGATTTCCTTCAAGATAGATGATGCTACCTTAATATGACTCTGGTAGCTCTGCGTGTTGGCACTACAGATATTATCCCAGGAAAAAGAGAATCCATTAGTTGTGGCTGCTTGCAGCAGATAGAAGCTTGCATACAGAGCAGCCCCAATAATGCCGAGTGCTGGTTGTGCCAGCTCATTAAATCGACCAGAGGACGACTCTATTGGTCGGCAGGCCTGGTTGCTGTGGTGCTGCGACACTGGATATTGACTCGGAGTTGACATGAAGACAAACCCATCGGGTTACACTAATCAGGACTGTTGTTCCTTTCCCCCTCTGAGATACAAGGAACACGCGTGAAAACAGGATCTCCTTCAGCAGGGAAGCATTCCTTTTCATGGAGCGTGTTGACGCAGATGTCGCCCGAACTTGCCATCACAACTCTCGATGTTGTTGTTGTCCTTGTCTTTGAGGGGGGAAATACAGCACAGAATTCACATTCCAGATGGATTTTTAAAATGGGACTCTGGAGGCGAAATGAAGCGAGCATTTGCCTGCTCGGTTTCTGTGGCTCGCCCTCCTGCTAAGTTACCAAGGGGATGAGTGTGTGGGGTTGGTGTACTTCCACCGGCTGCGTTTTCAGCAGTTCATGTGCTGTGTTGAGTGTTTCTCACAAACAGACGTACTGTGTTGTAGGGAGGAAGATTCAGCAGATTTCATTTTGTGAGCAAATAGGAATAGAGAGAGATCTTCTTAGTACCCTAGAACCCAAGCACATGTACTTGCTGAGTGAGGTCTGAAAGTGTGCCATTTGGAGCACGAACCAGCATTGCAACTGCAGAGATGCATTTGAATATTCACAGATGTTTCCAGTTGAGCCAGAGCCATGATCATATTTTTTTTTTATTTTTTTATTAGCTATGCTGAGAATTATGCTTTGGTGTATTGGATGAACTGCAGATACTTAGGCTACAGAGTCCTGAGGGCAGCATGTGAAGACATTAACAAGCTTGGGAGTCATAGCCTTTTAAAGTGAATGTCGCTGTTGCACCTGACAGTTTGCCATTTTCCTTCTTCAAACACTACCCTCTCGGCTTCCATAGCAACTAACATTCCTGGTTCCCTTTTGTAGATTCTTCCCTCCCTCCGTTTGACGTTGATCGTCTCTAGGGTGTTGTCCTGGCTCATTCCTTTAATCTCCCCTCAGATTCTTCCTGGACAGCTCATTCGGAATTTGGGCGTAACCAACCCGTAGATGACTGACTCTCAAGCTGTCATGTCCTGCCCAAGCTCTCCCTTAAGCTTTCCATCTGTATCAGCTCATTCCAGGTAGCCATTTCCCCCTGTGTGCCATGCACACCCAGACTCCCACTGTCTCTGGAGAAACCCTTCCTTGGACCCTGCAGCTTGGTCTGTCTCAGAGATTGGTGGCCCCACAGCCCATCCATCCAAGAACTGCTACTTCCTTTGCAAAAACAAGTCAGCAAGCAAATCCTACATAGTTTCCTTTCTAAATGTGCTTTATCGTAATGCTCCTTTAAAATATTATCAACGTGACCATGGTTAAGAAATCAAATAGTACAGAATGGCTTACACAAGGGCTCTTCACAAAGTTTGCAGTTACTATGCCCATTATGAAAAAAGTCATGCATGACTTTCAAAAAGATTTTTGCACCAAAGTAAACTCGTATTTCAATCATTTTCCCACAAACTTTTTGAAGTATCGTCTTAATAAAAAAACAGCGATTGTGTTGCCTCACTCCTCCCTACCTTCGTTCTTTCTTGCCAGAAAGAATCGTTATTAACTCCCACCTCTACTTTTCTTGATAGTTGTCATCTTATCTCAGAGTTCTGTGCTTACACAGTTATTTCCTGATTTATCAGTCTTGGACGGGGCCTACTGGTTTCCTGTTAACTCTTCCAGCTCTCCTTCCCCCTCCCCCCGACAGAGTTGTAGCACAGTCTTGGGTTCCTCTATTTATTGACCTCAGGAGCAGGGCTCTTTATCAAGCCTTGTCTTCTCACCTGTTCATGGCATCGCAAAGTCCCTGACTTCCGGGAAGGGGACCCTCTCTGGCAGCCCTCCCACTTTAGCTCCTCCCCTTACCTCTTCTCCCCATCTGCTCTGTCCTGTGCAATGGCTTTCCAGTTACCAAAACTGGTGACCTTCAGTAGGTAAGTTAGCCAGTTCATGTTCCCATGGAGCTTTGATGACATGGCTCTATTGTCTCTGGGTATTCTGTGTTTCTGGGGACCCACCGGCTATCATTCTAGTTCTCCTCCTTGGGAGTGATCTGTGCTTTCTTGTGGGAAACCTTTAGGGAATTCTCTTTCCTTTGTGGTTCCGAAATTTCCTCATGTTGTGTTCAGGCATCTGTGCTTCGCTGTCGTTTTTACTTCATCCTCTATCATCCCCTTACTATTGGGTTGTCAGAAAAGTTATGACACATTTTTGCATAGAAAAACATAAGCAAAAATACATTTTGATTTTTCCAACAACCCAATAATTTTCTCCCACTTTGACTCTTTACTTTTTCTGGGGCTTTGATTAGCTGTTGAACAATGGACAAACTGGAAATTATCTTCTAGCTGACTGTATTTTATTTTTTTTATACTCTGGGAGATATCTGCTGAATTATCTTCTAACTGCTCCTCAATCTTTAAGCCTTTGGCGAGTGCAGAGGTGTGTGTGTTCTATCAGCTTTTTCTTTTTCTGCGATGGTTTTTCTCATAACATTCTGTTTCTATTTTATGGATCCAGTATTTTCTCAAGTCTCTGCGAATAATAATTTAAACACTTTTTGAGACCAGCAGTTGGTGTAATGGCTATGTCATTGGACTCTCACGTAGTCGACTGTGGTTTGAGTCCCAGACCCGGTGGCTAAAACTCACGCCTGGCATGTGTGCGTGCGTACCCAAGATCCTGAGAGGAGAGTGGAGGAGAAGGGACTGTGGCATGACCATCCCCCCTGGGAGGTGATTTCTCGCTTTCTGTCTCTCTCTTTCAGGCAAGCACACGTGCCCTATAGCAAAAACCTCTCAAAAAAAGAAAAGAAAAGAAAAAACTTCTTTTCTAATTTATCTTAAACTTATCTGTTATCTCTGGAGTCCTGTTTGTTTATCTTGGTTTTCCTCTTCTATGTTGAAAGTTAAAATTCCTCGCGGATTCCCTGCCTGAATCACCCTTCCTTCTGTGTCTGCTCATTCCTGAGGAAGAAGCAGCAGGAAGGCTGAGGCTGGGCTGAACACGATGGCCGGGCTTTCTCACTGGCAGGCTTTCCTTGTGAGAAGCTGGACCTGGGCAGGGGTGAGGCGGGAAGCCCTCGCCCTTTGAGACCCCTAAGTGCCTGAGGTAGAGGAAGGGCTTTCCTCTAAGGTGCCCACTCCTCACTAATGAACAGGGCACTTGGTAGAATTTTAATTCACTCCTATGAGGAGTTACATTTTTGCCGCCCCGGCTTCCTTTTACATCTTTAGGGGATCATTTTGTTGTTAATTTGCCAAAGGGGGCGTGCATTTTCGGGGAAAAACAGAGTGTGAGATGGTGAGGGAGAGGGAAAGTAAGAAAGCACCCCCCATGGGACATGGTCGCTCTGCAATCCCTTCTCTTAGGTTTCTCCCTTCTTTCAGGATTTGGGGCACACATGTGCATGAACCTGGTGTTTGTTTGTTTTAAGAGATTTTTGCTATGGTACATGTTCTGGCCCAAGGTATCATTTAATAAACAAAAGAGTTTTATTTTAATGTGATTCCGTTGATCAGCCTCTGTAGCCGGTGTTTTTCTGTCCTGTTTAAGAAATCTTCTAGTCTGAGGTCTGGGAGACACTAGCTGTGTTTTCATATAAAAGCTTTGTTTGGCTTCTCACATGGAGATCTTCAGTCTACATAGTATGGATTGTTGTATGTGGAGTGAGGTTCAAATTTTTGTACTAAAAATAGATAGGGACTTCAAGAAGTTCACGGACACTGCTTATCATGAAAAAGACTGATTTCAAAATGTTCTGCACCAAAATGAATTCATTCTTTAATTTTTCCAACAATGTTCTTTTCTTCTTCTTTTTGTGGAGTAGTTTTTGCTATAGGGTGTGTGCACTCGCCAGAAAGACAGAGAGAGACAGAGAGACAGAAAGCGAGAAATCACACCCCAGGGGGGATGGCCACGCTGTAATCCCTTCTCCTCCTTTCTCCTCTCAGGATATTGGGCACGCACGCACACACGCCCCGCGTGAGTTTAAGCCACAGGGTCCAGGACTCAAACCACGGTCAACTACGTGGGAGTCCAGCAACGTAGCCATTATACCAACTGCTGGTTCCTCCACCAACTTTCTGAAGTCCCCTCATAGACCCAAACCTTTAACAATATAATTAACAGCATAAAAATCAAACACACAATGGAGACAGGCCACATGTGATTAATCCTTTTTCAGTGTTTTCACAGTGTGCCTGAGATTTATCCTCAGCTCACCCTTCCTGCCTCTGTTTCTCCCAGTGGTTCCCCAATCAACCCCCATCCTACTCAGTCTGTGCATTCTTAAAGAAGTAATTGTTTGGGACCAGCAGTTAGCATAATGGCTATGTCGTTGTACTCCCATGTAGCCGACTGTGGTTCGAGTCCCCGGCCCGGTGGCTTAAACTCACGCGGGGCGTGTGTGCGTGCGTGCCCAATATCCTGAGAGGAGAAAGGAGGAGAAGGGATTACAGCGTGGCCATCCCCCCTGGGGTGTGATTTCTCGCTTTCTGTCTCTCTGTCTCTCTCTGTCTTTCTGGCAAGCGCACTCACCCTATAGCGAAAACCTCTCCAAAAAAGAAAGAAGAATAAAAGAAGTAATTGTTTGAAGGTCACTCAGGAAGGTCATTAGGGAAGGAAACACACTGACCTTACAAACATTCTGATCTTACATTCAGCCTAGTTGAAATTTGATTTTTTTGTGAGCGTTTTTTCCCTTCCACAGAGAAACTAATACTTCTTTAAAGTGCAACTTACTGCAAAGAAAATTCTAAAATATCTAAAATATCAGCAAATGCTAATTTTTGTTTCAATATGTGCTACCCACATCTTGAATATAGCAATGCTTTGAATGAGTAGTAAGTCCATCTTTAATTTCCCTGAAAAGTTTTGGAAACATGCAGTTGTGCATCTGGAAATTGACCTTGCTTTAGAAATAATTTTTTGAGAACCAGCTGTTGGCATAATGGCTATGTCACTAGACTCCCATGTAGTTGACCGTGGTTCAAGTCCCGGACCCAGTGGCTTAAACTCACACCAGGCGTGTGTGTGTGCGTGTGCCCAAGATCCCAAGAGGAGAATGGAGGAGAAGGGATTGCGGTGTGGCTATCTCCCCTGGGGGGTAATTTCTCACTTTCTGTTTCTGTCTCTCTCTGGCGAGTGCACGCGCCCTATAGCAAAAACCTCTCCAAAAAATAAAAAAAGAAAGAATTTTTTTTACGCATACGGGGATGTTTCTATTAGAAAGAAGAAAAAGAAACTTGGAATAGCAATGATTATTTTCTGCAAACAGGTCTGTTGGAAGAAAAGGAGCATACAGCTGGGAGGGATTAGAGAAGTCATCCAGTCCAGGGTTTGACCTCTAAGAAGCGGGCCATTCTCACTTTCAGTATAACTCCAGAAGAGAAAATTCCACACCCTCTCCCAGTAAAATTAAGTGTACTTGACCGTCAGTGAATTTTCCTCATGCAGTGTCTTAAGTCCACTTTTTTATTCTGTTTGAAATGGAAACAAGAGACTCTGTGCCAACTGTCCTGGGTCTATAATAACCCTCGTCCACTTGGTGTTCCTTATTAAATTTCCCATCAGCCATTTTTTCACGGTATAATCTAATCTGTTTGTTTAGCTCTTTCTCTTAAGCCAGTTGCCAAATCCTCTAATACTGCTTTTAAATTTCATGAATTCTCTCCATGTCATGTATAATTAATGATTTGTAGACTCAGAAATTGAACATGGGCCACTGCCAGTGGTGCAGCAGCAATGCAGCACTCTGTAATGCTGAGGCCACGTGGAGTTCACATCCCGGGGTCTCCCTGTGTCGACGTGAATGTACAACAGGACAGACGTGAGTGCCACGATCCTGGCCGGTCCAGGGCTGGGGTGTGCAGCGTGAAATCTTTGTTGCGGTTGCCTGCCTTTCTCTCTCTCTCCCTCTGGCTCCCTCTCTCATGGAAGAAATAAATAAATAAACTTAACAAAACTTGAGTGCAATACCTATGCCCAGATGCTAGCTGTCCTATAAGGACGGTGACCCTATTTTAGAGAGTTCTGCAATCAAGATAGTTTATCTCTGCTCTTCTGTAACACACTCAAAAATACTAGGTAAGAGATAAAAAGACATGTACAGCCAAGTGAACCAAGAACATGGAAGATGGGTCTTGGTAGGTGGAGGGTGTCTACAAAGTTTTGGAAGATGGAAAACAGGTGGTTGAATGGGAGCTGAACTGACAGAGGGGAGAGCACTGGAAGCCAAGTGGCCCTGGAGAAGGACTCCAACCTCAGGCAGGTGGGAGTGTGTTTGGGGCCAGGAGGGCTACAGGCTTAGAACCTGAGAGATGCAGAAGGCAGGTGTGAGGCCTGGTGGTCAGTGGAAAGTCCAGGTAAGATGGAGTTAGAGCCTGCTGCATCTCACAGGGCTGGACAAACACTCCTGATAGGTGTGTGTTCCTGGAAAGCGTGAGTAAGACACTTTGGAGAAAACAGAGTTTTAGGAGAAAATCGCCATTCAGAATGTCTCTCTCCTGCACCCAGGACGCTGACATGCAGGCTTCTATTTTTCTCTAAGAGGATTCTTTTCTAGAAAACTGACCCAGTGAAGGCATTTGAAGTCTCCTCATAAAATGGCCGAGTGACTGCCCAGACACAGCATGTAAGCTTAGCTTCTCAGGTCTTATGGCAGTTAGTCAAGAATTACCTCCAAAGGACCAGCAGTTAGCATATGTCGCTGGACTCCCACGTAGTCGACCGCGGTTCGAGTCCTGGATCTGGTGGCTTAAAACTCATGCCAGGCGTGTGTGCATGTCGAAGATCCTGAGAGGAGAATGGAGGAGAAGGGATTGCGGCGTGGCCATCCCTCCTGGGGGTTGATTTCTCACTTTCTGTTTCTCTGTCTCTCTCTGTCTGCCTGGTGAGCACACGCGCCCTATGGCAAAAAACCTCTCCCCCACCCCCCAAAAAAAAAGAAAAAAAAAGAACTACCTCCAATACAAACAGATGAGACCAAGTGAACCATGAGGAAGCAGGAAGGAGGTTCAGAGGAAATGAGAGAAAAACAGGAAGGAAAAATCTTTGGAAAACTGTAATTGATATTTTACTTTGAGAGATTAATAGAGATATTGCATCCATGACACAGGACTTGGGAATTTAAAATATGGCAGAAGATGGCCCAGAAGCTGGTGTAGGAGTTATGTCCGTGACTCTACACGACTGACGGGGGTTTGAGTCCCAGACCGAGTGGCACGAAAGTGACGCTGGGCGCATGTGTGTATATGTCCAAGATCCCAGAGGAGAATGGAGAGGGATTGTAGCATGGCCATCCCCCCTCCACCCTGGGGGGTGACTTCTCACTTTCTCTCCCACTATCTCTGTCTCTGTCTGTCTCTCTCCAATGAGTACTCACACCCTAATGTATAAAATGAGGAATTAAAAATGCAATGAAGAGTTGGAATAGTTGGAATGTCGGTGAAATTACCCAGAAAACATAATGCAAAGGCAGAGATGGAAAAGATGAAAGAAAAGAAGAAGAAATAAAAGGCTCCTTCTAGGAAGTCTAAAATCTGATGAATTAGTTTCAGAAAAAGAATAGAAAAAAATGGAGGGGAGAGAATTATGGGAGAATGATACAGAATATTTTTTTTTCCAGAATTCAAGAATTTCCATATGGAAAAGGTACAATAAGTGCCTAGCACAATGAATGAATGAAAAAAAAAAAGAAAGGCCAACTCAAGACACATCTGTTAAAGACTGTGAACTAGGAAAAAAAATCCGTAAAAGTTAGAGACAGGAATAGGCCACATACAGAGGCCGGGAAGCAGGATAGTATGTGATTTCCCGGCAGCCACAGTGGAATCTGGAAAAAACAGAACTTCACCTTCCAAATCGAGGGAAAAATCTCTCAAGCTGGAGTCCTGGGTCTGGCGAACTGTCAGCCAAACGCAAGGGCAGGTCTCTGCTGCAATTTTAACCTCTTAGAGGTGGAAGGGGAGAAAGGCATCCGGTCAGGTGTGTATCTTTATGGAGTTTTGGTTTAGTTTTATTTATTTCTAAAGTACCAAAAAAAAGGTTTTTTTCTTTTTCTTTTTTTTCCCTAGAGTTATCAAGAAGCAATACAGGTTTTTTGGGTTTTTTTTTCGCCATTGGAGGATGAAGTTAAAATTTTATACTTTTTTTAATTTGAAACATCTGAGTTTTTATGTTTAACATGTTCAGTAGTTCAGTAATCAAAGCACTTCTGTAATACTTTCCAATATTTGATGACAGTTCCCAATATGTTTTAAACACTATGTATTTATATATACATACAGTTTTTTGGAGAGCTTTTTGCTATAGGGTGCGTGTGCTCACCAGAAAGCGAGAAATCACCCCCTGGGGGATGGCCACGCCACAATCCCTTCTCCTCCATTCTCCTCTCAGGATCTTGGACACACACGCACACGTACCTGGCATGAGTTTAAGCTACCGGGTCTGGGACTTGAACTGCAGTCGACTACATGGGAGTCCAGCGACATAGCCATTACACCAACTGCTGGTCCCAACACTATATATTTTAAACAAGAGTGGAGATGAGTCCTATTAAATATACTTCCTTAAGACCAACTTGGAGAAATAAAATCTTAAGTTTTGTGGAGTAGCACACATTTCAACCATCACTCTGTTTTATTTCATTGCCTCCGGCAAGGAGTAGGTTTATTATTCGGGTTCTGTCAAAATCGATGCAGTTTGATAGCCTTGTCCTTGTGGTCACCAAACTATTCCTCTTCCATAAACTAAATAGCAGAAAAACAACCTGTAAAAAAGTTACGGTTTTGTCTCCGTAATGGAAAACTGTAATACATTAATAGCATCGGTATCATGTATTTCAGAGAACATGTATCTTTATATCTCTCTCCTAAAACTCCAAACTATTAGGCAGGATTTTAGGTTAGAAAAATTAGCAAACAAAGTATTTATCCAGTAAGCGCTAAATAATCTTTTGTTTCAGGGTCTCCAAGACCATCCCCATGTTTGGTGATTCATTGAAAGACCCCAGAGTGTAAGTCACATAGCTAAGGTTAGTTGCAGTGGAACAGCCAGGACACACACACAGTTCAGTAAGGGGAAAGAAAGATGCAGGTGGGATCTGGAGAACCCATCGCAGTGTCCCATGCTCCCTCTGGAAGGTTACACAGGTCACACCCTCTGCAGCAGTGACAGTGCAGCCATGGGTGTGCTATTTCAGCCTAGGGAATCCCAGTGAAGACTCCGAGTTTGGATATTTTATTAGGGAAATGGTCCTGTAGGCCTTCTCCACTTAGCAAACCCTACTGAAGACCTGGGTGTCAGAAAGAGAGCAGGTGTTCATCATAAGTCATTGTGCAAACAGCGTAGGCATGGCAAAGCAATTTTACTGGTTAGGGAACTCTTCATCTCCATAGAGGGAATGCTTTCCAAGCTGAGTTCCCAGACAAGAGTCAAGAACCAACCTTGTGAACGGGCCTTTCTAAGGATAGCCCCATCCTGTTCTGGTAACACTCCTCTGCATAGACGTGCATTTTGTTTTTGTAAGTAGTTTGCAAAAATACAGTAACAACTATGGGATGGCAATGTACCTTTTCTCTGGACTGTCATCAAGACCAGATGTCACATTTGATAAAGTTATCTGGAGCCAAAGATGAGAAAATTTGATAATTGTCGTATAATATATTTTTAAGCATTCCATGAGCCTAATCATTTGTTAGTTTTGTTTTTGTGGATTTTTTTGATTAGGTTTTTGTCATTGTGTGGTTGTGCTGGCTGGAGAGAGAGAGAGAGAGAGAGAGAGAGAGAGAGAGAAGAAAAATGAGAAATTACCCCCTGGAAGGGATTGGCCACACTACAGTCCTCTCTTCTCCATTCTCTCCTGGGAGTTCTGGCACATGCACCTGGTGTGATTTTCAAGCCACCAGGTCAGAGACCCCAGATGTAGTCAGCCATGTGGGAGTCCAGTGCCTTAGCCATCATGCCACCTGTTGGCCCCAGCCGAATAGTTTTAAATTCCAGTTCAGACTTAACCTGGATTACATTTTGCATATGCAGGCAACTGCTTCCAGAATTCCCTGGCTGGAGTTCCTTGCACTTCAACCTGGGTCTTATTGCTGCTAGACTCAGCCTAGACCATGAGTCTGCTTGTTCCTGAGTGGTTATATCTGTAGGTGGATATTCTCATAACTTCACAGACTGCCCCGATATTTCACTATTGCAGTATGAATACCAAATTGGACTTATCAGGAGACAGAATGAAAACCTAGGGAAGGGTGTTAAAATGCTAGTGATTTTTTTTGGTCAAATTAACCCAACCATTTTAAAGCCATTTAGGCAATCAAAACAATTTAGAAATTATGTTTTCTGTTTTAAATAACAACTGTTCTAAAAACAAAAATAAAATGAATTAAGAGGTTTTAGGAAGGCACATTTTAAAATGATGGAGGGTGGAGACGTGGCCACCCATTTGCCTTCCTCCTAAAAGACAGAGTGTCATCCTTCTCCTCCGCAGATTCTTCAAACTCCCCCACAAATTCCTCCTGGTCTCTTCTCTCTGAGACTGAGGCTTTTACAGGGTGTCATCAGAAACTGCAGAAGGGAGAGCAGCAAGCACTTGTGGAGAGAAAGGGAAAAACAGGTTGAGAGCCCAGACCTACGGAGCTTCTCACTAGGAAGCAGACTCTAGAGCCCATTTATTGAACACGATATTGAACGATCCTTTGCGCTAACACAGTTTCAATCTTCTGTGAAATGAACATCCTTCCCTCTTGTTAGGGCTTAAGTGACACAGCTCTGGTTTGACTGACAGTGTTTTCTTTATAGGGAATTTAAATGACTTTCCTTTGGGCTTTCCTAATAAGCTCAGTGAACAATAACACTGTGTGTGTGTGTGTGTGTGTGTGTGTATGTGTGCGCGTGTGCGTGCGTGTGTGTTCTTTGCACTTTCTCTTTCTCTCCTTGGAATGAAATTCTTGTCAAAACCCAGTAGCTCTCAGAAGGGAACACTGAGAGATCGATTCCTTGTCATTTCAGTATTCTCGTCCCTTCCGTCGAAAACCAGACAATCTCCTTAGATAGGACGGGAGTATTTTTCATGGTAAGATCTACCCCATGCTGAAGTTTCCTCTTCTTTTGTATACATGTATGTTGCCTCCATTCGAATAGTTGCTGGCAACCGAAGACCTTTTCTGTCGAATGCTACGGGATTCAAGTAAGAACTGCCACAGCCATGTCTGACAGAGCCTGAGGGGCGGGTGTGAAAGGTCATCTCCCATGCTTCCATTGGGCATTTAGTTGGAGGGATGGAAAAATGGAAACATTCAAGAATTATATTTTTTATTACCAAATACACACTTATTAAAATAAACCTGGAAAAGTTATAGGAGTCAAACTTACAGTAGTGAACACTCTTTAGGAGAGAATGTATCTCCCAGAGAGAGTATGTAGGTATAGTCATGCCGTGTGTCTCCTGAACACAGTGTGATGAAGATGTGGCTCTTTCAGTGACTTACGGTCTGGGGACAGGGTGGGGGTGGGTGTAGAGTGTCGCGTGAAGAGGAAGCTGCAATCGTAGTGAGGAGTGTGTGCTGTGATGGGCATTTAACCAGAGCTATGCCAGTCTTCCTGGAAGGGGCCTCTGAGCTTTCATGCTGAAGGCTGCATGGGAATGGTGCAGGCAGGGAAAGGTTATCCCACTGGAGGGAGAGGAGAGACTCCCCAGACAAAGGGGACAGGACAAGCAAAGCTCTGCAGGGAGAAAGCAGGATGCCCTGAGGAGTCTGCAGCATGAATAGTGTGGCTGCAGTATGGAGTCCAGAAAGTGAGGGCTGAGTTGAGGCGGGAGAGGTGAGTGAGCTCAGATCACAAAGAACCCTGCCCACCATGTTAAGAAATGGAAACTTTTTCATTTTGGTGTTTTCCTTTCCCGTCTCTCACCTTTGCATAGTGGTCTCTTAGTTGAAATCACAGTGCAAATATTTCGTCAAAATGAGGATTAATAAGCACAGACCGTGTCCCAGGAGCTGTGTGCTCGAATTTCATCTTTGTGCATCTGCAGAGTGAGCCAGTGTGGCAGGAATTGGAGAGCACGTGCAGAGGCTAGAAGACCTTCCTTACAATCCTGGCCCGGCCAACATTAACCGTAAATATTGCTACCTCTGTTAGCACAGTCCTTTTGACAATCACACGAACATCGTGTGTTAGTCCCACAGATAGGAGCACAGTGAACTGACAGGACATGAGTTTCTGGTTGCATATTTAGGTTTTGGTAGCCAGGAGTCGCCTCTCCTGTCATGTAAGGAGCTGGGACTTTGTAAAGAAACACCCAAGAAAGCAGGACTGTTTTAGGAACCAGGAATGGCCATTTTTCAGGGTCAGAGACAACTGTAGAGACTGCGTAGCCCCAGGAGTTGGGGGTCTTTAGTATTTTGTGGTGGTCCTGCTTCTCCGTGTGTCTACATAACATCTCTGAGCAGTCAGCCAATTCACTTCATCAAGATGCAAGAGCCTGAGGGGCTCTCAGACTCTTACCACTGTTTCGTAGCTTTCAGCTTATTAAGTCAGGGACCTGTTTCATTAGATTTCCTTGTAAGTATTTCAGTCATTTCAAGGATTATAAATGCTATTAAATTTTAAATTTCAGTGTCCAAAGTTAATTGATAACACGTGGAAATACAATTGTTTTTTTTTTTACTTTATTTTTTTAGAGCAGTTTTGACTTTGCAGCTGTATTAAGAAGGCACACCGATTTCCCATATGCCCCTCGTACCCTCTCGTATACATTTCAACACTCCCACGAAAGGTGCATTTGTTACAACTGGTCGACCTGCATTGACACACCACCGTCACCCGAGGTCCACGGTTCACTTTGTACAGTTGACTCTTGTAGATCGGTCCTGATCCTTTAACCTTGCGGACCTCACTTATTCATTCTCGGGGGTTTGTAGATTACTTGGGGTTTTTCCATATAATCATGTCATCTGCAAATATGAACAGTTTCATTTCTTCGTTTGCTAACCTCTATTTCCTTTACTTGACTATTGTACCGGCTAGAATTTCCAGAACTAGATCTAAAAAGAGTTGTGAAAATGGACATCGTTGCTTCCTTTCCCGTCACACAGGAAACAGGCCCAGCATTCCACCAGGAGAACAATGTTAGTTGCAGCTTTTTTTCTAGACTCTGTATCAGGTTGAGGAAATCTGTGTTCTTGTTTTCTGAGGGGTTTTGATAAGGAATGAGTGCTGAAATTTGTCGGATGTTTTAGCCATCAGTTGATAAGATTGTGTGGTTTTCCTCTGTACCCTGTTACTATGACGTGTTATAGTGGCTTCAGATCACCGTCTCGCACTCGTAGTCATGTTCAGTTTTTCCATTTCCAGAAAATGGACCGAAGCATCGTGTCTGCCTCAGAATCTCAGAATCTCAGAATGGAGGAGAGGAGATTGTGGAGTGGCCATCTCCCCTGGGGGGGCGATTTCTCGCTTCCTGTCTCTCTGTCTCTGTGGCGAGCACATGTGCCCTATAGCAAAAACCTCTCAAAAAAATAAATAAATAAATAGAGACAAAGTCTTACTTTTCCATTGTTAATCTGAGTCTGTTAATCATTATTTAAATCGTTTAAAATGTTTAAACTCTTACTATTGTTGTTATTAAGAGAGAGTGCATTTTGAGAACAAGTTTGTACATGCATGCTTTCTCTAAACCCACTAGTCAAGAGGGTTCAGCTGATGAGTCACCCGTTACAGGGAGATCCATTTTTAAGTAATAACCAACCTTGATCCCACTTTTGTCATTGGAATGGGAGGTGGAAATTACTAAGTTATCTTGGACTATCATTTTTTAAGAAAAGTTCATTTTTTTTTATGAGTGACAGAAACAGAGAGAGACACACAAAGAGATTCAGAGAGAGGAAGAGACACAGAGAGAGGCAGAGCGAGGGAGACAGCACCCCAACAGAGCCTCCATGCTACACAGTGTCCCCAGCCTTCAGCCTTTTTTTTGTAGATCTAGTACTGGAAATTCATGCTCCTGGATCATGGGCAGACACGAGCCTAAGGAGCTCAGGGAAGTCTCCAGACATGAACCGGGAACCTTCCTGTGGAACTGCCTTGCAGAGTGCTGTGTTTTACCGTTACGCCGCCAGCAGACCCCGTACCATCAGTTTTTAAAAAAGTTGAAGGGCGTTTTGGATGGTGAATGCTTTGAGGGGCTGGAAGAAATACCCTTACAGTTTACTTTGTAGGCCTCTAAAGAGATGGAAAACTTCACTAATTATTTATAAAATTAAACGTGGTAGCAATGTTTTCTTTCCTTTCCTTTTCTTCTTTTCTTTTCCTTTAATATCCTTATCCAAATGCGGTGAATAGGCATAGGGCTGATCATTTGGAAGCAGGTTTAAGATGCTGGTGTGTGTTAGTGACCCATCTCTGCGCTCACTCTTGCCCTCACCACAGATGGCTCTAGCCTTTGGGATTCTTCCTGCGTACTCCTCTGGTCCCCACTGCTGACCCTCTACCCTCATCTGCTTTGACGTGGCAACAACAGCTCTCGGCTGCGGCAGCCTCCGTGTGTACTCTGGCAGCTGCCAGGCATTTGAATCTTCTTCTGGGAGGAAATAGTGTGAATTTCAATGAATACAGCAAACTAAATTGTTATAATCACTGAGACTGTTTGGATTACAAACTCTCCACTTGACTCAAATGAGGAAAAAACATTGTCAAATGGAAGATTAGTCCAAATACACTGCTTGTGATTAGTATCTTATTTTTTCCAGGCAGTTTTTACGCCTCTTTTAAGCTGTCATTCCCTGTGCGTTTTAGACACATGTGAGAGAGTTTAGGTCAGTTGGGTCTTTTCCATTTCTGACTCAATTTTCTATTCCTTCTGCTTTCAACCCTGCCAAGAAATAGTTCTCAGTGGATTTCATTTCATCTCCTCTGGCCCGTGGCTTAATGGCTTCTGCAGGGTCATGATCGGTGTGTTTTCCCACTTGCACACCATCGACTGCAATGTGAGGAATGGGCATTTGATGCCCTAGGAATTGCTTTTTTTATTATATAACTTTTTTTTTAAAAAAAAGAAAAGTTCATTCATTTAGTTTTTCTATGACAGAAAGTGAGAATAAGAATGTGTGAGAGAGAGAAACAGGCACTGCCCACAGAGTCCACATGGCACCCCCCAGCCCTCAGCCTAGCCAGCCTGGATTATGGACACATCCAGCACAGTGTTCAGGGAGGACTTGGGACACCAGCCCAGGGCCTTCCATGTGGGTCCAGCTGTGCCAGGGCTGTGCCACTCTCTGACTCCTGTTGTAAACAAATACTCTCCTGCAGCCAAGTATTATATCCAGCAAGGAACTTGGCAATGCCAAGTGCTTTTCTCATATTTTATTCTTTCATTTCTTCTGTTGTTTGTTTGTTTGTTTGTTTTTGTTATTGTTGTTGTTGCTTGTCTGTTTGCTTTTGCTTTAGAGTTGTGTGAGCTCACCAGAGAAAGACAGAGTGGAAGGAGTGAAATATCACCTCCCAGGGGGGCATTGCCACATTACAGTCCCTTCTCCTTAATTCTCTTCTTGAGATTTTGGGCTCATACACACACACACACACATCTGGCATGTTTTTCAAGCCATGAGGTCCAGGACTCAAATTGGGCAGTTGGCCATGTGGGGTCCAGTACCTTAACTTCTACCCCACCTGCTGGCCCTTAGTCTGTCTTTCACATATCACAGAATATGATATATTTTCAATATTAAACTTATTTAAATGCTGCTTGCAAGTATCTCAAAACCATTGATTTGGCGTGGGAACAGGGTGGGAGATCTTGCTAGGAAATTCTGGGAGGGTGTATTTTGATTTAATACTGAAGATTCTCTTTTCCTTCCCTTCATGGTTCTGAACATCTTAACATTTTGGCCTTGATAAGTTCTATCTAAGCTTTTCTTTTCATGTATCTATTTTTTCCAGTTACATTGCATATTCTTTGAAGAAAAAGACCTTTACATTTCCTTTTCTATTCCCACAGCAGGGAGCATTATGGTAATTATGATGTTGTCAGAGCTCAGCAAGTTGGAGTGGAACAGCACTCTGTGCTCTTCGTGCAAAGACTTATGGAATAAGCAAGATCCTTTGCTTTCTCTCACAGAGCCTATGGTCTGTTAGTAGGATATGAAGTACATAAAAATATATCATCAAAAGTATATATGAGCCATGAGGAAGATAAAGCCAAAGTATTAAAAAACTAGGCAGGATAGATCATATAAGGAAAAGCTTCATGAACAGCTTATTCAAGCTAAGTCTGGGGCTAGATGGTGGCGCAGTGGTGAAATGAAGTGCTCTACACGGCTGATCCACATGGAAAGGTTCCAGGTTCACATCCAGAGACCTCTCTGAGTACATCATGTGTGCTCATGATCTGGGGCTGCCTAAGTCTGGGAGTGAATCACAGCATCAGGACACTGTTCGGGATATACTCTTGGTTTCTCTGTCATGGAAGAAATAAATAAATAACCAAAGAAGAAGCAGCAGCAGTAGCAGCAACAGCAGAAGCAGAAGAAGCAGAAGAGGAAGAAGAAAATGCAATTCTCATAGGAGTAGGATTTGAAAAAGTGCCAGTTAAAAGTGTGAGAGGAAAAAGAAAAGACTGTCTTGGACAAAGATTACAACTTGAATGAAAAGGTGCAGGAACGTTCAGTTGATAAGCAGCGTGTTTTCTATTTCAACCATACAACAGAGAAATGGAGAATATATGTAATCCCTGTCCCCTGAGGCTAGATGGTTCTGAATCTGGGCACTTGCGGTGACATCTGGCTCTCTATGCCACCTCTGCCAAGGG
>NW_006160006.1:127701-180882 GCF_000334495.1 Tupaia belangeri chinensis | reverse complement strand
GTTCAGCAGTCTAAACCTGTGCATCCTGGGACAGGGAAAGCTCACTGCCTCTTTATGCACTTTTCTGTCGTCCAGGCTTGCTCATGGTTGGACTATAGTAGGAGGCAGGGCTCGAAGGAGAGGGTGCCAAATTAGAGGAACTGGTAGAGTCAGTGTGAGGGCTTCCCAGTTAAATAAATACATATTTGTCTGTTTATTTATTTTATGATTTATTTATTTCATGATTGCTTATTCTGCACAGCAAGAGAAACAATAATTACAGTGAAGACTACCCTCAGAATGGGAGAAAATATTTGACAGAAATGCTTCAGATAAGGGATTGATAACTAGTTATTTATTTTTTAAAATCATGATTATAGTTCCCATTTAGCAAAGCCAAAATGGCAACTGAGGGGAGCTATAGGAATGGGAAGACTGTTAGGGAACTATTTTATAAGGACCAGAACCTAAGCAGGGAAATGTTTAAAGAAATAGAAAAGAGAGGACAGATCTGAAAAGCTTTTGTAACATGGAGAATGTTTTTTAAAATACCAGACTCACATGTTCCCATTCTCGTCAGCCCTAATTGTTCCTCATCACCCTGTGGCTTTTCACCCATTGAAACTGGAAAGTCATTATTTCTGGAGGAGGATAGATAAAGCCTAGAAAAAGCAGGCATGGCTGATCTTCCAGGATGAAAATGGGTGTGCTTTCAGGGCCATAGTGAGACAGTAGTCTGAAAGGAAGCATTTTGTATTTCCAAAAGCCAGCTCACTGAGTGACAGAAAGCAGGAAACAACAGCAAAAGATCTGTGCTTTCCTGCAAGCCCGAGCCGATGGTATAAGCATGGAGTTTGCAGTATACCATCGCATTGATGCAGGATATGAGGTCAGGACCATTTTCCTGAGGATGGAATGGAAAAAATCCAGCAGCAGGCAGGATACAGATTCAGAGGGACAGTTTCTTCTTTTCCCTTCCAGGAGTCTTTGTATCTAGGGAGACAGGACAGAGAAGGCAGCAGAGAGCCTGAGGCACTCACTACCTGCTGGAGAGGCATTGGATTTGGGCTGGAAAGTGTTGAAGAAAAACCTGCATCTACCCACAGAAAAGCACTGGATTGCAACAAGGAAGCTGAGTAGGGTCCAAGGGGTGCTGTCCTCTGTACAGACAGAGTGTATGAAAGCAAAGCTGAATTTAGTTGTAGAAAATAAAATGATTTTCTTCCAAAGAAATCAATTGATATAAAATTTTATCTCGGCTACACTCAAGATGCAAGATGTGCAGGGCTGCTGTTTTGAGGTTGGTAAAAATTTTTCCTCCTTTTACTTATACTTGAGAAATTTAGACCCAGGGAAGTTGCCTTGGTTATATAGTTGAGGAACAGAGGTGGGACTAGGATCTGAAGAGGCCCTTGAATTACAAATTTTGATTGAGAACCAAAGGTACAGCCAAAATGATCTAGTCTAGATATTTTTCTAAATAAAAAAAGCTTAAGATGATCTCCTCTAGAATTTTTCCAGATAAGGAAATGCGAGTCTGCCCCCCCCATTTAGATTTGTTTCCAGATAAAGAAACTTAAGTAAATGAAGTGATCCACTCAAAACTTTTAATCTATTGTTGAGGATGAGCTGGGATTCGTCCCCCTAGCCTGGATAGATATGGCAAAATTATCATCCATCCATTTGACATTTATTTTTTAAATTATGTGTAGATGTGAGTGACAATTCTGGCAGACTGCTATATAGTTATTTTATGCTAATCTAGAAAGCTTGGACTTTAGGGGTTTACATTTTTTTCTTCTCTAAAATAAGGGTGATGGCTATCTGACTCTTTTACCATGAGGATCTAGAAATTATTCTTGTCTGTGAAGAGTTTAAGGCTCCTTGGATTTGGCTTAAGGTTTTGAAAGTTTCCATTTTTTATCATTATTTTGTCCTCATGATGGCAGCTTTACCCTGTAATCACTGACTCAGGTTTTTAGGAGTTTAGGCTTAAAGATTGACTGGCTTCATTTTATGGGGAGCTGCATGGCTGCAGTACAGCACAGCTGTGCTGGAAGCAGCAACTCCACAGATTCTGGACAGGAGTGAACTATGATGTGGGACAGAAGTGCTCCTATCATTCATCTAATGATCCTCTGTTCTTTTCACGGGTACGTTTCTCATTAGAATGTTTATAACGTGAAATATGAAGTTGTTTTGTGAGGCTCTTTCCTAGTCTGAAGGATGGGTCAAACAGAGACAGGAGTTGGAAAAGAGGCAGTGTTGTTTATTGCTGAGTTCAAGGTGAGCTCACAAAGCTCTAGTAGCACTCACAAATGCTACCTCCTTCTTGGAGCTAGTAATGCTCATGGACAATGGTCACAGGTGTTTTCCTCCCTCTTGGAGCTCAAAGTGTGCAGACCTGAGCTGAGCCAAGCCAAGGCTGATTTAAGCCAAGGCCATCAAGGCTGAGCTAAGCAGGGATACATCTAGCTAAGCAAGGCTAGCTTCTTTCTCTCAAGGGAGCTGCAGTCAGTAGTGGCTCATTGCCAAAACCAAACTGCCACACATACACATGCAGTACATGCCGTGGCATAAAACAGCAAAGTCATAATTACATTACAAGCACAAAGGTACACTACAACTAATAACATAAAGTGTTTACCCCGTGGCCTTCAGACATGATAAGATTGTACATGAGGGAGCCAGATTAATTCATCCTGACTCCATTTGCAATATGGAAGTCTTGTTAACTTTGTGGACAATCAACTTTTTCTTTTTTTCCTTCCTTGAAGTTGTTCCCACAATTTTGGGGAAAAGAAGAAGGTCTTCACACCACAGTCCATGCCCAGCCTCAACCAGCCCTAGATCATGGGCACAACATGCCTGTTGTACTCAGGAAGGCCTCCGAGTGCTCACTCTTCCATGTAGATCAACCCTGAAAAGTGTTGTGCTTCAATGCAGCATCACCCCCAGACCCATTATTATCTTTTCCCTCATTCCATTTTTTATATTTATCAATATTAGCCAGTAATGGGGAATGGGTTGTGGTGATGACCAATTAAATGTTAATAAGAGCCCAGATCTTAAGGTTAAGTGAGGTGGAAGGAGGCAGGGTCCTCTTTAGTGCTCATCCTTTGGCATGGTTTTGAATAGGACTCGGAGAGCCAGCAGGAGGCGCTGATGCCCGCAGGCTCGCCACCCAGTGTCACGGCTTCTCCCCTGCTGCACACCTCTATGTCTATGGCTTGCGTGCTCTCTCTTTCCTCTCCCTTGTAGCTAAACTTCTTGAAAACACAAATTTCTTAAATGATACAGGATTTTTTTTCCTATTAAATTTCATGATAGTTACAGAAATTATTTTGTAATTTCTGCCTGGCTGCCATTGTGTTGTGACCCCTAGAGTTTAGTATCTTTATGAGTTGAACAAGCATTTTTCTTTTCTTCTTTTCTTTTGAGAGTGGGTTTTTTTTTTTTTTTTTTTTTTTGGTCACAGGAAGGTGGCCAGGTCTTGCTCACTCCTCACCTGGTTTCCCCCTTCCTACATTAAGGATAAAGTAGAACTACAGACACATGCTCCTTTGAGTCAGTGTCCTGGCTTTGATGTGGCCCTGCTGTTCTATACGATGGAGCAGCAGGCAGGTTCAGTGGGCCCTGACAGTCACTTCCAGGTGGGCAGCAGAGAGGAGTTCCCTGGCCTCCTGTGGCTGCCATTGATGAGGTGGTGGTCTCGGAGGTGCTGGTCCAGGGTCTTGGAGCTCAGCAGAGTTGGGTCCCCGGGTCTGGCTGCCACGTGATCTGGTTGTGCTCCGAGGGCAGGCCGCTTCTCCTGGAGGTGGCACTTCCACTGGCTCAATTGCTACAGCTTTCTGAGCAAGGATTATGGTGGGCTCTGCTCATGCACTTCATTTTATCATTTTTAAAAGACAGAGTCTCATTGTGTTGCAATCTTCCTGCCTTGGCCTCCCATGTTACTGGAATTACAGGTGCACACCATCATGCCTGGCTCTTGGTGGGACTAGGAGTTGGCCTCCCACGTGGCCCCAGCCTGCAGACTGCAGCATCTGAGCAGCACACAGCACTGCAGCTGTTCTTCAGGTCCTCCTTCTGAGCTGGACCACACACTGATCAGCCTCTGCCCACCAGGGTGTCTGCCTCAGGCCAGGTGCCCATCCAGTACCTGGGCAAGGGAGACAGTGCATCCTCCACCCACCCGGGGGCTGGGGTCAGTGTGGAGCTCTGGGCAGGGGAACAGGCGGGTAAAGGATGGGCACTGTGTGTATCCGCGGTGGCACTGCTGAGGGGCTTGGGCAGCAGCAGCTGGAGCTGGGGGAGAGCAGGTTGCCTGTGATCTGAGGATGATCTTCGAACTGCAGTTCCTATGCAAATAAGGACTTCTTTTCCTGATTATCACCTCCTCATTGGGTTTTCTCTGGCTGTATCCCTTTGCAATGTCTGCAGATTCTTAGTGCCAGTCGGAATGAAGATAGGAGCAGGCACAGTGCCACCAGAGTGGGCGTCTCGGTCTGAACTCTGCAAACCATTCCCATGTGTGCTTAGAGAAAATCGACATTCCTTTTCCATCAATTTTGCAAGTGGGATTATGTGCCCTGGAAAGAGACCCTGACCTGGAAAATAAATTGGGCAGAGAACACTGAGTTTCCAGACCGAACGATAAAGACCTAACAAAGCATTAAGGTCTATGCAGTGCTGGGGCTGCAGATGTGGCCGGTTTGCGATTGCCATTATTGCTAGCTGTCCCCAGTTGCTTCTCAGAACTGCCAGGCTGGCTTACATCTGCAGTGGGGATACCTTCTTTGTGCTTTTCTTCTCAGCATCTTTCATCTGATTTGTAAACTGAAGCGGTGGGATGGTTGACAAAGGTTCGCCTTGTTTATTACGTTTTTGCTTATGTCAGTCGAATCGCCGAGCCAAAAGGTTGGAAATAAACATCTGCAGAGCTTTGGCAAACAACAGGGTCCGCCCTCTATAGCTAAGGAAACTCCTTAAAAAACCTTATCTTCTTCCAGCCATGGTAGCACATGTGGGATAAAACTTCTTAGTGGGCTGAGGCCATGTGGGAGGCCTGGGTTCGATTCTTGGCCCACTCTAAAAAGCTTGGCATGGTTTTGTGTGCCTATAGTCCCAGCTATTCAGGAGGATGAGGCAGGGGACCTGTCTAGAATCACATGCACACACACACACACACACACACAGAAGAAAAAATTCTTATCTCGTTATATGCTTTTAATAGGATAAGGCAGTGTTTATTCAAACCTGGACCCTCCTTTGACTCACGACTCCGCAGAATAATTGCATTTATCTTAATCTTGAGACCCATTAGCACAGTTTCAAGGAAAAAAAAAATCAGCTCTTTTTTCCTACATAGAAGGAACTTATATTAAAATTAAAAAAAAAAATACTGTGACAAGGCCCTCTGTGTTTTCATCTTGCTCTGGAGTGTATGAAAAATGTTTGAAAAGTCTAGACAGTCTAGAAAAAAACCTAGGAAAACTTCGATGTGGTTGATGAAATGGTGCCTGTTGAAGAGTACTGTGTTTCCCCCCTTTTTTATTAAGCTCATATGCATTCTTAGTGAGGGAGTTGCGGTAGGATTGGAAAATCTTAATGACATCTCTGCCTGTTTTGTATTCAGGGTCATTTAGGAGTTGTCCCTGGTGTCCCCCTGTCCGCCTAGCACATCATGCCCCCCGTGAGAGGTTCAACTATAAACGCCTCACAGTCCTTCCCCCAGAAACAGCCCCTGTTTCCTCAGAGCTGCAGTGTCCTGTCTCTGTCACTGATGTTTGATCACGGGCCCCTGATGTCGTCATTCTCAGACCTGTCCCTCCCACTGCCCATGACCCTGTGAGAACAGGGACCTCGACTGCCCCTTCTCTTCCACCCCCATGACGGCTAGCAGGTTCCTTCCACACGGTACCCATTTAATGTGGATTTGAAGACGAGGTAGATGTTGGTTGTCACATGGTTACCTGAATTTGGGAAGAGTGACTTCCTGTGTTCGCATCCTGTGCAGCATATGCTTTTTACAGAGTCCTATATCGGCCTTTCCGGGAAGGCAGGGGCAGCCCAGACAGGAGAGCGTGGTGGTCCCTCTCTGTCCCTGCCCATCTTCCGCTCTCTCTGCCATGCCTGTGGCTGAGGTGCCACCTTGGATTGTTTTTCCCTTTGAGATTCTGCAGTACCGTTGTGGCATGTCAGCTGCGGCTGCCTCATGAGAGGGACCGTATTCCCATTTATCTTTCAGTTGGAGGCATCTTGGGTCTGGGCTCGGCCCCTTTGAGCTGAGGCCTGTTGTGTGTCGGGTAACGGTGTGCAGTCACAGGCAGATCAGGGAGCCCTTCGCACGGAGCCAGCACGCAGCCTTCACCGGGAAGCATCCTTCATGGTTCCAAGAGTTTTCTGGAGCCCCAGGAATATTCTAGCCCCCGCAGCTGCCGATAGAGCATTGGGGTATGGAATCACACCATTCTGAGCTACTGGAAAATTGCAGTTCAAAAACATCTCAGCAGGTTTGGATCTCCCTCCCAAAGAGTACCCGCCACCCTCTTCATAGTGACTTCGCAGGCCAGAATTCAGCCACACTGTCCTCAGGGCCCTTCTGGTAAGTCCCCCACTATAGAAAGTACTGCCTGTGGCCTGCAGTCTTGTCTACAAGACAAGACTCGGAATACTCTGTTCTGGGACCCCGTGGGCCCCTCTTCTATGCCAGACACAAATTCCTCCCCTCCCTACTCCTGGCCTTACAAAGCTTATTTCTTTCTTTGGTGAAAGAGAGAGACAGACAGACAGAGATAGAGACAGAGAGACAGAGAGACAGAGATAGAGACATGCTGGTGTTCTCCAGCAAGGCCTTTATCTCACAACCCATTCCCAGCCTCAGCCAGCCAGGATGCTGGGCACACAAGTGCCTGTGTGTTTGGGAAGCCTCTGGATGTGAACCTGGGACCTTCTCTTCCCTTGCCTGGGCAGGTCATCTGAAGAGTGTGGGCAGAGCCTCCTCCAGGCCCACCCCTCTCCACTGGTCACTCCTGCAGGCAGCAGCTAGCTTGTCCATCCAGAACCAAGCCTGGCTTTCTCCTGCACCTTCTGCGTCTTTGCCAGTGGCAGCGCCGACCTCTCAGTCACACAGGCTGACCCTGAGCCGCATTCTGGGCAAATGCTCTCTTTTTCTCTCCTTGTGTGATTGGTCTCCAAGTCTCAGGGATAATGTCCAAGAAATATTTATTATGTTTTTGTTTTTTTCATGCACACAAGGAAAACAGAGAGAGCGCACTCTGGCAGGATTTGGTTATGGAGAGAGCTCCTTTCCCTGGCCCTCTAGCTCCTGTTGGCCATCTGCATGCACGCCCAGTGGCGTTTTCAGGCTGACCTAGGGATTCGAACCGTGTCGGCCATGTGGCTTCCAGCGGTGCTGTCCAGTGTGCTACAGATGGCACCAAGAAGTGGCCCAGATGGTTCTGGAAGGTTAAGTTTCCCTGCATCTGTGCTTTCCCCTAAGGGTGAACACACCTCTGCTAGTACATGTGGGCAGTCAGAGACGCCGTGTGGCGTAGCGATGAGAGCACAGACGAAGGAGACGTGCTGTCTGGCCCAGACCCGGTTCCTCCATGTATTTGCTGAGTGTCTTGGGCCACTTGCTGATCACTTGGTCTCAATTCCTTATCTGTAGAGCGGGTATGATAATCTGCCTCCTAGGAGGTATCAGAGAAGTAGGAAAAGGCAGATGGGGTGGGTCGTAGTTGGGAGGGTGAATGTTTACAGAAAGCATGGAATGTTTCAGACTAACGCAGAGCATGAGCATTAATGGAATGTAAAATAATCTATTTTTATTTTATTTACCTTTATTCATTTATTTACTTATTTCAATTTGACCAGAGAGGGAGAGAGAGAGAGAGAGAGAGAGAGAGAGAGAGAGAGAGCAAGCTGCCAGGTCCAGGACTAGAACCATAGTCAGCTATGTGGGAGTCCAGCACCCTCTACCACCAAGCCACCTGCCAGCCTCAGAATAACATAATCTTAAACTGTAAAATAAGCTCGAGCTAAATAGGCGTTCCATTCCGTGCCATCTCCCTGGGTGTAGCAGCAGTACGATTTCTGTTGCAGATAACTTTCTTTATAGGTTTAATATCTTGAAGTGCTTTAGCTAATACCATAATAATCAGCCCCTTGGGGAGACAGCTGGCTACTAGGTAGTATTGGCACCAGGGGTGAGTGGGGAGGCAAGGGCAGGAGAGGCATGGTGGGCGGGTAGCCCTGAGAGTCTTACCTTACTGCCATCGAAATTAGCAATGCAGATTGCATTTATTTGTCACTGGGCTTTCTCTTAGTTTTGTTCCTCCCCCCACCCCCATTTCTAGTTCTATTTCCATACCCAGAAAGGCTGCACCAAGAGATAAGGCTTTGTCGATCCCGCCCCATGCAGCTTCTAAAATAATTCTGCAAATACCAGCCCCTCTGGTCCTGCTCTGTAATAGCCGCTTTCCGAAAGAAAGGCCCTCATTTGTGTGCCGCGGCTTCCTCGTAGGTGGAGAGAAGAGGGGGACGGGAGGAGTTGGGCTGTGTGTGTTGTCTTGTCTAAAAGCAGCAGCTTCCTTCTTCACCCCTCCCACGTCGAGGTGCGCACTGTGTGCGTGTTGGCGCCCTTCTGCACAGGATGTCCCCAGGTGTCACTCCTCTGGGGCTGTGCTGGCTCCATCTGGGCGCATCAGGCCTCCCCATCATACTGGCTGATGCTCAGGGCTGGGGAGGAGAGGGCACGGCCACCCCAGGAGAAGGGAGCACATGGCAGCTACGAGGTGACACCTGTCAAGAATCACAGCCTCACCCCTGAGCTTATCACTGTTGGCACCCAAATAGCGTCTCACCCTGAGCTGAAGATGGAGAAGGGGATGGGGGTCCTGTGCAGCCCCAGACTCTCGCCTTCAGGTCAGACTGTTCTCGGCCGGTAGCCATTGGTGTTCTCCTCAGAGCTGCCTGTTACCCTGTTCCGAGGTGCCCCCTGAGGACGGGGTCCTTGACCCCACTGTTCTCTTCTGCCCTGCCTGCAGGCACTGCCTTCCCCTTTGCTGGGTTTATTGAATTCTGCACGTGCTGAGTAGCTCTGTCTGGTCCCCAAAATGTGAGGCTGATGGCAGGGGTCACTGTGGCGGTGCTTTAGGATGTGGCAGGCTAACTGCGTGGCCACCTCTGGGCCCTCCTGAACCCCGTTTCTTTGTTTTGGAGAATGGGGATGAAGGACACTAGCCATTGAAGTTACAATGCTTGGGGGCCAGCAGATGGCGCAACAATTGCGTCGCTGGACTCCACCGTGGCCGAGATCTAGTGGCTTGAAAATCACACTGGGCACATGTACATGCGTGCAAAAGATCCAGGAATAATGGAGGAGAAGAGATTGTGGCATGGCCATCCCCCCAGAGGGTGATTTCTCACTGTCCCCCTCACTGTCTCTCTCTCTGCTCTTGGCCATCTCACGTGCCCTAAGGCAAAAACCTCTTAAAAAAAAAAAGTTTGTGCTGGCTCCATAGCCTCATGATTAAGGGATTCAGACCCTCCAGGGTTGACTGTGATCGAGTCCCATCCCCAGCCTCATGATTAAGGGATTCAGACCCTCCAGGGTTGACTGTGATCGAGTCCCATCCCCAGCAGCTTCAAAAACTCAATCCTGACAGGATGGAGAAACGGAAGGGAAGGGATTGTGACACGAACATGCCCCATCGGGGGGAGGGTGTGCTGCTTTCTCCCTGTCTCTCCCTGTCTCTCTGTCTCTCACTGCCAAGCACATGTGCTCTCTGGCAATAAAAGAAAAGGAGAGCACAACAAAAACAAACCAGAATGCTGCAGTGAGACAGCAGGCCGCACTCGCACAGCTCCCGGGATGGTCTTGCAGCATACTGGGTGGGGCCCTCGGGCTGCCCAGAGCGTGCTCGGTCACTGGCTCTGTCTCCAGGTGGGCACGTTTCCTTTGTTCATTAATCGGGCCTTCTGTAAAATGCCGTAAACCGCTGTCCATGCACCGGTGAGGCTTTTAGTCAACATGGCTACCACCCTCCACTTCCTTTCTCGACCTGCTAATGAGGCCCACCGACCACGTTGTGGGGAAGGAGAGAGTTCCAGTTCTCCCCTCGCTGCTCTGCTTCTCCCTGCCAGTGAAGCTGAGCCCCTGTGCCCCGGAGCCCCTCAGCCTTTGCGCCCAGTGTGGTGTGAAGACGCCTCTGAACTCCCCTCAGAGCTTCTACTTACTACCCAGCAGTCCTGCTGCAGAGTGCTCAGTGCCTGAGCTTAGTGGTTAGCCAGGAGGTGCTTGGCTGCAGACATGGCCTGCAGTAAATCAGCCCCTCCTTGTTAATGACCAGCATGCATTTCCCTGGAAGCTGCAGTGAGTGACCTCGGGACCCGTCTCCCCAGGTGCTTGCTGCCCTGGTCCTGTCACTGCAGACTCTGCCCTGAGGGGTGTTACGTGACACACGGTCCATGGCCCTGGCGTGTGCATCCACCTTTGCAGTGCTCCACGGGAAAGAAGAGAGAAGTCATTCCAGAGCAAGGCCAGCCATCATTTTAACTGCCCTAGAGTCGTTCTCTTTTTCTCCTTTCAAAGAAGAACGTCTCTTGGTTGATTAAAAATCCTAATTGCCAAGATGCTTTTTACATGGTTGAGATAGCTTGACCCCAAGACATGGGCACGAAGTTCTGGCATCTGCTCAGAAGCTCTCCGGCGCTGCAGAGATAACAGCTCCTCATCTGGCCCCAGTTGTGGGCTGTGAAAGGCATTATCTATCAGGACGCTGTGCGATTGCAGAGCTGGTAAGAGACGTGGAAATGCAAATCACAGCTGAAAGGGGAAGCAAAATATTATAGCTCGAGCAAGAGCGCTTCGTCCACATTGCAGGGCCCAGGCACGCTCACCAGCAGGGACACTCACTGGGTGCAGGGCCATCACAGGCGTTGGGTGCAGAATGGGGAACAGGTCTCGGCAAGCAGAGGGGGGTCATTAAGGGGCTGGATGGTATAGCCCTGTGGGCCAGCGCAGGGATTTAGACTCAGAGGAGCTGGCGAGAACCCGGGCTTGGCTGCCTGCCTGCGGTGCTCCTTGGGCAAGCTACCTCACTGTGCTGAGCCTCAGTCTCCTTATCTTGAATGGGGATAAGAGACTTAGCTCACCGGCTTTTAGCTCACCGGGTGTCATAGGATTAAATGAGATAATGTTGCTGTCTGGCCCCAGGGGATGCTCACTAAGTGGTTGTAATTATGAGCAGTGGGAGGGGTTGGAAGCCATCACAAGGTTCTCCCTTTGCAGTTTAGGGTGGTGCCACCAGCCCCAAGAGCCCCCAGGAGCAGTGCAGATATAAAGACTACGCAGGTTTCTCTGCAGGGCTGTGGCTGCTGACAGTCCTGCAGGTATTTTTAAGATGTCTTAGGGCCAGGAGGGGATCTTCGTTCTCCAAGGTGGCCCGAGCAGTGCTCTCTCATGCCAAGCCCTTCTCCCCGGCACCCTTAGGTTTCATGCCTGCCCTACATCTTAGATCCTTCCTGAAGCCAGATTGCTGTGGTGTGGTCGGATGGGAGACATATACATGGGCAGGAAGACCCTCTCTGTCAGATCTGCTCCTTAGAGATCCACCCGCAAATTAAAAACCAAAAGCTAAAGAAAAGACAGCAGTGGGCCAGCCTGTGGCCTGGTGATTATGGCAGCTGGATCCCACGTGACCGACCATACAGTTCAAATCCCAGACCTAGCAGCTTGAGAAACATGGAGGGTATGTGCGTGTGCACGTCCGAAACCCTGAAAACAGGGAGAGATGGAGGAGAAGGGATTGCAGCGTGTCCTTTGGCAAATATTTTTAAAAAGAAAAGACTATAACCAAAAGGGCTAGCTTTTTGGTGTAGATAGTTGTGTTTAATCGCTCTGCCTTTTTTTTTTTCCTAAATAAATAATAGCAAACATTTTTTTAAATTTAAGAAAAGTGTAAGTGGAAATACTGTGCGGTGTGGAGGTCGCAGTCCACGTGGCCGGGTGTTAGGCGTCTATTGGGAGGTAAGGTCAAAGCCATCAACACTTACTGTCTTGCAAGACCTCAGGGTCAGGACTGTAGGACTAGGAGCAGCTTAGCCAGACCGGCCTGGGTCGCGGCCCACCTGCTGGGCTTCAGTCCTCTGGAGGCGGTTGTCAGAGACCTGCCTCGTGCCCTGCTGGCTGCCTCCCCACAGGGCTGCGCACAGCCGGGCAGCTTGCCGAGGGGAGAAGCTGCCGTCTTTTATCACTTGTCTCACAGATGCCATCCCGCCACTTCTTTATTTCCTTAAGTTGGTTTATTTCTTCCAAGAGCAAGTGACACAGACAGACAGACAGACAGGCAGAGACAGAACCCCCAACCGGGTTCTCATGCTGTGGTCCACTCCCGGCTTCTGCCACCCCAGATCTTGGGCAACTGAGTGCTCAGTGTACACAGGAGGGCTTCCAGTTGCGAATCCAGCACCCGTCACGTGGGGCAGCCGCTGCACAGGTGCCGGGCCGTGAGCGGTTGATGGCTCATACCCAGCCCTGCTGCAGAGTGGGGTCGGGCATAGTGCAGTATGAAAACCAGGACTCAAAGTGCCTCTCGAGGGCCATTCTGGAAGCTGGCTCCCACTCCCACTCCAGGAATTGAACTGAGGTGGTTTTTAGGAGGCCGTATGTCCAGATCAAGTTTGCAGTGGCAACTTTACAGTCACGTTTGAGGGCATCTGAAAACCCTGTGAATAAGACTCTTTGTGCGAGGCTGTTTCCACACCCATGCTGGATGGCGTGTTTCTCCAGAGACGTGACCTTCTGCCGGTACAGCTAATCCGCGCACCGAAGGTTAGTCTGTGCCTGGCTGTCAAAGAGCTGCTTGTGTGTGCCAAGTCTGAAACGACTCGCACGGCGGGTTCGGGCTTCGGTCTCCCACTTCCTGACCCCGAAGACACTGCTGGTTTTCTTCCCCCGTCGACTGTTTCGGCTGTGTCTGTTCAGGGGGGGGGGGGGACGTACTACCACTCCTTGAATGGTTTCCTTTATCGCTCACACGGCTGGCCTCTGCGGTGTGGAGGGCGGCCCGGCCCTGCCTGGTCCCAGGGCTACTGTCCTTTCTGCCTACTGCTGACCCTGAGCACCTTTCCTCCGAGGGACTTGTCCTGGATCCTTCCTGGTCCAGGGCGGCTGAAGCTGGCATGGATCACAGCATCAAACCCTGCTGGGGTTCTGTCTCTACCTCTTTTGCTTTTGGAAGAAACGAATAAACTTAAAAAAAAAAAAAGAAGTGGGATGGCACCCGTGAGACAAAGTTATTAAAGACCGCAACTTTTGCACTAGAGGGCGCTGCTCTACATGGGGGTCAGTGGAAACGACTCTTCCCAGTGCTTTGTCCCCAGTGGTCACCGGAATGGCAGCAAAGCCGTCCATGTCCCCTTCAGACTGGTCAATAAATCGTGTGTCCTGTGTGCTGCATCCCAGAACCATCCTTGGGGTGTGGCCAGGCACAGGGAAAAGCAGTTAGTAATTGCTAACTAAGGATGTATGCTGTGGGACCAGCAGGTGGCATGATGGTTGGAGTGCTGAACTCCCATATGGCCAGCCTGTGGTTTGATTCCTGGATCCGGTGGCTTGCTTTCTTATTTTCCCTCTGGTGAGCATATGTGCCCTATAACAAATAATAATAATAATTAGTATAAGTAAAATTAAATAAGTAATTCTTTTTTTAAAAAAATTTACATGGCAAGAAATCTGACAAATACAAGGATGTTGTGCAGTGCACAGACAGGAATTGGAGCTGGCTGGTGGCTCAGCGGTAAAACATCACACTCTGTGAGGCCTTCCCACATGGGAAGGCTCCTGGTTTGCATCTGGAGATCTCCATAGGTGTGCCAGGTGTGCAGGTGCCCATGCTCTGGGCTGGCTGAAGCTCGGGGTGCATTGCAATGTCTAGACCCCATTGAGGCTGCTGTTTTTATGTCTCTCTTGTCATATAAGAACGACTCACGCTTAAAAACAAAAGTAGGAAATGCACCTCTCTTCTCCCAAGGGAGCTAAAGTTGGCATCGGCAGGAACTTTCTTCTTTCCACTTATTCCCTGTCCCAGCCTATCCCAGGAGACCAAGGCAGTCTAAAACTCTGGTGCATGTTCTAAGGTTTTAAAGTAGTGGCTCAGCATTGCTGTGACCCTGAAAGCCTTGTTTGCACGGTCATCTCTAACTTGCCGCGGTGCTGGCTAATTACATAGTGCTTTCCATCTGCAAGTCTGGAAACACACTGTACAATAGACGAGAAGTCTTTAATTCTCCTCGCACTCTGCCGGCATGCCTGGGGGCTTAGTTGTGCACTGGTCTGGTTACATCTCATCTGGTGAGCTTTCCTGAAGGTGGCAGAGATGGCAAAGTGACACCCACTCTTCAGAGGGACAATCTGTGCCGCCAGAAGAAAACCTGCAGTTGCCGTAAAGGGAGAATCCGAAGGGTGAGTCGGGTCCTGACTTCATCCAGTGGGTGATCCTGGCCTCTTCGGGACAGCCAGATACTACGAGTTTTGATTGCAGACTGGACTGCTGGGATCATTCGGACATTCTTTAGCTATTAAAAGGTGCAGAGTTTTGTTTCTGACTAACACTATCTGTTCCTGACATCTCAAAGAGAAAATCTATCACTTCTTTGCCATCAGTTTTCATAGTTTTGCTTGTTTGTTTGTTTAGTTCATTCTTGCAAAGATCTAGTTTTTCTTCTTTGGTATCAATTTTCATAGTTTTGTGTGTTTTGTTTTGTTTTTGGTTTATTCTTCCTAAAAATATAGTTTTTCTCCTTTTACTCCTTTTCTCCAAAGAGTGGAATACCAAATAACCTTGAAATTTACACTAGTGAATTTCAAAAGTTGGATCAGATTTTTTTTTTTTTTTGAGAAGCTTTTTGCTATAGGGTGCATGCGCTCGCCAGAAAGTCAGAGAGAGACAGACAGACAGAATGCGAGAAATCACCCCCCAGGGGGGATAGCCATGCCACAATCCCTTCTCCTCCTTTCTCCTCTCGGGATCTTGGGCATGCACGCACACGCGCCTGGTGTGAGTTTAAGCCACTGGGTCTGGGACTCGAACCGCGGTCGATTACATGGGAGTCCAGTGACATAGCCATTACGCTAACTGCTGGTCCCAAAAGCTGGATCAGATTTTAAAGAGACTTACAGAACAGAACAAAGTGACACCCTACAGTTTTCAGTTTATCCATAGCCTTAACACAATGTTTCCGTTAACTAACACGATTTCAATCTATTATGCAAATATACCAATTATCCCATTAAAAATTCTGCTGGAAAGACCACATACTTTGTTTTCACAGTACAATAAATTGTATCAAATGGCCCCTTTTTGTTTTCTGATTTGCTTATTTTGTCTTTAATGACAACCTATTTAAAGCAAAAAGTCTTTAAAGTGAAAGAATAACGTGATAACATGTCTTCGCTGATAATTTAATACTTGGATATAATGAGTTCATCTGAAAGATTTCATTAAAAACAGCAAGGTGCCTGAACACCAAAGCAGAGATGTTTTTAATCACAGAATTATAGTAATTATACAAATCCCAAGATTTTCATCAGACAGAAAATGCTTTCGGGGCTAAACGTACACTTTAAACTTAGCACTAATGACTGTGTATTGTTCTAAATTATAGTACAGAGAGTTCTCGAACCTAGGGAAATATTAGAGATGGGTATGTGTTGTTTTTTTAAAGAAAGTTGAGGACTAAACTATTTTGATAGCCTAGTGGTCCCTGGAGGAGGCACACCCCCTGGGTGTTGGGAGAGGGGCCCCGTGTGTGTGCAGAGCAGGTGAACATTCACACCAAGCCAGCGAGCCTGCCGTCACCCGCCTGTCTCCAGGATAGAGTGGATGGGGAGGACTTACCCCCGCTTCTCCAAAGGCTCCGGAAGCTGCTGATGGACTGAGCTGGACTTTTCTTCCCATCAAGAATGGGACAGACCATCAGTAAAGCAGATGATTATTAGCTCAGAGTGTGGATTTCCAGGTCAGATGAAGATGCTATAGAGGATTCAGGATGGGCCTCGGTGGTGCAGCGTGCTACAGCATCCGTGATGCCGAGATCCTGGGAAGGTCCTGGGTTCACGTCCCAAGGTCTCCCTGTACAGAGCAGCCATACACATGCCATGCTCCCTGCTGGCTGGCTGAGCTAGATGTGGGTAGTGGAGTCAAGACCTCATTGGGGTACTCACTCTCTCTAAAGAAAGAATTTTTTTTTATAAAGAATACTTTGGTTATTGTGAGGATTATTAGAGATGCCAAGTCTTTTTTGTTGTTTTTGGTTTTGTTTCTGTTTTTGTAATAGGGTGTATGTTCTTGTCAGACAACGAGAGAGTGAAACACCCCCGGGGGAAATGGCCACACCGCATCCCTTTTCCTCCATTCTGTTCTCCTGACTTTGGGCATGCATGCACACACACCTCACGTTTTTCCAGCTGCCGGGTCCAGGACTCAGCCCGTGTTGTCGGCCATGTGGGATCCAGTGCTGACCCAAAAGGTCCAATTTTTATGAAATGGCAAAGGCACTGTATCGTTAGGGAGCTTGTGTTTAAGAGAAGTGATAGGCAAAGATACGTTTCAGAAGGTTTTGTAAAAATATCCCCCAAGAAGAAATTGTGTTTGCTCTACTTTCTATTAATCATCCTTTGAGTTGGTCGTTTATTTCTCTGGCTGAGATGAGTGGCGTAGAAGAGAAACGGGGATGGAGGGAGAACACTGAAAAGGCAGGGATGCCTGTGATGGGGGTAAGGAGGGTGCCCGGCAGGCAGCTGGCTCCTCTGCCCTATGAGGATTTGGGTTGTGTGCAGAGGGTGTGGAGGCCCTGCAGTCTACCTACCTGAGGGTGGTGGCTGCCTGGAGGCACGCGGCATCAGTGTTTCTCATCGCTGTCCTTCTCCCAGCCTCACCCTGAGAGTGAGCTAGAACAACTGTCCCCGTCCCGACCCAGTGTGTCCCTCCCCGCCTCTAAGTGCTTCCACCTCCTGGTCAGAAGGCAGGGAGACCACTGGAGCCACTCTCAGGCCTGACCTGGTCTCCCTGTACAGAGCAGCCATACACATGCCATGCTCCCTGCTGGCTGGCTGAGCTAGATGTGGGTAGTGGAGTCAAGACCTCATTGGGGTACTCACTCTCTCTAAAGAAAGAATTTTTTTTTATAAAGAATACTTTGGTTATTGTGAGGATTATTAGAGATGCCAAGTCTTTTTTGTTGTTTTTGGTTTTGTTTCTGTTTTTGTAATAGGGTGTATGTTCTTGTCAGACAACGAGAGAGTGAAACACCCCCGGGGGAAATGGCCACACCGCATCCCTTTTCCTCCATTCTGTTCTCCTGACTTTGGGCATGCATGCACACACACCTCACGTTTTTCCAGCTGCCGGGTCCAGGACTCAGCCCGTGTTGTCGGCCATGTGGGATCCAGTGCTGACCCAAAAGGTCCAATTTTTATGAAATGGCAAAGGCACTGTATCGTTAGGGAGCTTGTGTTTAAGAGAAGTGATAGGCAAAGATACGTTTCAGAAGGTTTTGTAAAAATATCCCCCAAGAAGAAATTGTGTTTGCTCTACTTTCTATTAATCATCCTTTGAGTTGGTCGTTTATTTCTCTGGCTGAGATGAGTGGCGTAGAAGAGAAACAGGGATGGAGGGAGAACACTGAAAAGGCAGGGATGCCTGTGATGGGGGTAAGGAGGGTGCCCGGCAGGCAGCTGGCTCCTCTGCCCTATGAGGATTTGGGTTGTGTGCAGAGGGTGTGGAGGCCCTGCAGTCTACCTACCTGAGGGTGGTGGCTGCCTGGAGGCACGCGGCATCAGTGTTTCTCATCGCTGTCCTTCTCCCAGCCTCACCCTGAGAGTGAGCTAGAACAACTGTCCCCGTCCCGACCCAGTGTGTCCCTCCCCGCCTCTAAGTGCTTCCACCTCCTGGTCAGAAGGCAGGGAGACCACTGGAGCCACTCTCAGGCCTGCCCTGCGAGGGTACACACGGGGGCACCAGGGGCTCGCTCCGTCACATCCACCCCTGCTAGCTGGCCCTGGCGGAAAAGAGAAGTCCCTGCTGGCAATTTCAGTGTCATTAACGTTGTTGTTTTCCCTTTAACGGTTGAAAAATGGACCATTCTGGAGAACTGCAAGATGCAGAGGGGGAGAAAAAGAAAATGAGAAATATCACTCTTAATCCCTGTGGCCAGAGAGGATTATTGCTCCCGTTCGCTGTCTCTCCTTGCAGCTTGGCCTCCCCGCCCCCTGTTCGTCCTGTGGATGCACACCAGCGCTGGGCTTTACGTCCGTACCTATCAGGAACGTCCGTACCTATCAGGAGCGTTTTCCAAGTACCTCCCCGGAAGCCCGCTGAATATGGGTGCTGCTACCTTGATTACGTATTCCTGTCTTTTGTGTCTTTTCCAGGTCTCCCCAGTGTCCCCGCGCATCAGGAAGACTGCGATGGGAATGGGTGTGACCCCGAGGTGTCCTGTCACTCATTGCCTCTGCCGGGATCCTCCTTCGGACGTTGGAAAGCTGCACCGCCTGGTGGTTGCCTCCAGGAGGCCGGCCGTGATCTGAAGGCAATGGATGAGGGCCGCCCAGGGGGCCCTGACCGCATGCTTGCCAGGGTCTAGTCGAGGGACACCCTTCCTGGACCCTGGCCTCCTGGGATGCCCCGGCCTGGACGCCCCCTGATTCCCGAGTGACGATGGTGCGCCGGGGGCTGCTCGTGTGGGTGTCTCGCGTGGCGGTGCTGCTGCTGCTGCTCTGCTGCGCCGTCTCGGTCCTGTACATGCTGGCCTGCACGCCCAAGGGCGACGACGAGCGCCTGGGGCTGCCCAGGGCCAACGGGCCGACGGGCAAGGACGGCTACCAGGCCGCGCTGCAGGAGTGGGAGGAGCAGCACCGCGACCACGTGGGCAGCCTGAAGAGGCAGATCGCGCAGCTCAAGGCCGAGCTGCAGGAGCGCAGCCAGCAGCTGGCGGAGGGGCAGCAGTCCCGGGGCCCCCCGGAGAGGACGCAGGCCGACCTCCTGGCCTTCCTGCGCTCCCAGGTGGACAGGGCCGAGGTGCACGCTGGTGTCAAGCTGGCCACCGAGTACGCCGCGGTGCCCTTTGACAGCTTCACTCTGCAGAAGGTGTACCAGCTGGAGACCGGCCTGACCCGCCACCCCGAGGAGAAGCCCGTGCGGAAGGATAAGCGCGATGAACTGGTGGAGGCCATCGAGTCGGCCTTGGAGACCCTGAACAGCCCTGCGGAGAGCAGCCCGAACCAGCGCGCATACACGGCCTCGGATTTCATAGAAGGTTGGCATTCGGCGAAGGGGGGAATGGAAGAACAGGGGTCTGGGGTGGGCCTGGACAGTTCCCACTATGGAGGCTGGCAGTTGTTCTGGGTGTGCAGGTAGAAGGTAGCATGTGGGTGACCCCAAGGGCATGGCAGGGGTTCGGTTTCCACTTAGAGTTGGCAAAAACCAGTCATTGAGTGGATAGTTTCCTTGTTTTTTGGCAGAAGAAGGTGGAACTTCTTGCTTTTGTTTAAAACAAACAAACAAAAAGAAAGAAAATAAAACGTAAAACTTTGAAACACAAATAGAATGTGATGGGCAGTGGAAATGTTACCCCTTCTCATAGGCTCCTGTAGGGACTGGGACAAACAGGAGGACAATACCAAGCATGCAGCCGTGCCCTGACCCGTGCTAGGCATTGTTCTAGAAATGGTATACCATTAATTCACTCTCCCTCACACCACCTCCCTGGGGATGAGGAAATGGAGGTACACATTACTTAGGAAAATACTTACAGTTGTTTAGGTAGCAGGTGGCGGAACCAGGACTTGAACTGAGCAAGTCTTAACCCCAGAGTCCTTGTTCTTCACTACTACACTATCGCACAGATTGTCAGAGCTCATGGAAGCCAGTGAGATGGCTAGCCCAGCTCTAATTCATAGGCTCAGGTCCACCTCGTATTCCTTTGTGTCTGTGTCTCATTTTTGAAGACAGCGTTGTCCCCGTTCTTGGAAGACCCATTCGTATCTTACTAACGTCCCTGTTGTCACTGCTCTGCTGTTAACCTTCAGGAATTTGGGAGAAGCACCTTCAAGGGAATCTGGTCCTTTCCCTTGTTTCTGGGTAGAATGGGCTTCACTAAGCCCACTCCTGACTTGGGTCACGCCATCCCAGGGCCCTACAGGCAGACAGACGCAGCCACATCAGAACCCTTCCTGCTGCTGGTTAGGCCTGTTCTCTCGGGCACATTCTGGTCACGTGCTGTTTCCCACTTCATGTTTTAGCCATAAATTTATAGCATTTTACTGTCACGTCATTTTTCCATATACCTAGAGCCAGGTAAAGAAGTTTTACAAGATCAATCTTTGGAGTGAGGATTTCTTATTTACTTATTTATGTGAGATATTAAAAATGTCTAGAATATTCAACATCGAAATCAGTATAAGCACCAAGAGCTCCAATGATGATAACGAGGTCACGCCACATATTATAGTACTTTATAGTTTATGAAGCGTTTCTACATATATTATCTTACTAGCCACCTCTAGGGAAAATCGTTAAACATAATGGGGAAAAAAACAAAAACAAACAAACAAACAGACTTGGCTGCCACCCTCCTCGGAGTGTGCGATATTGAGCTGCCCACACACAAAGCCGTTTCCAGAGAACTTGATTGCGAACCAGTGCCTGCAATTAGAAATGTTTGCTCTTGGGATTTTCAGTCTGCATTCTTTTTGAGTCCCAGTCTGGCTTTTCTGGGTACTGGTTCTTAATATGCAAGGTTTGTATCTCAGTCAGCAGGGGCACCACCTCTTGCCCCTGGGCTGATTTGCTCTGAGCTCTGGCTCACTTCCTTTTAGAGACTGTGTCCTGATAGTCCCCCAGTGCTCCACTCATGTGTGGCACAGGGCTGACACTTTAAGGCAGATCCGTCCATGTGCATTTTCCAAACTTAGTGAAAATCTAGTCTACTGTTTTCATGTGATGAGTGAATAAAGACACTTTGAATATTAATACATATTTTATTTATTAATATAAATGTTAATTATTAGTAAATAATAAACATGTATCTGTATTTGTTAATACAGATTTGACTGTCAAATGCAACATCCCTTATTTCATACAAAAATTTCTAATCAATAACAATCCATAGACACTTTAAATATTCATACATAATTATATTTATTGATATATTAATTCAATAGTAGTAAATATGAATAAATATGTATCTGTACTTATTAATACCGATTTGACTGTCAAAAGCAACATCACTTATTTCATACAAGAATTTCTAATCAAAAACGAGGTGATCACCTCCATCCTCTTTTGTTATTGGTTAGAATTTTTTGTCCCAGGCAGTGGGATGTTATGAAAGACTTGGAAGGCCCTTGCTGACGGAAGCTGCAGAGAGGTAGAATTAAGTACTATGGAAGGAATACCTTGAAAAATGATGTTTCAGAACAGAGATTCCTGTCACTACATGAATTCTGTCACCTGCTGAATGTCCACATGGCCAGGAGGCACCAGGGAGGTGGCTGGCCTGAATCACACTTGAGGACCTTTCCGATCCTGCTTCACCGTTCTTCGGTCCACACCTCGTTAAGGAGAACGGAGGGACTGGAAAGGTCCAATTTGAGATCTTTTAGAATGAGTGAGGCAAGCGGTAAGGCCTTCCAAGGGTGACGTATATATGGTTAAAATAAACAATTTGGGCCTCTAAAGCTAACGTCAGAGAGAGTGGTTTTGCGTTTGGAGTTCCCGTCTTCCAGAGGTTGGAGCGATTTAGTGATGTGCACAGGAACATTTTAGGTCGGAAGATAGGGAGGTGTCATACTCTCAGTCCAAATGAAGGCCACAGGTTTGCTGCACTAGGAGGATGGTGAGGAGGAGCCCTGGCGTTTGAGGGGATAACAGTAAAGCCTATAAGGTACCTCCAGGTGGTCATAGTAATGCTGCAGGCTGACTGTGAGGCGGGGAACTGTGTGACTACCCTATGGCAAATTTAAAAACAAAATAATAGTGCAATTAAATCATTCTTTTTTAAAAAATCAGCTCTCTGGATTTTCCCCTTGCCCGTCCTGAACATAGAACAACGGGACTCCCACATGAGGCATTGCATTTACCCTCCATGGGGGTGGCCCTCGCTACCAGCCGGTGCAGCTCGCCAGCCTCTGCGGGGTTGGTGGGATGATGTGAGCATGCCCGGTGCCAGAGGACTTGATTTGGGCATAGACGGGGGTGCAGACATTCCTGGGCATTTCCCAGTATCTGGGGCATCTGAGTTCTGGATAGGGAAGAACGGGACTTCTGAGCAGTGGGTGAGTTTCACTGTGTTTGGGTGTGCTGGGGAACACCACCAGCAGGCAGGACAGCAAAATGATGCCAGGTCCTGAGCGAGGTGTTGAAACTCTGAGCCAGCATCTCCGGCAGAACGAGGGCAGCGGAACTTGGACAGTCCTGACAACGGGACCATGGTTTACAGTGACCTTACCAGCAGGCCTGTGTGAAACTGGGTTCCTCTCTGCCTCATGGTACCCTCTGCCCCAGGGCCCCCTCTGTCCTACTGTCTCTCTCAAATCTCATTTGTTTGCTGATGCTTCAAGTTCCTATAAGGACAGAGAAATGCTTTTTATTCCAGAATTAGAAATAAGAGGCTTACATGCAAATAAATGGCTTGAGGCTGCCCTTTGTAGTGTGAATTCTTCCTCCTGGTGATGGCGAGAAAGAATGTGGCCCAGCCTTAGGCTTCTGCCAAGGGCCAGGGCTCCAACCCCCGGGGCCCTCCCTCAGGGCCCTGCAGTCAGCAGAGCCTTGTGCTAGAAGGAACATTCTTCTCTTGCAGAATATTTTGAATTTTTAAGTAAGTCTTGAGAAAGGGCACCCATATTTGTACTGTGCATATTTTTATTGTCTGTCTAGTCCTACTCTCCCAGTGGAGAAGACTGAAGGGAGTTCCAGGTTATCTGTGCACACCAGGGGTGTCCATGACACTGACTGGCTGGGAGGCTGGGGAAGGATCATGGCATGGAACCCTATTAAGGGCACCTGACTTGCTCTTTCTCTCTCTCTCTCATGGAAGAAAAAACAAAAACAAAAACAAACTAAGGTACACACATTACTCCTTACAGATAGGCTTTGCTGTTATGATTTTCACTGTGAATTACTTGTTCGATCGGAGGACAGTTTCCAAAGACATAGCACCATAAATACTACTTGAGCTCCTGGGGAGACCATGAACCTGATTTAGAATTCAGACTTGGAGCCAGACAGTGGTGCAGAGGTGAAGTGTGATGTTTCGTGAGCCGGTCTCACTTGGGAGGGTTCCCTGTTCAGGGCTGGAGACCTCCAGTGTGCTGGCTTCTTTAGAGAGTTATTTTCTTTTTCTGTCTTAGGTCGCCCTAGTACATTCTCTGCGTAATACCTAACAATAAAACTACTTTTTGTTTTTAAAGACTTTTTACTTTGATATAGTTTTAGAATGATCATAGAGTGGCAAAAATAGGTCAGAGGGTCCCTGTATCGCCTTCACCCAGCTTCTCCTGATGTCAGCATTTTACATAATCGGTGACCCAGTATCAAAACTGGGACAGTAACATTGGTACGGTACTGTTACCTGAATTACGCCTCTGTGTCATTTGGTTTTGTTTTTTTCTAAACTTCTTAGATCTGTGGCTTATAGTCTGTCATTTATTTGGGGAACTTTGGAGCCAGCGTTCGGTGTTTCTTTGCCCTGTTCTTCCTGGAATTGTAGCTAGTGTATATTCCATGCGGCTTACCACGCCCTCAACTCCTGGAAGTTGTTTCTTGGTTACTTTTCCTTTTCTGTTCTGTTTCAGTCTGTGTGGATTTTTCTGACCCACCTCAAGGTAACCGATGCCTTCCTCTGCTGAGACAAGCTCCAGGCGAGACGAGCTCCACATGTGGCTGTGGAAAGATTCGTCTTTATCTCTATGACTGTAATTTTCGTTTCTAGCATTTCCATTTGACCCTTGTAATTGCCATCTCTGCTCCGTGGCCATCTGATCTCGCACGCTGTCTTCTTTTTTCCACTAGGGCCTCTAACATGCTAATCACAGCTATTGAAATTCCCTGTCAGGTATTTGCAGCATCGATATCATTTCTGAGTCTGGTTCTGATGACTGCTTTGTGTCTTTTTGTTTATCTGGTTTTGCCTTTTAGATTAAAAGCTGGGCTCTTTGTTTTTTAGAGAGAGATTTTGGCTCTAGTGCATGTGTGCTTGCTGGAAAGACAGAGAGAGGCAGGAAGACAGGAAGTGGGAAATCACCCCCCCAGGGAGATGATGTCGTAATTCCTTCTCCTCCATTCTCCTCTTGGGATTTTGGGCATGCATGCACATGCACCTGGCATGAGTTTTCAGTCACCAGGTCCAGGACTTGAACCGTAGTTGACTGCGTGGGAGTCCAGCAATGTAACTATTGCACCATCTGCTGGTCCCCAAAGCTGGACATGTTGTGTAGCTAGTAGACATCTTGTGTGACATAAATAGTGTGTGTCCCTGGAAATCACTTTTTCTTCTTCTGGGCCTTCAGTATGTGTTGAGAAGGGGTGAGGGGAGGGGTTCATCTAGTCAGGAGCTGGACTGCATTTGAGGGTCGTTGTTGCCATGGTTACTCTAGTGCTCCCAGGCTTCGGGCTCCTTTTGTGGTTCCCGTGTTTAAGGTGGAGGGTGTTTTCCCTGAGCACTGTCTGTTCCGCCCTGCAGCTCGGGTCTTCCCCTTGCTCTCCACGTCAAGGACGTCTCTGTGCTTCCCTCCGGGACTTGTTACCATGCTCCTTAGCTCATGGCGGGGCAGTGGGGAGTGGGCCATCCATCGTGTTCTGGTTGGATCTCAGGCCATGGAGGGCACCATGTCCTTGGGTTTGGGGGCATCTCCTGGCCCAGCTCAGTGGGAAGGCTGGGAAGAGTTTGCACTGGCTCCCTCAGGGTGAGAACATTGTCCTCTCCCCCAATAAGGCTTTTAGAGGGAGACAGGGCAGAGGATCTAGGAGGAGTCTTGCCCCTCCTCTCCCCCTGGGCTGTGGTCCCCTCCCCTGGCCAGCATGGCATCCACACTTTCTTAAGTTCTTTCTGATCTTTCCTCTTAACACCCAGGGGGGGTCCCTGGAAAAAGAGCCTGCAAGATAATGCAGACTTCTCCATGTTTTGCAGCCCTAAAGGGCTTCCTTGTCCTGCTGGTCGGCCCTGGGCTTTCATCCATTCAGGGGCACCAACCCCACTGAAGAGAGACTGAGGGCCCTGTCTGTTCCCGCCCTGCAGGTACCTGTCCTAAACCAGCTGTTTTCTCATGACCTCAGCTATCAACTGAGTTAAAATGAAAAGAAAGCAAGCTTGCATTTGAAGTTGGTTCAGCTCTTTTCCGTTATAATGGACACTTGTCCTAGCTCCTCACATCTCAGAGCTGAAGCGAAAATCTGAACCTGCTTTTGTAAATAATAGTTTAGACCATACTGGTTACTTTGTCTATTTATATTGTTCTACAAATCTATAATATCTTCTGCAATCTCACACCCTCATCCCAACCATGTTCAGTTTAACAGAACCGAATCGTATTGATCCTATTTACGAGTGAGAATGTGTGAAAACACCCCAAATCTGGAAATTGATTATTAGAAGAGTTACTTCTTAGTGAAAACCTCAGACCCCATCCTCTGTGAACTGTCACCAGCAATCAAAAGAAATGGCATCCTTAATTAAAACTCTATCTTGTGGGGCCAGCAGATGGCATAGTGGTTGTGGTGCTGGACTCCCACATAGCTGACCACTGTTCGAGTCCTGGATCTGGTGGCTTGAAAATCACACCAGGTAAATGTTCAAGTGTGCCCAAGGTCCCAAGAGGAGAATAGAGGAGAAGGGACTGTGGCGTGGTCATTCCCCCTGGGGATAATTTCTCACTTTTCCTCTCTCTGTTTTGCTCTTCTGTGAATGCATGTACCCTAAGGCAAACAACAGTTACACTCAAAACAAAACAAAACAAAACAAAACAAACCCTATCTTGTACCATATCCCTATTCCTAATTGATTTTTAATGTTATAAAACTGGGCTCTTGGATTTGTTCTCTCAAGTGCCATGTCGCTATGGAATGTAAGGTTGTCCTTGCGGGCAGTTCTCGCGGACAGGCTCACCGCCCTGACTGTGTGCTGAGTCGGCCCGTCTCCCTCTTTGTGCGAGTTTGGGATTATGACCAGCCCTTTTTTTCCTTTTGCTTCGGCTCCCTGGAAGCCCTTTCACTCCAGTCTGGTGTTGACACAGTCCTGTGTTAGCCGGACTAGGGGTGTCACAGGGTCGTGGTGGGACAGAAAGAGGTAGCATTTTGTTCTGGGCTCACCTACCCACCCTCTTCCCGCGTGCCCCTTCCCTGCAGGCCTCAGGGCATCTGGGGGCTCAGCTCTGCCCCTACACAGACCTGTGTTCGGGACATGGAGCCAGGCGGGAGGGCGTGCGCTCTCTGAATCTCGTGGACTCCTGCCTCTCCGTTTGTCCCTGGCAGTCACCTCTGCTTCCTTACTGTCCCTGTGCCCGTCCCCACTGTCTGGAGCCTGTGCCCAAGGAGCCATCACCAGTGACGGAGAGCTTCCTTGTCCCTCCCGGTCTCCTGCCAGTCCTGTGGGGAGGGGACAGACTTCTCTCATTGCTTGCCCCACTGAGCTGTCATTCTGCCTTTTCCAGTTAGAGCTGTGGATGGATTTCCCCGCCAGGGCTCGGTTGATTTATGCAGCCCTGTCAGCATGGCGCCTCTGGCTCGGAACGGTTCAACCCCAGTGGCTGCTGTGGCTGGGCTGAGGACCTCACCCCCACAGGTCACCTGGTGCCTGTGCTGACTGGCACGTGGACCGGTGAGCACAGCCCCTTTGTACGTGGAGGACCACCGCACCACGGCTCCTCATGTTGTAACTGTCGCTGTCATTAGCGAGTGTTTCTGAGTCGGAATCTACCTGGCTCACCTGGAGGACGGAGCGGAGGCTGGCCGAGATGAGATTCCTTGGTGAGCAGGACGCAGGACGCAGGCTGTGACCACCTCTCTCCTCCTCCTGTTCCCGTTGGGATTGCACATCACGGTTGACATCCATGGAGAGATCTGGGCTGCTCTTCAGAGTGAGCGATGTGCCAGCCTTTTGCTGACATCACTGTTCCCATCACAGGACTCCTAGGAACTGAAGTGGGGAGGGAGCAACGCAGAGAAGGGGGCTCTGACGTGGAAAAGCTTCCTTAAGTCCTGCCAGGCCTGCCTTCCACCCTCCCTCCTGTTTTTACTATGAACGTGGATGGACGGAGGACACAGACCTCTCCACCCTGGTAGTGTCCCGTTGGCTTTGTCAGTTAGTATGAAAACACTCTCAAGAGGTGACTTCATCTGCAGGTTTTTGTCGGAGCACGTTGACTGTCGAGAGAGAACCGAGCCAGAGGAAATTAAATCGCAGGAGGAGGTAATTAGGTTAAGTGCCACTCAGCCTCAGTAGCTTGTTAAATGCCGTAGACCGTGATAGGATGCAGTGGTGTTATGCTCGAGCGTTTGAGAGTGGGATATTCAGTGGTCTCTGTTTATTGGACGTGCCTTAGGCATTGTCAGTGCTGGGGGTGGACAGACTTAGATGACGTGGCCCCTGTCCCCTCAGTAGCCCCAGAGCCCAGCAGGAGTGACACCAAGCACATCGCTAATGACAGCACGGTCATACATGAAACACATAGTACAAGGGAGAGACAGAACTAACCACAGGGGCATGGCCGGGAGAGGCATGGGTTTGAAAGATGAGCAGGACTTGGTTCAGGCCAAGGGCATGTGTGTGTGGAGGGAAGGGCGTGTTTTCAGCCACAGGGATGCCCTGGGCTGTGCATGGAGGCACGTGTGTGCTCAGCACAGCCAGCACCCTCAAGTGTGCAGGTCATGCTGGGTGCTGACAAGGACCGGGGAGGTGGGGGAAGGAGGAGCAGGCTGGACAGGGTGCCATCCACGCAGAACTGAGCAGGGCCAGGATTCTCGACGGTGCCTTCTCCTGCGTATTTCCAGCTCACGCTGCAGGGCGTGCCGAGCTGTTGCCCACTGCAATGCCGTGCTTGGGCTTTCCCTCTCCCTGGCTCAGTAGGACAGCTGGCGGGGCGAGGGCGTGGCTGAGTGGGTCAGAGTAGGGGAGGTTTGGGAATACCATTTGGAAGTTCACTGAAATATTAAACGTAGAGTAACGTGTGACCCAGCAGTTCCGCTCCTAGGTATATACCTGGTAGGTGTGCAAGTAGCCATGGCTTTGAGGGGCCTCACATAAGCCAGAGCTCCAAGACCAGAGCAGCCAGCAGCCCGGCCCTCCTGGAGGTGGAGGGAGCTGGATGTGGGCCGTGACAGGGAGCCTCTTTCCCACTGCCGTGGGTGCCACATTGCAGCCTTCTTATGTGGGCACAAACGTGGGCATGCGCTAGGTAGGGCAGAGACAGGAAGGAGGGAAATTGGCATCTTCTCTTTATATACGATTAAGCCCACAAACGAAACGTGAGCCGTCTCAGGACCAGCAGATGGCATAAGGGTTACGTTGCTAGACTCGCACGTGGCCGACTGCAGCTCAAGTCCCAGACCCAGAGGCTTAACTCACACTGAGTGCATATGTATGAGTGCCCAAAATGCAGGAGAAGGGATTGGCCATCCCCCTGGGGGGTGATTTCTCACTTTCTATCTCTGTCTTTCTCGCAGGCTCAAGTGCCCTATAGCAAAAATCTCTCTTTAAAAAACATGAGCCATCTCTTTAGTTGCTTCTGCTCCTGGTCAGCTGCTTACCATAAAGGTGCATCTCCATCTTGGAAGTAACTCTCTGAATATGTTCTCACTCATCTAAGGCTCTGCGTCCAAGCATCAGAACTGAACGCACGTATGTTGTGGGTCTGGTCCGGTGGGATGGAGCAGCCACAGGACAAGGGCATGGCGGGGCCTCGGCTGGTGTTGCAGGGGAATCACCATCATCATGAGAACCGTTGGGCAAAACCCAGTTGGACCCACTGAGTAGGGGGGCAAGGCGAGGTGTGGCACCCATGGGCAGTGGGACAGGGCAGATGGCAGAGAGCACGGAGCTGGACTTGGAAGGACAGAGGTTTTGGGTTCGAGCTAGCCACAAGGAGACAGGCAGAAGATGTGACCTAAGTCAGGGGTCCAGGAACAGGAACCTGAAGGGACAACTGAGTTGACTTCCCCCTCCCCAGGATAACTATTTATCCCACGTCTACTGTCTGCCAGGCAGAGCCCCGGGAGGGGTTGGCTGATCTCAAGGATGAGAGCCGTGGGCACTTGACCTTCACGTGCCTTTGTACATGTCTGAAAAGGACTTTCCACGGTCTCATGTAGGTAGTGTTTTGTCACTTCAATCCTATGACGCTCTACACATTTTCCAAAGGATTCTCGGTACTTGCCAGTGTTCCTGTGAGGCCACCGTGTAAACACCTTATTCATTTTCAAGTTCATGGTTGAACCACCTCAAATTATGAGTATGTTTATGGTCAATAGCAGAATTATTAATAGTACAGACTGTACTTTGGCCTTCCTTCCACGTTTAATGAAATCATTCATCTCCGTAACCTCCACCCACAAACTGAGTTGCGCTAGAATTCATGAGAAATGGCAGGCTCTCTGGCCTCATTGAAAGTGTGTGGAATGTACAAGTATGTCTTCACACCCTCCCGTTATTTACCAGACTTATTCGAAATCAGTCCTGTTCCTTGCAAATTCCTGACACCACAGAGACACACTCAAAATGCTAAACATCATGAAAGATACATGGGCATAAGATAGGAACAGATCACAAAGAAAGAGGGAAAAGTAGCTGATATACATATGAAAAAGGGTCCAATTTTTCCTGAGAAGTAGAGGAAAATTAAAGTAGAATATTGAATTGCTACAATTTAGAAAGTGATGATGCAGAATACTGGTGAGGGTGGATGGAATGAAGATTTATACTTAGTCATGGAGTGACAGTTGGTTCAACCATTTCATAAGGTAAACTCTCAAGAGCTTTCAAAGTGTTCTTAGCCTTTTCCAGTAGTTTTATTACTAAAAGCTTATTCTTAAGAATGTGCATAAGTACTTGCATTGCAAGTGCTCGTCACAGAAGTACTTATAATAGTGAAAATTAGAAATAACCCAGATATCTAGCAATAGGAGATGGGTGAGATTTTTGCATCATCTGTGTAGTGGAATAATGCAGCAAATAAAAACCATTTGGTCAATAAATACTAAGTAGCATAAGGCAAAGCCTTCCTATGAGAAAAACTGTAATTCCTACCATGAAATACAACAATTAGAGAGTTTAGATCTTTCTAGGTAAAGAAGAAAGATTGGGAGAAAGAAAATATTGTATCAAAACATTTATAGTTTTTTGTTTTGTTTTATTTATTTCATAAGAGAGAGAGTGTGAGAGAGCACATGGGAGACACAGAGAGATGGGAAACCTGGACAGGGTCTCATGGCACCACAATTCCTTTTCCCCAGCTCTCCACCTAGCCTGGATCTTGGGCACACACGCTCCCGGTGTGTTTCAGGTCAACCCAGGATCTGAACCCAGCCAGCCATGTGGCTTCCAGCGCTGCAGGTCAGTGTGCTACCATCTGCACCATCCCCAGGCCATTTTTATTGTTGTTGTTTTCTCTTCCGTAGGAAAGAGAGAGAGAAAAAAAATCGCTCAACGAGGTCTTCATGCTACGATCCACCCCCAGTCTCAGCCGGCCCCAGATTGGGGATGCGTGTGGCAGACTGAGGGAGGCTTCCAAACACAAACCTAGTGATTTGTGGGGTCACCCTCACAGAGCCGCACATTACCACAGCACCACCGTTGACTCCCTGTTTTTGTTTTGTTTTGTTTTGTTTTGTTTTGTTTTTCCCCTAAGCTATGGAATCATTGGGTAATGCTGTGTTTTCTAGACGTCCTTTCTTGAAAACCTGTTGCCGTTATACTTTGCAGTGAGATGTGACAATCCCCTGAGTCATGTCGACATGACTGAAAGAGAAACTAGTGTTTGACTCCCAAAAAGTGACAAAATACGGTAGCTGAGGCACCCTAGGATTCGAGGGGGGTGCCAGTGGAAATTCCTTCCTGCGACCTAGTCTACCTAGACAATCTAGAAAAGAAACATCAAATTGTAGGTCACTTCTCAGTCCTAATCCATATTTTCCCTAAAACCAAGACTGGAGGAGGCAGGCTGAGAGGTGACACTGGTGGTCATGAGCCAGCTGGGAGAAGTTTGAGGCGAATCTCCACGTCGCTGTGGATGGCAGGTGTCCATGCTGGAGAGAGCCCCCAGCACAGAGCCGTACACCAGCGCGAGTTCACCCTCCCCTGCTAGCTCTGTAGAAATGGCGGCTCTCTGTTCCTGAACAGAGCCAGCACTTCTGGGTTCCCATCCGATTCTCTCTCCTTGGGACACCTTACCATACTTTCTAACTTCCTGATAAGCTCTCCAGTGCTCCTACATGATGAATAAGCATATCTTTTTTGTTTTTGTTTAATTTGCTGGTGGGCACATGTGCTCACTAAAGAGAGGGAGAGTACTCCCCAGTGAGGCATGGTCATGCTGCAATCCTTTCTCCTTCATTTTTCCTTCCTGTCCGGATTTGGGGCATGGACATCCCTGTGCCCAGCAAGTTATACAAGCCTCCCGGCCTGGGATTTGAACTATGCAGTCAGCCATGTAGGATCTGGCTTCCTTAACTAACAAGCCACAGAGCCAGCCCATGATAGAGTTTTAAATGGCTAGAGAATAGAGGACAACATCCTTGTTCCCTTTGTCCTCCCTTCAAGGAAATGACCCTACTGTCAACAGTGCTTTCTTTTTTTTTAAGCCTGTTTCTCCCTTTCCCCTTCTTTCCTAAAATAAGGTTCACAGTGGGTTTGTGAAAACCAGTGTGAGCGGCAGCAGCCTCTCGTGCGTAGCCTCCGTCTGCAGCTTGGCGGTGTCGGCGCCATATATTTAGAACCTCTAAATTAGCAACATTCCGCGTGCTATTTAGAGAGGAGCTGGGAAGTCAGTGGAAGAGCAGGGTTATTGATCAGGATTGGCTTCCGAATGTTGCTGGCTCTCATCCCTGAATCCCAGAAGCTGGAGCTATTTTGGGGACATCAGGAGAACAGATGGCCCATGAAGGCAGCTGGCCCTCATGGTAATTAGTCTGCAGAGGCAATTGGTCATTTTCTGAGCTTGGAGCAGTTCCACGTCTGTCTGTGCCATTGTGGAAAGAGACTTTGGTTAGAACACAGAGGGCTCGGAAATGTGTGAAAGGGGTCAGGTGGTGGTGCAGTGGCAATGCAGCTGGACCTTCACAGGGAAGGTCCTGGGTTTGTGGCCTGGGACTTTTGTGAGCATGCCAGATGCACCTGGACACCTAGGCTGGCTGACACTGGGGGTAGACCAGTAGACCATGATGTGAGGGCCCTGTGGGGGTGCCTGTCTCTCTGTTTCTCTTTCCATATTTCACTTTATCTTCTCTCTCACAGAAAAAGATTAACTTAAAAAAAAAAAGAAAGAAAGAAAGAAAATATGTGGGAGTGTACCATCACAGCTGGTGGTTACCAACGCTTGGCTTCCCAAGTTAAGTTTCCCAGTGAAAGACTGAAGAAGAGCTTTTCTGGTTTTAATTTAAAATGGAGACACCCAACAATGTTAAATAAAGTCATTGTAAGGGAGCCAGCGAAAACACAGTCTGAGACTTGTGGATGCAAAGACCCTGCACCCTACGGTTCCCTGTGTTGTGCCCTGTGATTGCCAATTAAGTTATCGGGTTCTCCCCCCGGCCCCGGGGGTGAGATGAGGGGCCATTTCTCATACCACTTTGTAGCCCTAACACTAAGCAGAGTGCCTGGTACATAGACATCGATTAAGTGTCTGTCGAATGAATAAATGAACTCTCATGTGGTTACAAATGAACACAGGTGAAGGGATTGACCTTGGAGAGGAGAAGACTTGCTTTGAGACCTGAGGGAAGTATGGCTTTCCAGAGTGAAGAATAAATTTGTGTGTACTTGGGACTAGCAGATGGCATAATGATTAACTGCTGAACTCCCACCTAGTCGACTGCAGTTCGAGTCCTGGACTTGGCTTAAAACTCATGCTGGGCACGTGCGCATGGGTGTCCGAGGTCCCGAGAGGAGTAGGAGGAAAAGGGAATGCGGTGTGGCTACCCCCTCAGGGGGAGATTTCTTGCTTTCTGTCTCTCTGTCTCCCTCTCTCAGGCAGGCACACATATCCTACAGCAAACATCCCTCTTTAAAAAAAAATTGTGTGTACTTGATTCTTCTGTGAGAAAGAGACTAGGAATTTAAAGTCTAAACAGTAATGCCTGATTGTAAATGTAAATGTGACAGTGATAACTTCTTATGCCAATTTCGTTTCTCTACATCTTAAAAAAAAAGTATGAAAGTGTGTGCGTGCACATGAGAGACAGACAGACGGATGTACATACGCCCTCAACAGAGCCCTGTCATGCCACGATCCCCTCCCCACAGTCCTCCAGCTGGTTAGGACCTCAGACACACACACCTGTCAATTTCAGGTCGAACAAGAATCCAAACCCATAGCCCACCACGTGGTTCCGGCATGGCAGGCAGTTCGGTACTCTCCCCGGAGCATCACTGAGGCTGGGTTTACACACACACGCACATGTACACACTTTTAATCAGTGACTCTGAAGGTCGACAGCTAATTGAACTCTAGGCTTGCTGTTTCCGTTTAAGTGATCATTCTGATTTTCTCACTTGGTTCACTTCTTTGTCACCTTTCCAAGAACACCCTGTGCCCCACTGCTTGCTTACACTGTCCTCTTTGCTATCAACCCTTTTGAGGTGACCTGGTCTCTCTATTTCTCATCTCCATTTCCTACCTCTTCTGCCCTTCCAATGGGGACCGTTGTCCTTGTTGGGCTAGTTTGCAATGATCACAACTGTATCTAATTTTTAAGAATTCTGGCTCTTTGTCAAATGAAAGGCTTCCAGTTCCACTGTGACTCGTAGGCAGAGAGAATCTATTAAGCGATTCCATCCCAATGTTACCTTCTCATAAGTTCGGCTTTGCAATCAGGCTGCCTGGATTGAATCACAGCCGAAACACTTACTTCATGATGCTGTGCGTACAGGGTGCCTCACCTCTCTGCTGCTCAGTTTCTATACCTGGAAAATCGACATTATTAATACCTGCCCTCGGGTTTGTCGCAGGCGATGATATGTGGGTCGGTGCACACAACACTTTCATTGCAGTGCCTGTCTTGATAAAGGTTGATTATAATTACTAATGGTTTTGCTATTTGTCAGTAGTCATTGGGGAAAGCATTTTATAGTCCCAGATTTTAAAAAATTAAGTTTGTTTCTTTTTTTCTTTTCTTTACTTTCCATTTTATTTCTTTTTTCTCTTCTAACCTTTTCTCTCCTCTTCTAATCTCTTCTCTCTTCTCTCCTCTCCTCTCCTCTCCTCTCCTCTCTCCCTCCCTCTCTCACTCCCTCTCTTCTTCTTCTTTTCTCTCTCTCTCTCTCTCTCTCTCTCTCTCTCTCTCTCCCATGACTGAGGCACAGAAAGGAAGGACAAGCAGATAGGTACCTCCAATAGGGTCTTGATGCCATGACACCCCCAGCTTCAGCCATCCCTGAATTGTAAGCACACACATTCCCAGCATGTCCAGGGAGGTCTCAGGACACGAACCCAGAAACTTCCCATTTGGCTCAGCCTCACACAGCATTGTGTCCCTGCTGTGCTTCCACCTGGTCCACCCAGACGGTTTCATACTTCTTTCGTGACTCCTCATGCCTCTCTGAATCATAGTCAGTTTTCTATAAAACACCATTGAGTAGTGGTAAATTCATTTCCGTTTCTGAAATTGTCTCCAAAATATCATTTAATGTAAGCAAAATGAGCCAGTTATTAGTAAAGACGTTCAGGAAGTTCTCGTAAAGTTAGAATTCTGATCTAACCCTGTGTTCATATGACTATCAGTGTTCATACTGAAAGCATCTGTAGCATACTAATCAGTTTTTATGCGTATAGTTTCTGGTGGAGGAGGAGGGAGTCTCTTGGAAAGGTTATGATATAAGGAATTTCGGATCTGGGATGAACATTAATATTCATTCACATTTGTTTCCACAGACCTTGGAATGTGAGTTTTCGATCTTTCTCACTTCATTCTTTGGGCCGCTGTGTGTTCACCCTAAAATGCCAACCCCCCTTGGCCTAGCAGCCTCACTGATTTCGTGGTCCCTACAGTGTTTTCCTCACTACACATCCTGGTTAGAAAAAGCTCCTGCGAGCGATAGATGGCACAGCAGGCTGCCTCAACCGGCACAGGGAGAGACACGTCTGTCCTCAGAAAACAAACAGGAATCTGTCCAAGCTCCTTGGCCGAAGCTGCAGGCAGACTGGGTAGGGCTGTGGTGAGAACCCTCCAGAGCTTACCAGGAGCAGCGTCGAAGCCCCACCATTTCATCTGTGGAATTTTACCTTCTTCCTGTGCATGCTGACTGCCCTTAGATTCTGGTTTCCACAGCCCGGAGCTCACTGGTCTTGCCTTTTGTCCAATATGCGGGCCTCACCATGGCCTTGACACTGGTGGCCCCTTCCTCCACCATGAGCTGTCCTGCAACCTCCCTGCCATGGAGCCTGGGAGCTCAGTGCTCTTTGGCTCTGGAACTGACCCGAGTCCAGGAGCAGCAGCAAGAATCGCATCCCTTTCTTTGTGGGCAGCACAGACCATGTTGGGGGTGGAAGGTCGCCACTGGGGCGTTGTCAGAGTGCAGTCCTCTGCCTTTTTAAAGCAATGCCGTGTTTAGGATAGTAATATGATAGAAGAGTCCCTGGGGCAGAATATGAGTAAACATTAGAGCAGAACCTTTCAAGAGTAAAATTTAAACTCTTTGGAGTTGTCAGTTTAAGAAAAAAAAATCAGTTTAAGTAATGCTTCCTCAAAAGAGAACCGTTATTTAAAAGTGCAAGGTGACATCCGAGTGTAGGTTAACTTTCTTCCGCCAAAATAATGGTTCGAGGGTTTCTGTTCACCTTGGCTTCGTAAGAGGACACGTAGTAAATCCTGCAGCCGTTCACACAGGGCGCGGGTTACTAGAAGCCTTTCGTTACCATTTTTTCAACAGCTATTTTGTGGGATGCAGAGGGAAGACACGGATGCAAATCCTGCCTCGGGGAGCTTACGTGCCATCTGGGGAGACAGTAAATACGGACCTCAAGACAGCTGATTCCAGCGTGACGGTGGTTCCATTTTACGATTTCTTTGACTTTACAGTGGCTCAAAAGTGATAGCATTCGATAGAAACCACACTGAGTGCCATACACTTTCAGTACAGTTTTCAATAAATTGTATGAGATATTTGACAGTTTATTATACAGTAGGCTTCATTGGGCTGGCCCTGCAGGGCAGTGGTTAAGCGCTACGCAGAGGAAATCTGATCCCACGTGGCCGACTGGGGTTTGAATCCTGAGTGGCGACATGCTGGGCACTCACATGTGGGCCCAGGGCCCTGACGAGATGGAGAATTGGAGGAGGAAGGATTGCGGCATGACCACATCCCATCGTGGGTGCTGTCTCTGTTTCTGATCTCATGCATGCACACGTGCAAGACCATGAATAAAGGAAAAATGTTTTACAAAGATCAGCTTTGCACTGGGTGAACTTGCCTAACCGTGGGCTAGTGTAAGCATGCTGAGCACATTCGAGTTAGGCTGAGCCCTGATTCTTGAACTGGGCGTGTTAGATGCACGCTTGGCTCCTGTGGTTTTCTGCTTCGAATGGGTTTATCTGGACCTAACTCTATCATATTTGAGGAGCATCGATAGCAAGTCACCTCGTATGACGGAAGGTGATGCTTTTTGCAGAGGAGAAATAAGGAATTTGAGGAGGTGAGAGCTATGGAGGATGATCTTACCGTCTTCAGTGAGACATCGAATCAGGTGTCATTGAGAAGGCGACATCTGAGCAGAAACGTGCAGAACGAGGTGGTGAGCCGTCCGTGTGTCTGAGGAAGGGGAATCTGGGTCGGAAGGACAGCGTGTGGGAGTCCTGAGCACGAGGCTGCCTACTGTGCTGGAGGGACACGCCTGGTCAGGGCTGGCGCAGAGCCAGGGATGGGAGGAGAGCAGGAGGCGAAGTCAGAGAGTGGGGGTGCACCGTGTGGGCTGTGCAGACCTCGTAAGGACTTGGAGGGGCTGCATCTTTTACCCTCAGTGACTGGGAAGACGCTGGCTGGTTTTAAGCAGAATGCTATAAGGAGGTTTTTTTTTTTTTTACTTATTTATTATCATTATTGTTATTATTTTTATGTCTTCTATAGGGCATGTGGGTTCACCAGAGAGAGACAGAGAGACGGGGGGGATGCGGATTTAAAAGTAAGCCATCAAGTCCAGGGCTCAACCCATGGTCAGCCCTGTGGGATTCGAGCACCCTAACCACCATGGCACATGCTGATCTGTGATCTAAGTTTTAAAAGTATTGTTTTGAAATAATTTCCTCAAGTTTCTTTATTTCTTCTGAGTTATATATAGAGAGAGACAGACAGACAGAAGGACAGTCTCCATGCCACCATCCTCTGACAGTCTCTCTGGGGCTGGGAGGTGGGCATGGGCATTTTTCTTCTTTTTGGTCTTTGCCCTAGGGCGCATAAACTTGCCAGAGAGAGACAGGGTGTGGGAAAGTGAGAAATCCACCCTGGGGGAATGGCCACTCCACAATTCCTTCTCCTTCATTTTCAACCGGAGTTTTGGGCACAAATGCACATGCACCTGGTATGAGTTTAAAGCCACCGGCTGTGGGACTCAAACCACAATTGGCTCTGAGGGAGTCCAGTGCCCCAACAACTATGCCACCTGCTGGCCCTGGCATTGGTATCTTAAAACTCTCAAGTGATCCCCCAATGAGGATGAAAACCTCTGCTTAGGGACCGCAGATGCAGTAGTAGTTATGTTTCTTCAAGTCCCAGACCCGGCAACTTAAAATTCATACCAGGTGTGTGTGCGTGCATACTCAAGATCCTGAGAGGAGAATGGAGGAGAAGGGATTGTGGCGTGACCATCCCCCCTGGGGGAGTGATCGCTTGCTTTCTGTCTCTCTCTGTCTAGTGAACACATGTGTCCTATAGCAAAAACCTCTATCTTAAAAAAAAAAAAAAAAAAGGAATCAGCAGCAGGCCTAGTGAGGTGGCACGGGGAAGAGGGCACCACTGCATGATCCCAGAGCCATATGGAGACCCTGGGTTCAGAACCCAGGTGGGTTATAAACACACTGTGCACACTTGTGATCCTGGCTGGCCGGAAGGCTGCAGGGATGACTGTGGTGTGGGAAGGCCCTGTCTGGGTTTTCTGTCTCTTATAAAATAAATAAATGAATAAACTTAAAAAACAATCAAAAAATAGTAATCAAGGAAACAGCAGATCTAGAACTGGAACAGCCTTATAAAACTGATAGGTCTCTTGCCAGTGTCTCTTCAGGGATGGGGTCTCGAGGCATCGTGGTACTCTATTGAACTTCATGAAATGTATTGGATCTTTCTTGAACGGGTACATGGCTTCATACCATTCTGGAGAGCACGGAAGTTATTCCTCCCACTACTCAAAATAATACTCTCACTAACACCAAATATTCGAAACCCACTGCTGGATTAAGCTTGTTATGAAACAAGAAGAGAAACGAGCCATTGTTTCTAAACATGTGTCTTGCTGGCTCGGTGCTGGACACTGCAGATGGCCAGGCCTCAGAGAATCAGAAAATCCCTGTAGGATCCAGCATCTGCACTCTTTCTTGGCTAGGTTTGCATAACACTTACAATTAATGCATTTGTTGGGATTTAAGAAGGGAAGCAACCATGGTGTGTTATACACGGTTGTGTTTCTGTACAGTTCAGACTTAAGAAAGAATTGTTCTCTGAGCATACCGTACTGCAAAGGACTACCTGTCACCTCACTCTTTATATTACATCTGGTTCTTTTCATTGGTTTTAGTTTATTTATTTATTCCTTCCATGAGAGAGAGAGAAAGAGAAACAAAGAGAAACAGAGACAGAGAGACAGCAGCCTCTTGAGGCTACAGCTCACCCCAGTTTCAGCCAGCCTGGATTGTGGGTGTGTACATGCTTCCACAGAATGCAGGGAGGTCTCCAGACACCAACCCAGAACCTCTCCATATGTGGCAGCCTCAGGGATTGTGTTTTATGATTGGCCCCCATGCCTGGTTTTTAACAGAGTCCCAGTGTTCAGGGGGAAAAGGTATTTCCTGAAGACAGGCGTTAGCATCATCCACGCAGAGGAATCTGTTGTTGCTTTTATCTAAGTCAAGAAACGCTATGACTCTCCCTTCAGGGCCTTGGATTTCACAGCTTCTGAAGGTGCTTGACGGACAGCAGCGATAGTCTGGGTTTTCTGTACCGGTGTCAGCATGAACGGTCCTTAGACCGTTCACCTCATTAGATGTTCACCTCATTAGACCAACACTTCTGAGACCTTTCATGTGGTGCCTGGATTCTTCAAGAGCTTCCCGTTCTGTAACTAAGATGTAATAAACATGAAGGAGAAGAAGAGACAGTGAGAAGAATGAAGTGTTGAGTTGTCAGAAAGGTCTTGATGCATTTTTGCACAGAAAAACAGAACAAATACATTCAGACTTCTCCGACCACCCAGTAGTACCCAGGTTTTCTGTGAGAGTGATGGCAGGATAAGACCAAGTCCAGCTGGGTCAGATTGTCCACCCAGACAAAGCCAGAGGCCTGCCTTGGGGTGCCTGGCCCACGGGCCCACAAATGGCACCCTTGAGGACCACCAGCTTACCATGGATGGAGTCTTTGGGTCCTTAAGAGACCTCTCTCCATGGTTTGCCCAGAGGACAGGCTGTCACACAAAGGAGGGACAGGGACCAGAGGATTTTCCTTTATAGCAGTGGCCCTTGAAGTGTCCTGGTCTGTGTCAGTGACAGCCGTTAACTCCAGCTCTATGGGATCACATAGGACCTTGGACTCACAAGACAATTTGTACATAAGTTTTCCAAATGGACCCCCACTCTGAAATACAGCATTTTCTAATCTCTCCTCCAAATCCATCGCCTCTTGTCAACAACCGCCTCTCCTGTCAACCGCCTTGAGGTCCTAACTGTGTTTCCATGTCTGTAAAATGCTTGGCAAGGCATTCTCCCGAAATCCAAGATTTCCTAGTGCCTCCTGACATCCCTCTACCTGTTCTTGTCATCGAAATGTCCACCATCCAGAGGTTACAAATAAGGTCATTGTCACACACAAGGGAAAAATGTAGAATATTCTTAAAGGTCCTCTTTTATTCATTTATTCCTTCTATGAGATAGACAGAGATAGCATCCCCAATAGTCTTCCATGACCCACCCCCGGCCTCAGCTAGCCCGAATCACCGGCACTCTAGCCCCTACTCCCACCCTATCGTGTACGGGGCAACCTTAAGATGCGAACCGAGCCCTTCTCGTGTGGATCCAGCCTCGCAGTGTTGTTACCTCTGTGCCAGTCTAGCCATTTAGAGGTTCTTTTAAGGAACAAAGGGACACAGAGGTCTGAGGTGCTTTTAGATGTCGGTGTTTTTACTCCCATTTCATTGGAACGCTAGGCCTTCGAGGGGTAAGTCCCTCTGTCTCATTAACCTCAGCAGCATCCTTTGCCGGCATAATTTATGGTAATAGAGCAGCTCAGCGGTAGAGGAAGGGGAGACATTATTTCTGTCATTACTTAACTCCTGGAGTCACTTTGGAGAGTAATAGGATGCGCCTGGCCAAGTCCCAAGTTCCAGGACTGCCCGTGGGTGATTCTGCCTCCACTTGGGAATCAGTGGCCTGTGGAAGTGTGGAAATCGGACTCCCTGAAGCAGCGCTTTCCAACCTTGGCTACACATCACAATCTCCTGGGCAGTCCAGGCCACACTACAGATTAATTAGATCAGAATTTCCGGGACACGGGGAACAGTGTTTTAAAGCTCCCAGTGATTGTGCTCTGTAGCCACAGCTGCAAATCTCAGCTGCAAAGGAATCAGCAGGCCCAGAGAGGTAGGAGGATGCTGCTGCATGATCCTAGAGCCACATGGGAGACGCTGGGTTCGGATCCCAGGTGGACTTGAACACGCAGGCACACCTGTGATCTTGTCTGGCTGGAAGGCTGGGGGAGGACGGTGGTGTGGCAAGACCCTGTTTGGGGGTCCCTGTCTCTCTCGAATGAAGAAAATAAATGAATATACTTAAAAAAATAAAAAAGTAAACAGAAGGGCTGGAGTAGTCTCACAGTGCTCATGGCTCTCATGCCCGTGTCTGTTCGAGGATGGGGTCCCTGGACATTGTGATATTCTGCTGAGCTCCAGGTCATACTTTTGACCTCTCTTGAATGGGTATCTGACTTCATACCATTTTGGGGAGAAGTCTTTCTTCCCTCAACTCAGATATTCTTGCCAACACATGTCAAATATTTGAAAGAGTTTGTGTGTTGCCCTGAGTGTCCCGTACAAATGCCAGTCCTCACAGCCACCCTGTGAGATCACTGTCATTATTACTTGGCTTGGGTGGATTGCAGCCTTGAAACTCTGCTGGGGGGCCTGTTTCTCTGTCTCTCTTTCTCTCTGTATGTCTCTCTTGCTCATGGAAAAAAATATTTAAAATTTTATTAAAAAAAAAAAAAGAGTAGATGAAAGTATTATCAGCTTATGTCAGGAGTGAGAACACAGAGTCAAAGAAAGGCTAAGTTTCTTTCCCCGAGACTTGAACCCAGGCCCCCTGAGTGGAGCCTGTGCTTTACAGTGCCCTCTGCTGCCTTTCCTGTTCACACATGGAATATAGGCATCCCATAGGTATCCTCTAGGGGTTGATTTCAGGACTGGTACCCCCATGCCCATGATACCCAAATCTGTGGGTGTTCAAAATCCCTACAAAATGGCATAGGATTTGCATATAACCTGTATACATTGTGTTTAGATTATTTATAATACCTAATGCAGTGTACATGCTATGTAATGGTTATTGTGCCAACAATAGTTGGAATTTTTAAATGTGTGTTATTTTGTTTTGATATTTTTATTTATTTATTTCTAATATTTTCTATTCTTGACTGGACCCTTGAATACATGTCCTATAACACCAAGTCTTGTACATCAAACAAACTTACACAGCAAGCCAGCTATTTAGTTGCCTGCATTTAACAATTTTTAAGACTTCCTCTTTGATGCATGAATTATTTGGAAGTATTAGGTTGCTGGAAAAGTCATGATACATTTTTGCATAGAGAAACAGAAAAAATACATCATGACTCTTCCAACAACCCAATATGTTGTTTAACTTCCAAGTGATAGAGATTTTCTTCTTGTCTTTTTGTCATTGGTTTCTGATTTAATTCCCTAAGTCTATTTTGGTATATGTGTGGGTGCTGAAAAATATGTGTATTATGCTATTGTTGGGTGGAGTATTCCATATATGTTTCTTAGACCCTGTTAGTTGTGCTGTTCACGTCTTCTGTACACTTCCTCATTTTCTGTCTAGCAGTTCTTTCCATTGCTGAGAGGGCCGCTATAGTTTTCAACTCTAATTGTGGATTTGTCTGTTTCTTCCTTAAGCTTGCATGGTTTTGTTTTATGTTTTTTGAGGCGCTGTTGTTTAGTGCATACACATTTTGAATCATGCCTTCCTGTTGGATCAATTATTTTATCATTTGAAATGTCCCTCTCTGTCTCTAACAATTATTTGTTATAAAGTCTACTTTATCTGATAGTGATATAGTCACCCCTTTCTTAAGATAAATGCTTGCATTATGTATCTCCTTCCATCCTTTTACTTTCAATTTATCCACGGCATTGAATTTGATGTGAGTTTCTTGTGAGCAGCCTTAGTTTATTATTTTTTAAATCCATTCTGCCAGGATATTCCTTTTAAATGGTTTATTTAGTCTATTTAGTCTCAGTATAATTATTGGTATCTTATGGTTATGTCTACCAAGCTGACTAATTATATAACCAAGGTACATTTTTATTTGAGAAAGCTCAATGAGACATTAAATTAAAAATAACTATTTGTGGTTACTTGATCAGAAATCTTCATTTATTTGCTTGATTTTATGGCTAAAGGAAGAGTTTGATACCACCCACTTGGAAGGTTGTGTAGGCTAATGTATAGAAGCCATGGTCGGCTGTGTGGGATTCTGGAGTCTGAACCATCCATTTATCTGTGTGTTTATAGCAAGCCCAGAACTTTTTAAAAAATTATATTGTCACATCCTTGTGAGGTACAGTATGTTCTCTAAAGAACATACCCAGAACTTTTTTCCAGGTAAAATTTTAGTCCTACAAAAGTAGCTTCCGCTGCTGAGCTCCATGGTGTGGTCAGGTGGCCCTATGTTCTGGCACCTCTCTAGGGTATCATAAGAAAATATCAATGATAACTAAAACACAGTAGCTGATAAGGTATTTTAAAGTTTATTTATTTTTTCCATGAGCAAGAGAGACACAGAGACTGAGAAACAGAGATAGAGAAACAGGCACCCCCAACAGAGTCTCAACACTGCAGTCCACCCAAGTCAACACCAGCCTAGATCATGGGCATGTCCAGAGTGCTCAGGGAGGTCTCTGGATGTGAACCCAGAACTTCTGCATGTGGGTCAGCCTCACAGAGCATTGTGTTTTACCATTATACCATCATCTTGCCCTTCGGGGGTGGGGCGGGGGAGCGGGGGCATGGAGAAGAGGTTCTTCCAAATTCTATGGTGATTAGAACATACTTTTTCTACAGCTTAAGATTCATATTGTATTAGATTCCTCTGTGGCTCCAGTGATTATCCAACAACAACAAAATACCCAAACAGACGTCTAGAACCTCATACCCATGGGATATCAAATGGTGATTTGGAACTTGCTGGGCCCTGCAGCTCCATGTCTTCCTGTGTTACTCACTTGCTCCCTCTCCTAACCCTACTGGACTTGGGCATTCTCTTTTTTTTTTTTTTTTTAACTTTAGTATTTTCCGAATGTACATTCTTCTTCCTGACTGCTATAGATTCTGGTCAAGCAGAGAGCAAAGTCCTCCTTGCCCACCCTAGATTACGTTTGCCTGCTACTCAGCCCCTCCTCTCCACCTTAACTCAAATACTTCCCTGTCTCTCAATCTTTCTTCAAGCACCCCAGCAGAGGTAGGGGGTTACGCCAGCACCCAGCCCTGGCTGCTCACCTTTTTGTCTATGGACTGAACTCACACCCCCTCCAGGCCAGGGCCTGTGTTTTATTCATCTTTGTATATTCTTGTCTATTATGAAAAATAGAAGGTGCTCATTGAGGGATTGTTGAGCGAGTGCATTACGAGATTAACAGGTTAACAGAAGGGGCCCAGACAGTGGTGCAGCAGAGAAACGTGAGGCTCTGTGAGGCTCACCCACATGGGAGGAAAAAGTACACAAGTGCTTGTCACAGGGGTGGTTTTTGATGGATGCAGGCATCAGTTCCTCCGCCACATCCCCTTTATTGAGAGAGAGAAGCGGAGAGAGAGAAGAGAGAGAGTTACTGTTTTGATGGTCTCACAAGCTGCCGCCCTGCTCGGCCTCCCAGTTAGCTAGGGCCTGACTTGTTTCAGGGTGGTCCCGGCCTTTCGTGAGGCCCCAGCCTCAGGCAGCAATGCCCTGTCACTCGCACCACCACAGCAGGGCCTGGCTCCTCTCTCTTTTTATGACCACCAGGCAACCTGCAGAGATAACAGGTCCAGTCTCGGTGGTAGCATTTAGTCCTAGTGTCTCTCTCATGAGAAACTCTGTTGACGTGAACCACTGCTCCTGTTTCTTACAATGACTGGTTCTTCGGCTTTACTGTCTAACACTTGCCACAGGCTTGTAATGTTCTAATTTAGGGGTGAACCGATGATATCTAAAAGCTAATCTTCAGACCTCAGCTTAATAGGTCTGGTGTGAGGCCCAAGAGTACGTGTTCTCTCAAGCTTGCCAGCTTTTATTGACATCGATGAACACAAGTCCCCTAATGCCTGCTTTGGTAGGAAATTGTGGCCTGTAAGCTAGATTTACGATGCTTTCTTGATCTGTAGCCTGTTGTGGTTTATCTGTGGTCTACAAGTCCCACAGAAACACACGTACATTTTTCCCAAGTGTCCTGCAGATTCAGTCCTACAGCCTATTGGTAAAGCTATAATGAATTCCTTTCATTGACTAATTAGATGAACCAGCCCCTCGAAATCAATGATTATAAGAAATGCAACGTATGACTCCTTGAAGCACACAGCAGTTGAGGTTGATGCTGTAAGTGTGTACTGTGATCCATCCTTTAAGAACAGGAAATTGGAAGCTTGAGTCATTAAATATCTTACCAAACATGGCACAAAGGGAGTGGTTAGTGGTTAGGCAGGATTAGACTGAGCATTTCTGGCCTGGGTGTTGGTCAATTACAGAAGCCTGTCTGGAGAGTCAGGGGGCTCAGAGTTCCTGGCAGAAAAAAGGAACCTGTTCATTTTAAGTATTGATTGCAGATGGTGGGTTGCTTATAAGAAGGTGCAGGGTTCTGCTAACTATTGGATTATTGCAAAAGTCATGATGCATTTTGGGATTAAAAAAAATATGTCATGACTTTCCTAGACAACCCAATAGTGTGGATGGTTAAAGAAGGGGGATACAGTTAGATAAAAGGTCATGGTAAGTGACAAAGGACTTTAGGGTCAGTGCTTTAAATTATTCCATTGATATTTTTCAATTGCAGGAAGGTGCATGTGTTCTCCAGAGTCAGAGAGAGGGAGAAGGACAAAGCAACCCCCGGTGGGGCATAGTGGTTAAACACTGGACTCCCACATGGCTGACTGCAGTTCGATTAGGGCTGCAGCCCTTCTCCGTTTCTCCATCCACGGGGATATTAGGCATGCGTGTACTCATGCCCAGTGTGTTTCCCAAGTTGCCAGGGCCAGGATTTAAAACCCAACTGAACATGTGTGATCCAGCTCATTTTTTTCCCCTTAGGTTTTTCTGGTGTATTTACCAGAGAGACAGAGAGAGGGAACATGAGAAATAACCTCCAAGGGGGGATGGCCATGCTGCAACCCCTTCTCTTTCATTCTCCTCCTGGGATTTTGGGTGTGCGCAGGCACACACACACACACACACACACACACACACACACACCTGGCATGATTATCAAGCTGCCAGTCTAGGGCTTGAGCCACTGTTGGCCATGTGGGAGTCCAGCACTTTAACCATCATGCCACCTGCTGGCCTCGTGGTCCAGCTCATTTTAACCATTAGGCTTTGGTGCCATCCCTCCACTGATGTTGAGATTATACGTTTACAAATGGGTTTCTCAAACAACACCTAAAAATCCTATGTAGCATTACAAAAATATTACCTTGAGTCAAATGTCAGATGTATGCTGATTTTTATACCACAGGACTTTTTACCAGAATATCAAAAGCCTTCACATCTCTGGGTCCACAAGGCCAGTTAGTAACGAGAATCTGCTTCTGATCATATCTGGTGCTGGTACAGTAGGAGGAGGTGTTTGCTCCCGAGTTCTGGCCTGCCTGACTGGGGGCAATAATGCATCAAATGAGTAAGGGAACAGAGTGGAAAGACACAATGCTAAAGTGGTGACAGTTATTATTACTGACATCACCGAGCATTTCTGGGCATCCAGCATGCATGATCTGCATGGATGAATTTATTTAATTTTCTCAGTAGCTCTCTGTAGAAATGGGTGCTGTTACCACTAATCCTATATCTTAATGAGAAAGAAATCGACATCAAGAGTCAATGGCACTTCTGCTTACTCTTCAAAGGTGAGTCTTAAGACCAACGTTTCTGGTAACTTTGGAGAGCTGATTAGCTTTTTGAAGTATCTTTCTTGATGTTTTTCTGTTCTTAAAAGTCAGTCTCAAAAAGAAAAGAACAGAAAATAAAGAAGAGTTACAAACATCCTTTTGACAGTGAAGTTGACTTGCCTTTAAAGAGCTTTACCGTGACATTGCTCTTAAATTCAATCATATGCCCATCCGGCTGTGAGTGTATCATTTGTGACTTTGAATAAGTTACTTCCTCAGCTTCTCCAAAGGCCTCAATTTACTCATCTGTAAAAGGAAATGAGTAAATGGCTTACTTCTTTGGAAGATATGGTAAAAATCAAGATCGTGGGGCCAATAGTGGCATAGTAGTTAAGCATGGACTCCCACATGGCTGACTGCAGTTCGAGTCCTGGATCTGGCGGCTTGGCTCATGCCAGGCACATGTGTGTGCATGCCTAAAATCCCGAGAGAAAGGATGGAGGAGAAGGGATTGTGGCATGGCCATCACCCCTGGGAGGTGATTTCTCACTTTCTGTCTCTGTCTCTCCAGCAGGCGTACACACCCTATAGCAAAAATCTCTCTCCCTCTCTCTCTCTTAAAAAATATCAAGATCGTATTTGTGACTATAATGTGAGAAACAGGTCATGGGAGTTTCAGCGACTGTTAAGTACTCTGTTTTGGTGGGAAGTAGTTAAGTAACCATGTGGATAAGGTTAATGGTTGGACAAAGACAGTAGCCTGGTCGTGCATTCTGTGGCCTCTGACCTTTCAACTCCTGGTCCTTGCTGCTGCCTGTCTCTTAAGTTCTCTGCTTTCCCACAACATCCAGGATATTCTGTCCCCTGGTGTTTTGATAGGAAGTCCTACAGCTGTTCGGGAACATGCCCTGATAAAGCCGCCCTGACTTCCCTTCCTCAGATGTTTGCTCTGAAATCCTGCAGGACCCCTGCTGTCTCCACCTCTACCCTTACCCCTGGTCCCTCAAACTCCACTTAGTCCAGGTGGGCATCAAGCCTGTGTAATTTCTAACCATCAGCTTCTTAAAGTGAGGTCATGGGAAGAGACAGATCTGCCATTTCTTCCTCAGAAGCCCATAGTTCTTGAATCGTAAGAACAAGAGGGGAAAGAGAGTTCTCATTTGGGGCCTCGGGTAGCCTGGCCAGCAGGAGGCAGCATCAACGGAACCGAGGCCAGAGAGTGTGGTTTCCAGGGGAGCCACGTCCTCACCAGTTCATTGCCTGGAGCAGGTTATGCTTTAATGTCCTCAGAGTCCGTTTTTCTCTATTCCCTCTGTTATTGTTTCTCCCCATGGCTACACCAGACCCTTTCTTGTCCTTCACCTCTCTCTTCTCTCGCTTCAGTCTCCCTGTCCAGCCTGAACCCCATCATGGATCTTCCCACTTGTTTTCTCGTGCCCGACCTCGTGCACCTGCCCTGTATGGAGCCCAGTCCAGGTCTTTCTGAGTTCTCCCTGCCACTGGAGGAAGGTCGACTGAACACGGTCTCACTGCAGCCCAGCGCGCTTGGTGGCATCTCGCAGTCCCTTCGAACATCCACACTCACTGCATCTCTCCTCCTTCCTGCTGTCACCTGGCCCCCACACTCCTCTGAAGCTCATAATCCATACTAATTCCCTCACTCTGTTTCACTGAGAAACGAGCTCCATCCTCTCCAAGCTCCTCTGGCTCCTCATCCCATTTTCTGTGTAGTTTGCCAAACACAGGAACTTGGTTTTCGTGTGTTTCTTTGTTGTTGTGTGTTTTTTTTCCCTTGTCCTCTTTGTTCACATGGTCACCTTTCTTTTTTTTTTTTCCTTGTCCTCTTTGTTCACATGGTCACCTTTCCTAGGAAGCCCTTTCTGACTCTGAGGTCTGGGAAGATACCACTCGGTTTTCAGTTCCAGGGCAGCATCTTCTGTCAAGCTGTCCATACCTGCCACCAGGTGGAGACTCCCTCCTTCATGTCCCCTTCCACCTTGGGCAGGCTCTGTTAGGCACTTCCATTTATGCCTGTTCTGTTTAACCTGTCTGTCTCCCTCTCTAGGATGTGAATTCTGGTGCTTTTATCATGGTTACCTTTATATCTCTAGTGTAAAACACAGTCCACAGTAAATACCAGCCATCACAAAATCAGTAAGGGTAGAACCCGCCACGTCATCTGAATATGAGTCATGTGAGGAGGTTGGCAGGTCACCAGGTGGAAAGCCCCAGTTGTTGCAGAAGTAGAACCTTAACATGCCCTCATGTCCCACTCGTTGTCAGATACCCAGTGGCCTCCGTGAGGGTGTAGGTACGCGAGGGTGGGGAGCCCTGTGAAGAGAGTCCACAGCTAGTTCTAGGGAGGAAGTGAGGAAGAGCTGAGTCAGTGAGGTTCTTAGGATTTGTCCACTTGGACCTAGGTCATGAAAGAATAAGCACCCAACAGGACAGAGAAATACAAGGTGACCCATGAGCTACCGCAGCAATCACACCAATCAGCATGACTGTTGCTTATCCATGTGAGAAGCTTTCAGAGGGCAGTAATAAACTTGAGTAAGGATGTCTAGAGAGCAGCTATGACCCGATGAACTGGGAGAAGAGGAAGTAAGGGACGCTTCCATAACCCAGCAGGTGAAGAGAGCCTTCAGGTGGGCACTTGCTGCAGATCTTTATGGGGTGGTGTTTTTCCTTATGGTGTCTGAGCACTGGAAATTCATGGCCATCTTAGGACAAGGACATCTGTTTCACAAATGGCAAGTGTCTGCTACTCCTCTTACGAAAACAGAGCTGGCGGACGGTGGCTCTGTAGTGATGACTCATTTATCTCACATGGTCTAGGAATGAGATGTGCCATCTAAGCAGACTTTTCTAGATAACCGAAGCACCGAAATAATTGTAGAAGTTACTATTTTGGAGTAAAATCTTTCTCAGCTATTTACCTGTTTCTCTTTTTGAACAGAAAAGCAGAATATATTATTTTTTTATATGTAAGAAATATATGTGTTTCGTTCATGAGAGAGAGAGAGAATGAAAGGGAGAGACAGATATCCTCAACCAAATCTTTACACTTTGATTCTCCCCTCGGCCTGCAACCAGTCAGAACCACGACTGTGCTCATAGGCGTGCCTGTTGTTTCGGTTAGACTCAGGACACAAACCCTGAACCTTCCTCCATGGGTTCCAGCATCACGCAGCAGTACCTCCTACTGCCTATACCCCAGAATATGCTTTTTCTGGAAACGACATCTGCAAAGGCAATTTACGTGGGTACGGTGTTTTTTCTTTATGTTAAGTGATCCCAGACATTTACATTTTTTTGGAAAACAAAGTCCTCCATGCCCCCTGCTATCCAGAGTTACCTGTCTCTACTTACTACTGTCAACATTTCTGCTCATTACAGGTGTTCTTTTTTCCAAATACTCTCCTTTTTCTTGTTGGGAATATCATCTTTTCCCATTAAAATCCCCTTTTTTCAAAACTTACTACTTTCAATGTGCTATGGATGAGGATTTAAGAGTGCTATTATTTGACAACTGTCAAAATTTTATGTTAAAGTATAAAAGAAACACGCATAGGTTCAGGTGAGGATTATCTGTGTGTGAATGAGCTAAGCCCAGTGGGTTTTACTCCTGACTCTATCATGTATCTCGGCTTCTCAGAATCCGTGTTTCATGTTTCTGATTCATTTCTGTGCTCAGGGGAGTCAGTGTTGCATATGAGATTTTTGGCGTAGGGAGTAAACCCCTGAACAGGAATGGCCCTGCTGTCGAAGGGGCAGGTTCCACGCCATTAACAGGGCAAGTGAATGCAGAAAAATCACGACTTCTCTGGGTCCCAGCTTGCTCATCTGTAGAACAAGGAGGCTGACTGGGTAGTGTCCAAAGTCTGCTCAAATTCTCTTGTACCCCAGAAGTAGGTCACAAAGGACTCTAACGTGTCTGGAGGATGGTCGTTGAGTTGAGAATGTGCTGGGAAACTTCCCAAGGAGGAGGGCAAGTTTGGAAGGGGTGGAAGGCAGAGAGGATGCAAGAGGAGGGCCATTGCTCTGGTAAAGTGTTCATCACAGAGCATCGACCACCTTCACCATTCGGAGATGGATGTTTGGTAGCACTAAGAACCTTAATGTTCTGCAACCATCAGGTCCTTCCATTGCAAACATGTTCATCTTCCCACAAACTCCATCTCCATCAGGCCAGCCCATGGTGCAGGGCCTGCATCCCATATGGCCAACCGAGTGGTTCAAATCCAAATCCTGGACCCTACAGTTTGAGAAACGTACCAGGTACATGTGTACTCCTGCCCCAAATCCCCCTCCCAAAAAAGGGGGAGAAATGGAGAACAAAGTATTGTAGCATGACCATGCCCCATAGGGGTGCTTTCTCACTTTCCCTCTTTGTCTCTGTCTCTCTCTCTCTGGTAAGTGCATGCACCCCCCCCCATCAAACACTAACTCCCCATCCCTGCTCCTCTGCACCCTGGTAACCTCTCTTTTGCTTTCTGCCTCTGTGAATTTGACTACACTCACTCCTGTAAGTTAAATCATATGGTATTTGTCTTTCTGTGTCTGGCTTGTGTCTCGAGGTTCATCCATGTCATTGCACGTGTCTGACTTTCCTTCCCTTTTGAAGCAAGTGATACCCTGTTGTGGGTCTGTAGCACACTCCGGGTAGCCAGCCATCTGCTGGTGGGGATTTCTGTTGCTTCTGAGTGTTGGCTGTTGTGAAGAATGCTGCTATGAACATGGCTGTCTAAGTCTGTGTTTGGGCCCTGGGTTTAATTCTCCTGGGAATATACCCAGAAGAATACGGTGGGATTGCTGGACCATATGCTAATCCTATGTTTAACTTTTTAAGCAACTGCCAGCCAGTTTTCTATAGTAGCTGCACTACTTTATGTCCCCCTGCCAGTGCCCGGGGCTCTAGTTCCTCCAAGGAGAAGAGCAGTTACGTGTAATTAGGCTAGCCTGGAGGGTCTCACAGGCCTGACTGTGGTATTGGTTCCCTCTTCTATGGACTGGGAAGCTGGGAGGGCTCTTGAGCTCAGGGTAGAGCAGGATTAGAACCATGCTGTAGGCAGGTTGAGGATCAGAGGACATGTGGCTAGACTGGGCCCCAAGGATGGGACATGGCTTGGTTCCCCAGCTGGGAGACCAAAGCTCCATGTGGGAAGGTAGAAAAGGCAGGGACGACACGGAGAGCTGAGAATGAATGAACGTAGCAGATTGGACTCTTAAGAATGAGATACCATTTTGCAGGCAGGAGGTTTGAGGAGTACAGCCCCAGCTCGGCAGTCCCCACGGGTCACAGCCTCTGCCTACATGCCTTGTGGATGAGGGTGAGAGATGAGTCCCTAGAGCCAGGCCCTGAGTAGAATGAGACAGGCATCTGGGATTCTTACACCGAACTTCAAGTAAGCTTAGCCTATGACGGAGGGAGGAAGAAGGGGCAATAAGGGTGTTGAAATAAAGGTTTAAGCTAACTCCAGAGTTCCTATTTTGATCTTTAATTTTTAACTTTTTTTTTATTATTCCATGAGTAAGAGAGAGAAAAGAGACAGAAAGAGAGAGAGAGAGAAACAGCATCTGTGACAGGGTCCTGATGCCATGATCCACCCCCAGCCCAGCCAGCCCAGATCACAGACACACTCAGCCTAGCTGAGAAGCTCCTGGGATGCAAACCACCTTCCCGTGTGGGTCAGCCTTGCGCAGCATCACGTCTGACTGCTGCCCGGTCCCTTGATCTTCAGTTCGTGCAGGACAGACGACGGTCCTGTCCTGAGACAGTGCAAGGAGGCGGCCAACTCGCTGGTACTCGCCATTCGTGCGTCTGTCCCAGCCTTAGAATGTCCTGCCCCCACCAGTTCCCTTTTTTTTCCATCACTGAAGATTTCAAGGAGGTAAAACACTTCTTTTAGGTGTTGTTCTTGTGTTAGAAGACACACTGAGGGGCTGTCAGGTGGCATGGTGGTTAAGGGTGCTGGACTCCCACATGGCCGACCGTGGTTCAAGTCCTGGTCCTGGTGGCTTGCTTTCTCACTTCCCGTCTTTCTGTCTCTCTCTCTCTCTCTGTCTAAAATAATTCTTTAAAAAAAAAAAAACCAAACACACTGAGAGTACTTTCTCTGCGGGCATGGGAGTATGTGTGTGTGGGCCCCACAAGCGGATGGCCGGGTGTGGATGGTGGTGGACGTAAGTGGCACAAGAGTTGTAAATAACTTATATTTTAAACAGATGAAATTAAGGGATCTAAAATCAGGTTTATCAGACAATGAAAAATAATTAGAGTGTGAGGAAACATTGCCGCACGTGCTATTTTGAGGTACAGTGTGTGGAAGGCAGTGAGATGGGGCTCAAGTGGCAGGGAGCCAGAGTGGCTGGCACTGCGGCCTCCCAGGGGGAAGGCCCCAGCTGAGGCTGCTGCCCA
>NW_006160006.1:122463-126450 GCF_000334495.1 Tupaia belangeri chinensis | reverse complement strand
AGCCATCTGCTGGTGGGGATTTCTGTTGCTTCTGAGTGTTGGCTGTTGTGAAGAATGCTGCTATGAACATGGCTGTCTAAGTCTGTGTTTGGGCCCTGGGTTTAATTCTCCTGGGAATATACCCAGAAGAATACGGTGGGATTGCTGGACCATATGCTAATCCTATGTTTAACTTTTTAAGCAACTGCCAGCCAGTTTTCTATAGTAGCTGCACTACTTTATGTCCCCCTGCCAGTGCCCGGGGCTCTAGTTCCTCCAAGGAGAAGAGCAGTTACGTGTAATTAGGCTAGCCTGGAGGGTCTCACAGGCCTGACTGTGGTATTGGTTCCCTCTTCTATGGACTGGGAAGCTGGGAGGGCTCTTGAGCTCAGGGTAGAGCAGGATTAGAACCATGCTGTAGGCAGGTTGAGGATCAGAGGACATGTGGCTAGACTGGGCCCCAAGGATGGGACATGGCTTGGTTCCCCAGCTGGGAGACCAAAGCTCCATGTGGGAAGGTAGAAAAGGCAGGGACGACACGGAGAGCTGAGAATGAATGAACGTAGCAGATTGGACTCTTAAGAATGAGATACCATTTTGCAGGCAGGAGGTTTGAGGAGTACAGCCCCAGCTCGGCAGTCCCCACGGGTCACAGCCTCTGCCTACATGCCTTGTGGATGAGGGTGAGAGATGAGTCCCTAGAGCCAGGCCCTGAGTAGAATGAGACAGGCATCTGGGATTCTTACACCGAACTTCAAGTAAGCTTAGCCTATGACGGAGGGAGGAAGAAGGGGCAATAAGGGTGTTGAAATAAAGGTTTAAGCTAACTCCAGAGTTCCTATTTTGATCTTTAATTTTTAACTTTTTTTTTATTATTCCATGAGTAAGAGAGAGAAAAGAGACAGAAAGAGAGAGAGAGAGAAACAGCATCTGTGACAGGGTCCTGATGCCATGATCCACCCCCAGCCCAGCCAGCCCAGATCACAGACACACTCAGCCTAGCTGAGAAGCTCCTGGGATGCAAACCACCTTCCCGTGTGGGTCAGCCTTGCGCAGCATCACGTCTGACTGCTGCCCGGTCCCTTGATCTTCAGTTCGTGCAGGACAGACGACGGTCCTGTCCTGAGACAGTGCAAGGAGGCGGCCAACTCGCTGGTACTCGCCATTCGTGCGTCTGTCCCAGCCTTAGAATGTCCTGCCCCCACCAGTTCCCTTTTTTTTCCATCACTGAAGATTTCAAGGAGGTAAAACACTTCTTTTAGGTGTTGTTCTTGTGTTAGAAGACACACTGAGGGGCTGTCAGGTGGCATGGTGGTTAAGGGTGCTGGACTCCCACATGGCCGACCGTGGTTCAAGTCCTGGTCCTGGTGGCTTGCTTTCTCACTTCCCGTCTTTCTGTCTCTCTCTCTCTCTCTCTGTCTAAAATAATTCTTTAAAAAAAAAAAAAACAAACACACTGAGAGTACTTTCTCTGCGGGCATGGGAGTATGTGTGTGTGGGCCCCACAAGCGGATGGCCGGGTGTGGATGGTGGTGGACGTAAGTGGCACAAGAGTTGTAAATAACTTATATTTTAAACAGATGAAATTAAGGGATCTAAAATCAGGTTTATCAGACAATGAAAAATAATTAGAGTGTGAGGAAACATTGCCGCACGTGCTATTTTGAGGTACAGTGTGTGGAAGGCAGTGAGATGGGGCTCAAGTGGCAGGGAGCCAGAGTGGCTGGCACTGCGGCCTCCCAGTGGGAAGGCCCCAGCTGAGGCTGCTGCCCACGCTGCCACATGGGATTGTTGTCACCTGGGCTGGGATGCACGCAGCACCATAGGCATCCTGTTAGTAAGAATGGTTGGGGCTGGGCCAGGGAGTGGCATGGTTGTTGAGACACTGGACTCCCCCACGACTGACCACAGTTCAAGTCCTGGACCTAGTGGCTTGCTTTCTCAATCCCCTCCTCCCTTTCTGGTAAGTGCGTGTGCCCTATAACGAATTAAAAAATAATATTAAAGATAAATGTAATTAAATGAATAATTCCTTTTAAAGAAAAAGAGAGTGACTGGGCAGCTCTGTAGTGCAGCAGTAACTCACCACTCAGGCGAGTCTGGATGAAATAGAAGATCACAGGTTCAATTCCCATTGACCTGCACATGTCAGGCAGGCCTAAAGGACCACAGTATGAGACCCATTGAGGGTGCGTGTCTTCCCCCCTCTCTCTCTCAAGAAATGAAGTTAAATAAAGAAGGGAAAAAGGAGTTCTTACATTCTCTGAGTTCTTCCGTAGTAGCTGTTCTTCTCCCAAGAAGGGTTGAGGGTGTTCCCACCCATGTCTTCTCCTGTGTGGATTTAGATGTTAAGAAGTGAATGATTCCTTCTTTATTTGGGGGGAGCGGGGGTTGGGGAGATTTTTGCTATAGAATGTGTGCTTGCCAGAGACACAAAGAGAAATAGAGAGACGGAAAGTGAGAAATCATCCCTCGGGGGGATGGCCGCTCCACAGTCCCTTCTCCTCCATCCTTCTTCTGGGATCCTGGGCACACACTCACTCACACGTGCCTGTTGTGAGTTTCAAGCCACCAGGTCTGCGACTCAGACCACAGTTGGCCACATGGAAGTCCAGCGACGTAACCGCTCTGTCATCTGCTGGTCTCAGGAAGAGAATGATTCTTATTCTGATGCTGAGAAAGAAAGTGACTCAGTTGAAAAAGCATTACCACTCCCCCCACCCCACCCACACACACTCGCATGTGCACGCCGAGCTGGGAGCAGCCTTCCTGTGTTGCTGCTGTGTGGAGAAGCGTGCGCTGGCACTGAACAGCAGACATGCATCAGGGCGCAGCCCCCACCCTGCAGGCCTAAAGGGGTCTTCAAAAAGTTTATGGAAAATGTGTATTATGAAAAACTATGCATGGCTTTTGAGACTGCACTAATATAAACTCATGCTTTAAATCTATTTCCTATGAATGTTTTGGAGTTGTGTTTCACTTCGACGAGATGCCCTCTGCCCCCAAGTGCCATCCTCCCAGGCCTGGCTTGACCTCGGAGGCCCCTGGCCCTGGTGGTTCATGCAGGCCTAGAGGAGAGGAGCGTGTTCCTCGCTGGGTACTGACTGCTTGACAGAACTAACTTTGAAGGGAGCCGCTTAACGTTTTCAAAGATGTCCTTTCAGCTTCCTAAGAAAGAAGCCTTCTTTCTCCCAGAAACAGCAGGCAGGCCTCTGATCTTCTCAGCACAAGCTCAGAGAAACCCTCCCAGCCACCCAGGCCGAGTGCAGTGAGCAGTATGCCCCACAGCCGAGGACTTGAGAAGGTTCTGAAGAAACTGAGTCCTTGTGATGCTGCGAGGTCCTCCCTGCCTGGGCACTGAACCTGTGACCCTTTGGGTGGGCCTGGCGGACTGCCCTGAATTATGCAGTGCCAGACTCCTCTCTGCAACACCTCCAGGAGATCCAAACCTTCAGCATGATCAAAGAGGCTGTAAACCGAGGCTGAAGGATGAGAACAGAGGGAGGGCGAGGCAGAGCTGTGAAGATGCGTGGGTCCCAGGCAAGCGAAGGAGAGGCAGTGGACGGAGCTGGACGGAGAAGTGGTTCGTGAGACACCTTAAAAACTGTCACTCACAGAGGCAGATGACCCGGCCCCCTGCTCTCAGCCCCCAGCCCCCAGCCCCCGGGTTTATTTTCATAAAAACACTGGGAGATGCATTCTCAGCTAAGGGAAACTAAGAGAAAAAGACACACAATAGAAAACACGGTATGAATTAAAATAAAAGCTTATCTGGTGGTTCATCGAATTTTAGTGGTGGCATTTTTTTCTGACTGTAGAGAAAACACTGGAATAGCAGCAATACTGGAAAGAAATGAGTGTTCGGTGTCAGGGAAGTCATTTACTCATTAGAAAGGTAAGTTCTGCCGTGTGGGCCTGGGAGGCCTGTCCGCCTGTCCTGAGAGCTGAATGAGGTGCGGGTTCCCATCTTCAGCCCCGCCACAGACAGACCGTGGAGCGTCAGGGAGA
>NW_006160006.1:71697-121760 GCF_000334495.1 Tupaia belangeri chinensis | reverse complement strand
AAAGACACACAATAGAAAACACGGTATGAATTAAAATAAAAGCTTATCTGGTGGTTCATCGAATTTTAGTGGTGGCATTTTTTTCTGACTGTAGAGAAAACACTGGAATAGCAGCAATACTGGAAAGAAATGAGTGTTCGGTGTCAGGGAAGTCATTTACTCATTAGAAAGGTAAGTTCTGCCGTGTGGGCCTGGGAGGCCTGTCCGCCTGTCCTGAGAGCTGAATGAGGTGCGGGTTCCCATCTTCAGCCCCGCCACAGACAGACCGTGGAGCGTCAGGGAGATGGGGTGGGCAGCTGGAAGACATCTCTCCGCTTCACACCCTCACGGTGTACCTGTCCCCACAGGGCTGAGGGCAGCAGGAAGGGGGCCGCTGGCATTTACTGAGGGTCTCCTGTGTGCTTAGATCCGTGCACTTACCCCGAGAACGAGGCACACAGTGGTTAAGTACTTGCCCAGAGTACACCTGTGGGACCAGGATTCGAACCTAGGCAGTCTGGCTTGAGGGTTTTAGCTAGGAAGCACTGAGTCATGTTGGTCTGAAGTAGGGAGGAAGGTTCAAAAGTAAATACGGTGCGCGCTGCCACCGTGCCTTGTGAGTGCTTTCTGTATCGTCTGCTTCAATGCTTCCAGAAGCTCCCGAGGGCCATGTGCTAGCCCTGAGCTATGCCAGGTGAGAAGAGACCACTCCGATCCATCCAGAATGGCAGTGGTGTCTAAGAGATCATTTGGACATGTGCTTTTAAAATGAAAGAAATATAATGATTTTAATAGCCTTCTAGTCATACTGCAGGAAATTTAGATAATAGCAGAAAAGAAAAAAAAACCATAAAATTCCCACTGCACATTATGGCCAGTCTTATTTTTGGCATATTTCCTAACAGTCCTTTTTAAAATGCCTCTGTGTCGTCTAAATACGGTTGTTAAATGCCTCTGTGTGGTATAAATATAAATACGAGCTTTTTCTCCATGTTTTTATGAAGCCTTCATAACTGTGATTTTTAAACTGATGGTATTTTGGTTTCTTTTTGTATTTTTAATATGGAGCATTTTGAATTTTCTAATAATTGTTAGATGTAGATGTTTAACTTAATTAAAATGTTTTAGAGTTGTATGTCTTTCTTCCTTGAGCAAGAGAGACAGGCACAAAGAGAGTGAGAGAGACAGCTCCGCCAATAGGCTCTGCTCACCACGGTCCCCCCCAGTTTGGCCGTCCCTGGGTCGTGAGCAGGTGTGTGTCCAGTGCACTGAGGGAGGTCTCCACATGTGAACCCAGAACCCTCCCATGTGGGTCAGTGCACAGAACAATGCATTTCACCACTGTGCCACCATCTGGCCCCCTAGTCATTTTTTTTTTTAAGAGAGATTTTTGCTGTAGGGTACGTGTGCTTGCCTCAGAGACAGAAGGTGAGGAATCACACCCCCCCCAAGGGGGATGGCCATGCCACAGTCCCTACTTCTCCATTGTCTTCTTGGGATCTACGCACACACACGCCTAGAGTGAGGTTTAAGCTGCCAGGTCCGGGACTCGAACCGTAGTCGACTACGTGGGAGTCCAGAGACGTAAGCATTACGCCATCTGCTGGCCACCCCCTCGTCTTTTAAGAGGCACCATGCTCTAGAGTTGGGTTATGTAAGCACTTGGCAGCCGAGGTTAACCTCAGAGCCATCTGTCTGTGTCTCTGTTCGCAGGGATCTACCGGACAGAGAAGGACAAAGGCACCCTATACGAGCTCACCTTTAGGGGCGACCAGAAGCACGAGTTCAAGCGCCTCGTTCTGTTTCGACCGTTCGGCCCCATCATGAAGGTGAGGAAGGAGAAGCTCAACATGGCAAGCACGCTGATCAACATCATCGTGCCGCTGGCCAGGCGGGTGGACAAGTTCCGGCAGTTCATGCAGAACTTCAGGTGGGTCTGCCTGCGCGTGCTCGAGAGCACATGGGTGTTCGGGTGCTGCTGTCGCTTCCCCTCACCCCTTCCTTCCCCTGCCGAGTATAGAGCGCCCCTTCTCCCCTTGTTCAACTCTGTCGTCTTCATATGAAGTCGCTCATTTCTGTTTACCTTTCTCTAAAGCAATCCGAACACTCTCACCTGCGAATGTTTACCTCCAGAACTGAAAACGAGGAAGGAGACTTCCATCACAATCCACAGGGAGGGCCTGCTGTGCTTGGCTCGGACTTGCACTGGGGCTCGGTGTGGGCAGTGGAATGGGGACTCAGGATGGAGGAGCCGCGTTCTCGGTCTTCAGAGCAGAAGAATGGATGGATTCAGAATCCACGTTTTATTCCTTTTTAGAGAGAGATTTTTGCTATAGGGTACATACACTCATGGGGGAGACAGAAAGCAGGATAATCACCCCCTGGGGGGATGGCCACGCCGAAATACCTTCTCTTCATTCTGATCTTGGGCACGCACACATATACACCCAGCATGAGTGTTAAGCCACCAGGTCCGGGACTTGAGCTGTGGTCAACTATGTGGGAGTCCAGCAGTGGAACCTTACACTGTCGGCTGGTTCCAGAATCCATTTTTACTCTAACCCATACCTCCTCAGAGATCAAACTTAGAGTCAATGCCAAGAAGGGTGCAAGCACTCGTTTTTGGTAGACCGGGTGGGGACTCACTTTGTGTTGCTGATATGGAGCATGAATGTAGTTACTCCGTGTGTCCATGCTAGGTCTCCCAAGCTGTTCTGGCCAACAGTCACCTATTGGCTGTGGTTGACCAGCTAACTTACTTGTCCAACTCATCTTAGAGATAGGAAGTCCTAGTATCTCATTTTAAACCCTTGAAGCTCAAGCTTATTTTTCATCTTTCACCATTAACCTCATCATTAGAAAGGTAAGTTCTGCCGTGCGGGCCTGGGAGGCCTGTCCGCCTGTCCTGAGAGCTGAATGAGGTGCGGGTTCCCATCTTCAGCCCCGCCACAGACAGACCGTGGAGCGTCAGGGAGATGGGGTGGGCAGCTGGAAGACATCTCTCCGCTTCACACCCTCACGGTGTACCTGTCCCCACAGGGCTGAGGGCAGCAGGAAGGGGGCCGCTGGCATTTACTGAGGGTCTCCTGTGTGCTTAGATCCGTGCACTTACCCCGAGAACGAGGCACACAGTGGTTAAGTACTTGCCCAGAGTACACCTGTGGGACCAGGATTCGAACCTAGGCAGTCTGGCTTGAGGGTTTTAGCTAGGAAGCACTGAGTCATGTTGGTCTGAAGTAGGGAGGAAGGTTCAAAAGTAAATACGGTGCGCGCTGCCACCGTGCCTTGTGAGTGCTTTCTGTATCGTCTGCTTCAATGCTTCCAGAAGCTCCCGAGGGCCATGTGCTAGCCCTGAGCTATGCCAGGTGAGAAGAGACCACTCCGATCCATCCAGAATGGCAGTGGTGTCTAAGAGATCATTTGGACATGTGCTTTTAAAATGAAAGAAATATAATGATTTTAATAGCCTTCTAGTCATACTGCAGGAAATTTAGATAATAGCAGAAAAGAAAAAAAAACCATAAAATTCCCACTGCACATTATGGCCAGTCTTATTTTTGGCATATTTCCTAACAGTCCTTTTTAAAATGCCTCTGTGTCGTCTAAATACGGTTGTTAAATGCCTCTGTGTGGTATAAATATAAATACGAGCTTTTTCTCCATGTTTTTATGAAGCCTTCATAACTGTGATTTTTAAACTGATGGTATTTTGGTTTCTTTTTGTATTTTTAATATGGAGCATTTTGAATTTTCTAATAATTGTTAGATGTAGATGTTTAACTTAATTAAAATGTTTTAGAGTTGTATGTCTTTCTTCCTTGAGCAAGAGAGACAGGCACAAAGAGAGTGAGAGAGACAGCTCCGCCAATAGGCTCTGCTCACCACGGTCCCCCCCAGTTTGGCCGTCCCTGGGTCGTGAGCAGGTGTGTGTCCAGTGCACTGAGGGAGGTCTCCACATGTGAACCCAGAACCCTCCCATGTGGGTCAGTGCACAGAACAATGCACCACTGTGCCACCATCTGGCCCCCTAGTCATTTTTTTTTTTAAGAGAGATTTTTGCTGTAGGGTACGTGTGCTTGCCTCAGAGACAGAAGGTGAGGAATCACACCCCCCCCAAGGGGGATGGCCATGCCACAGTCCCTACTTCTCCATTGTCTTCTTGGGATCTACGCACACACACGCCTAGAGTGAGGTTTAAGCTGCCAGGTCCGGGACTCGAACCGTAGTCGACTACGTGGGAGTCCAGAGACGTAAGCATTACGCCATCTGCTGGCCACCCCCTCGTCTTTTAAGAGGCACCATGCTCTAGAGTTGGGTTATGTAAGCACTTGGCAGCCGAGGTTAACCTCAGAGCCATCTGTCTGTGTCTCTGTTCGCAGGGATCTACCGGACAGAGAAGGACAAAGGCACCCTATACGAGCTCACCTTTAGGGGCGACCAGAAGCACGAGTTCAAGCGCCTCGTTCTGTTTCGACCGTTCGGCCCCATCATGAAGGTGAGGAAGGAGAAGCTCAACATGGCAAGCACGCTGATCAACATCATCGTGCCGCTGGCCAGGCGGGTGGACAAGTTCCGGCAGTTCATGCAGAACTTCAGGTGGGTCTGCCTGCGCGTGCTCGAGAGCACATGGGTGTTCGGGTGCTGCTGTCGCTTCCCCTCACCCCTTCCTTCCCCTGCCGAGTATAGAGCGCCCCTTCTCCCCTTGTTCAACTCTGTCGTCTTCATATGAAGTCGCTCATTTCTGTTTACCTTTCTCTAAAGCAATCCGAACACTCTCACCTGCGAATGTTTACCTCCAGAACTGAAAACGAGGAAGGAGACTTCCATCACAATCCACAGGGAGGGCCTGCTGTGCTTGGCTCGGACTTGCACTGGGGCTCGGTGTGGGCAGTGGAATGGGGACTCAGGATGGAGGAGCCGCGTTCTCGGTCTTCAGAGCAGAAGAATGGATGGATTCAGAATCCACGTTTTATTCCTTTTTAGAGAGAGATTTTTGCTATAGGGTACATACACTCATGGGGGAGACAGAAAGCAGGATAATCACCCCCTGGGGGGATGGCCACGCCGAAATACCTTCTCTTCATTCTGATCTTGGGCACGCACACATATACACCCAGCATGAGTGTTAAGCCACCAGGTCCGGGACTTGAGCTGTGGTCAACTATGTGGGAGTCCAGCAGTGGAACCTTACACTGTCGGCTGGTTCCAGAATCCATTTTTACTCTAACCCATACCTCCTCAGAGATCAAACTTAGAGTCAATGCCAAGAAGGGTGCAAGCACTCGTTTTTGGTAGACCGGGTGGGGACTCACTTTGTGTTGCTGATATGGAGCATGAATGTAGTTACTCCGTGTGTCCATGCTAGGTCTCCCAAGCTGTTCTGGCCAACAGTCACCTATTGGCTGTGGTTGACCAGCTAACTTACTTGTCCAACTCATCTTAGAGATAGGAAGTCCTAGTATCTCATTTTAAACCCTTGAAGCTCAAGCTTATTTTTCATCTTTCACCATTAACCTCAATGTTCTTGAAAGGCAGCAGTGCTGGGTGCAAGGAGGTGGTTGACTCCTCTCCATTTGGTTCATGGGACCAGGCAGTGGCACAGAGTAACGCAAATGGGCCCATGTGGGTCTCCTGGAGCGCACCAGGCATGTGTGCTCTCGATCTGGGCCAGCGAGACTGGGCGGGTGATAGTGTGAAGACCCCGTTAGAGGTGCCTCTCTCTCATGAAATACATGGGCTTAAACATAAGTATTTCTAAATTCTGATTCATCAACTCCTGTCTTTTTGTTTGTTTGTTTAAAGAGTAAAACTAATTTATAATTAGGTTTTTAAAGATCAGAATCAAATAGTATGAGAAGAGCCCTTTGCTCCCTTAACCTGGAGTCCCTCCGTGGCCTCTCTGTGGCGTGGTTCTCCCGGCAACGTGTGTGAACCAGGGATCCGCACCCACCCGGGCAGGCAGCTGCTTGGCTGGCCAGTGGCCCGAAGTCCGTTCTCCTTTGTTCCCACCGAGAGGGACCGGTTCTGGCTCTTGGAGAAGTGACTGGACAAATCCGTTTCCTCTAACACATCATAACCTTCTGAGTCGTCAAGCAGCCATGGCGGCTCCCCTGCCTTTTCTTCCCCAGGTCCAGGGACTCACGTTTCATAGTCCCAGCTCTTGAGCTGTTGAATTGTAATTACTGGCTGGAGTTGTCTTTTGCCATGTTATCAGCTTCGGGGTGGGCTCATCTGTTCGTCTGTCCCCAGATGGTGGAGCACCTTGTCACCTGCACAGTGTCGGCAGGACGAGAGTGAGTGTGTGTGGTCCTGGGTGCTTTCGACCTTCCTTGGTACTGTGCTCGCTCTCTCTCTCTCTCTCTCTCTCTCCCCCCCTCCCAGTATTCTGGAATGGTAGAATGACACTGGTGGATTAAGAGCTTCATCCCGAGGACGACTGAGCCCGAGGCTGGCACTGGGCATCAAATCCAGCCAGTACTCTCCACGACTTGTATGTCCACACCAAGGGCCAGGGTGGAGTGGGTTCCTTTGCTGAGAAGCTGCCCACAGCCGGCCAGATTTGGGCCCGGAGCTTTGTCAGTACGTAGGGCAGTGCTGACCATGTCGGCTTGGTGGGTAGTGCGTACCCCGAGGGGGTGTCTGCTCAGTGAAGGCCCAGCCCTCACCCTGGGAGGAAGTATAGGGGCCTTTCCATCCTGAGAAGAGAAGTCGCCTACTGTGGGTGACACTGAACATGTTTTATTTCCTTCTGGCTGTCCTTGTCCTGGCCCGCGTGGGAACCTCACAGGCGTCACGCGACACTCGTCTCCCACGAATGACCCACGTGTTTCCCTGGGGTGCCTGAGGGTGGGAACGGAGGGGGCTCACCTGGAGGGCCGGCTGCAGCTTCGCTCCTGTTGTATTTCCCTTCTGTGCAGTGGCCCTGGCTTACACCTTCCTTCTTTGTTTTGTTGAAAGTCACCTCACTCCGCCTTTGACACTCCTCTCCTTTCTGTGTGGCTGTTTCTTAGGCTCTCTGGCAGAGGTACCTCCCTCGTGGATGTCGTCTATGACAGCAGGAGAGCTCTAGATTTTTCTCTGGGTCTTTATGTCTGAGCCTCTCCCAGGGTGGAGGGGAAGAATTTCTATGGAAAATATTCTTTGTGAGTTAAACAACTTGATTGAAGGTTATTTATTAATTTTTCCGAGAGACAGGAGAATTAATTGTGTCTGCCCACAACAGGGTCTTCGCACTGCGCACCTGCAGTTTCAACTGTTCTGGCCACGGGCACGTGCACACACACCTGGCACACTCAGGGAGGTCCTGGGATGTGAACCCAGGTCCTTTCCCACGTGCACACAGTTCCATTAGTGCTGACCTGCAGCCTGGTCCCCAGGGTTTATTTTAATCTTTCTCATTTCATCCCAGACTTGTTCGACTTTTATTTCGACTCCTTCCAGTTGGTCTTTATCTTGTTTCCTCCCTTCTCATCCCTTTCACTTTACTTTGTTCTTTTAAGAACTTTTTTGCCATAGAGTACATTCTCTCACCGGAGAGAGACAGAGACAGAGAGAGGGAAAGTGAGAAATCACTCCCCTTAGGGGATGGCCACACAGCAATCCCTTCTCCTCCATTCTTTCCTCTGGTCTTGGGAACACACACACACACACGCACATGTTTGATTTTCAAGGCGTCAGGTTTGGGACTTGAACCAGTCAGCCAGGTGAGAGTGAAGTGCCTTAATTACCATCCCACCTGCTGGTCCCTCACTTTACTTTTTAAACTTTTACCTCCAAAACAAAGACACAGCCCAGTATGCTGTCACCGCATACCAGGTAAATCCTCCTTTCCCCACACCTTTTTAGAGGATGGAGTCTAGCGGGAGCCGTTTTGAAAAACACAAAGGAAACCAAGACTGAGGTGGCGATGGTGTTTCCACTGTGTCATGGTCCTGTCCTCCTAGAGCATGTATCAGTCACCTTGTGCAGGCTTGGGGGCCTCGCGGCAGACAGAGTGCCCCTCCAGAGCTGGCATGTCACTTTCCTGTTGTAAGGTCTCCTGGTAGAGCACCAGGCCCGTGGTATGTTGGGGACAAATGTTCCTTGAGCGGGAAATGAATAAACGCATGGAGCCCTGGAGGGTGGGCCTCACATACTCTGCTTTGCCTTTCTAGAAGCCTCAGCTGACCACAAAGAAAGTAGGCCCATTGCCTCTCTGTTGTGTTTTGAAAACAGGAAGTGCTGTGAATGGGTGAAATAGCACTAGAGGAGGAAACAGCAAAACCCTTAGGGAAACATCTTTGAATGAGAGGGCTTTTATTCAGGCTCAGCGGGTGAGCCTCTCTTGATTCAGGGAGGGATTTTTCCAGCTCTACCTGGACTTTTGAAGCGCAGTATTGCCAGGTTAGGCCTGTGTGCTGTCATTCTACCCTGGCCGAGGACGGTGAAGCATTCTCTGGCAGGCTCCTGAAGAGGGCTTCTGTGCCCGGAGAGCCTGGTTGTCAGTAGGTGGTAATCCAGCCTGCAGGCTCCCAGCTGTGACGGAGTTCTGGGATCCGAAGTCTGTGGTCACACTCCAGGCCTGCGTTCACGGTCCCCTGTCTGCTACTAAGAGCACCGCTGTCTCTCTGGGGTCCGAGGCAGATCTAACATAGGAAGGAAACAGAATTCCTAGAGCCAGGATTGTCACTGGGATGGGCCCTGTGTGTCCCTCCCCAGTGTCACATCATCCTCCGTGGAATTTCTTCCACCTGGAATCCCTCCTTCCTCCCTTCTTCCTTTTTAAACCTGTCCGTCTTTCAAGGCCCCGGCCGTTCGTGGTAAGTGCCATCATCTTCCTCATAAGAGAAACGCAAATACTGGGCAGGTGAGGGGGTGGCCATCCAGAGACACCCCGCCCATCTCTGCCCTCCTGGCTGTCCACTCAGTTTCCTCCAAGACCCTTCGGCACTTTCTGAGAAAGGTGCCCCTTGTGCTCGCCCGCTGCTGTGGGGCAGGAAGCAGACGCGTGTTTTGTCGTTTCCAGGGAGACGTGCATCCAGCAGGATGGGCGAGTCCATCTCACCGTCGTCTACTTTGGGAAAGAAGAAATGAGCGAAGTCAAAGGAATCCTTGAAAACACCTCCAGGTGAGCCCAGCAGGGCCGTGCCCAGGAGCTGGGCCCCGGAGCGCACATCCGAGGCCAGAGCTCCTGCTGGTGCCGGGCCCTTATTCTCCTGGACCTGGTGGGCGAACTGGGAGATGGAGTGATTGATGGATTGCTGGCTGGCAGAGTGTAGGGGGAGTGTGTGTCCGCCTTCCCAAGGAGACCACCCATCTGCCACCTGCCACTGGACTGCTTGCATAGGGGAGGTGGCTCTGCCTGTGGAGATAAGCTGCCCTGAGCTGCCAGGGCGAGGAGCGTGGGCCTCCTTGAGTTCCCCACAGCTAGACGGACTCGCTCCCAGCCCCGCAGACTCGAGGCTTGGCGTGGCAGAGGGGCGATCCCCAGGAGCACGGCTGTGCAGAGAGCACCGTCGAAGCCACGGCTTGAAAGGCTCTGCGTGAGTCCCATGCCCAGATCTCACCCACGTAGCAATGGTCTTCCCTTTCGGCTTTCATTCTTATATGCATTTGGAGATATTACAGGGAAGCCAGTGGGATGGCTAAGATAGTAGCCTTGGTTAAACCTACTCAGATGAACAGGAAAAACTGAACCAAAACTTCAGACCTATGGCTGCTCGTTTATACCCAGTTGACCAGTTACACGGGGAACAAATACATTCAAAGGCAGCATAGATGGACTTTTCTCCCATCAAAATAAACAAACAGGAAGCCCTGCGGTGGCTTCTGCCAGTGAGGAATCCGATGGCACTCCCACGCTGCCCCTTGGTTTTCCACGCAGGGCTTCGGTTCAGAGGTCAGGTGGGTAGTTTCTATGGAAGTGAAGCTCTGAGGGCGGCCAGTGGTAGCAGCAGAAGGGGTCTGGATGGGTCCATGTGTATAGCCAGGCCCTCTGCTCTGAGTTTCTGTAAGTGGTAATACATGGAATAGGTGAAAGTCAGCGGCAAGCCGAGGTTCCAAGAGGGAGCGTGTTTTCTATTTATTTTCATACTCTGTTCTTACTTTTTTATTGGGGACACGAGATCAGAATTAGAGTTATTCAGACATTCTATAACAAAGGTCACAAACCACAGTAGCCCACTGGCCAAGTTTGGTCTCCCACCTGCACCTGTTTTTGTAAATAAAATTTTGTTGGCAGGTCAGTTCCATAACAGAGTGGTTAGGCACTGTGCCTTGGAAACTGTATTCCTCCATGTGGCCAACTGAGGTTTGAATCCTTGTCCCAGTGACTTAGAAATACACTGGGCATGTGTGCACAGGTGCCCCAAATTCTGCTGGGATAGAGAAATGGAGGAAAAAGGATTGCAGTATGACCATGCCACATTTGGGGGGCGGGGGTCTCTCTCTCTTTCTTTCTCTCTCTTTCTTTCTCTCTCTCTGGAAAGTTCATGTGTCCTCTGGCAATTAAAAAAGAAAAAGAAAGAAGTTGTACCGGAATGCACGCACGTGCTTTCCTTACGTATTGTGTGGCTGCTCTGTGCCGCAGCTGCAGAGCTGAGTTCTGACGGAGATTCTTCTGCATGGGCAGCTACTTGGTGAGCTGGGTGCTCAACCACAGACTGCTTGGTGAGCGAATGATGGATACTCTCAGCAAGAAAAGTAAACTCATCTGAGTGGTGGGCACGGTTTACCTAAAACTTTGGAAAACACCCAGCCACCCCATCGAAAACTTTGTTAGAGATGGAGTGGAGGGGTGCTTTCCCGTCATGCTACGTGAATGTTGGCAAAACTGATTTGAACTCCACTTCTCTGTGTTGCCATCCTAACTCTGCTAGAGACACCTAGGATGTCCATGTCCCTGATGCTTAGGGACATGTCCTGCCCCCTCGCAGGGGTGCTCTGACCAGACCACCCCACAGGAATGCTCTCCACCCCCCCCCAGCCGGCACCACACCCCCACCATGCACCTCCCAGGCGACTCTCCCACTACCTTGCTGCACCACACTGGCACTTACTTCTGCCCTTGTCTTTACAGTTCTATTCTCCCCAACTGAGCTTGGGCTTCACCCAGTATTCTCTTCTCCTTGGATTCCCTCCACGTTCCTTTCTGTTCCCTTAGACCCCGGCACCCCCCTGTCCCCCACAACAAAGCCCACCTCAGGGGCTCTGCCTTGTTCCCATCCTCCCTTCCTGAACTCCGACATCCTCACTGTCAGCACTTCCTGTGTTTGGCACTGGGCACACAATTGGTGGTTGATGTTCCCTTCACCCGTCCTAACTGTGGGGCCAGATGGAGGAGTGTTCAGGAGGTGATGCCATGTACCCACCTCTGTACCGACGGCACTTGTCATGGCGCCTTGCCCAGAGAACCGCCAAAGCCTATTCATCAGGAAAAAGCTAATACCAGAAAGGTAGCAAATTGGTACACATGGTAATCTAGGTATAAACGTGTGTGTGTGTGTGTGTGTGTGTGTGTGTGTTTCAATGTATTTTTATCATTGTTGTAAGGTGGCAAAACTTCTGTTCATAGTTTTCAATAATAGCTATTATGTGCATGAATTATCTTATTTAATATTCATTGTAACAAAATGAGATAGATTTTCTTATTTGTCTCCCTTCATAAATGAGCAAACTGAGGCTTAAAGCCCTGATTCACGTTGTCGTTTCTGGCACACGGGAAGTTCCAGGACTCACAGTCGGAACACAGGGCCAGCCTTTCACTCCAGTGTGCGTCCTCCTGAACCTGCAGGTCTTCGTTGTTGCTAATAAGATTTGCAATCAGACAAATGAAATACGTTTCATGTGGACATCAGCATTGTGATTAAACTCTACCCAGTGCAGATAAATGCATATATTTTAGGAATATCTTTCTAAAAATCTCTTGCTCGATGACTAGTATGCAGTGTTTTACACTCTCTCTCTCCCTAGGTTAATGCTTACTCGAGTGAATTTTACATTTCGGTTGATTGCTATAGGTCAGTGTTTTTGCAAACTCCTGTTGGTGATTCTTTAAAGGGTTATGAAAATTAGTAGGTTGTCCAGTGGTTTTGAAAAAATGAATTAGAATAGGATAAAAAATATTAAAGTGACTCACAGGAAGTAAAAGATACATATCATTTTATGAAGCTTTAATTCCTGTGTGTGTACTATGTTATGATGTATGGTATAGTCCTTTGTAAGGATTACAGTCAAAACGTTTCCAAGCCACCGCCCTAGATAATAGGACAAGTCAGCTCTCACTATCTACTTCTTTTTAATTTTTTTTTGGAGAGGTTTTGGCTACAGGGTGCGTGCGCTCGCCAGACAGAGACAGACAGAGAGACAGAAAGTGAGAAATCACCCCCAAGTGGGGATGACCATGCTGCAAACCCTTCTCCTCTGTTCTCCTCTCGGGATCTTGGGCACGCATGCACACTCGCCCGGTGTGAGTTTAAGCCACCGAGTCCGGGACTCGAACTGCGGTCGACTATGTGGGAGTCCAGCAACATAGCCATTATGCTAACTGCTGGTCCCTCTACTTCTTATTTTACAGATATTTTTAAACTTTAGTTTATCTCAGATTAAAACCTAGCTCAGTAGTTCTCAAATATAAATATACTTTAGAATAACCTAGGTTTTTATCTGTTGTTTTCTTTTAGGTTTTTGCTGTAGGGTGCATGCACTCACTGGAGAAAGACAGAGAGAGGGAAAGTGAGAAATCACTCCCCAGGCAAGTGGCTATGTCACATTCCCTTCTCTTCCATTCTTCTCTCAGTATTTTGGGCATGCATACATATGTACCCAGTGTGATTTTCAAGTCACGAGATGTGGGACTTGAGCCATATTTGGCCATGGGGGAGTGTAATGCCTTAACCACTAAGCCACCAGCTGGCCCCCACAGTCTGTTTCTTAAAAAAAAAAGAAAGAAAAGAAAAGAAAATGCATATTTCATGGACCTAGCGCCAGAAATTCTGTGTCAGTAGGCCAGGGATAAATCTAGAAATCAAACAAAGACATCACAGGAAAGAAAACTATAGAAAAGAAAATGGAAAATATCCTTTATGAATATAAATACAAAAATTCTCAATAAAGTACTGGCACACTGAATCGAGCAACATGTAAAGAGGATTATATAATATTATCAAGTAGAATTTATCTCAGGAATGCAAGGTTGGTTCAATATACAAAAATTGTTGTAATATAATTACAATCATTGTAATATATTGTGTTAACAGATTAAGTACAGAGGCCACATGACCACTTTCAGTACACAGAGAAAAATCATTTGATGAAAATTTGACACCTTTTCATAATTAAAAAATAAACAACTCAACAAACTATGAATAAAAGATCATTTCTTCAGCCTTTATAAGGGCATGTACAAAAATCTCATTAATAAAAAATTGGCTAAAAGCTTTCCCTGTAAGATGAGGAACAAGACAAGGATATATATTCTCACTACTATTCAACATTGTACTGGGATTTCTAGACAGGACAGCTGGAGAAGAAAAGAAATAAGAAAGCATCCAGATTGGAAAAGAAGGAATATATTAAAATATTTGGTATAGTTAAAACTATCTCTATTCACAGAAGACATCATCTTCTACAAAGAAAATTGTAAAGAATGTGCTACAGAAAAAAAAATACTACTGTGGTCAATAAACATGTTCAGCAAAGTTGAGGGATACAAGATCATATATGAAAGTTAGTTGTATTTCTATACACTATTAATGAATAATCCGAAAATGAAATGAAGAAAACAATTCCAAATTATAATAGCATCAAAAAGTGTAAAATACTTAGCAATAAATTTAATTTAAAAAGTTCAAGGCTTTTGTATCAAAAACTACAGCATATCCTTGAAAGGAATTAAAGAGGCCTCAATAAATGGAAGGACATCCCATTTATTGAGCTTGTCAGTTCCTTAATGGTTTAAACATATTGTTTAGATGGCAGTACTCATCAAACTGATTTACAGGTTCAGTACAGTTTCTAATAAAATCCAAGCTGGCTTTTTTGTAGAAATAGATAAGCTTATTCTAAAATTCACATGAAGTGCAAAGGACTCTAACTAAAACCATCTAAAGAAAGATATTGGAATTGGAAGACTCACCCTCCCAATGTTAAAACTTACTATAAAATTATAGTAATTAAGACTGCGGTATTGACACAAGGATAGACATGAATCAATGGAACAGAACTGAGAGTCTAGAAATACACTCATAGATTTATGGTCAACTTATTTTCAGCAAATGTGCTAGACAATTGCATGGAGAAAGAATATTGGGTCATCAGAAAAATCATGACTCATTTTTGTATAGAAAAGCAGAAAAAATATATCATGATTTTCCTGACAATCCAACAGTTCTTTTCAGGAATGGTTCTGGGACAACTGGATATCCACATGCAAGTGAATGAAAGTTGTCTCTGTGTATGTACATCACATCGTATACAAAATTTGAGCCAAAATGGATCAAAGACCTAAGTGTAATAGCTACAACTATAAAATTCTTAGAACAAAACATAAGTATACGTCTTGATGACCTTGGATGAGACAATGATTTTTTTTAGCTAGAACATCTAAAGCACAAGAACATCTAAATCTAAAGAACAAGTGGATAAACCCATCAAAACCAAAAACTTCTGTACTACCGTGAAAGTGAAAAGACAGCTTACATAATGGGAGAAAATATCTGCAGATCATAATCTATAAGAGTCTAGTATCCAATATATAAAAAGAACATTTACAATTCAACAGTAAGAAGACAACCCAATTTAAGTATTTACAGAAGATTTGCGTGAACATTTCTCCGAAGATGATACATGAATGGCCAGTAAACACAGGAAGAGATGGTCAAGATCATCAGACATTAGAGAAATCCACATTAAACCCACAGTGCACATCACAACCACTGGGATGGTTGTAATTCAGAAGATTGACAATCACAGCATAATCAAGGGTGCAGAAAAATCTTGTCCATTTCTAACGGGAAGGCAAAATGGTACAGCCACTGTGGGAAACAGTGTGGCATTTCCTTAATGGTTTAAACATAGAATTATCACATGGTCCAATGGTTCCCTTGCCGTATATACCAAAGAAAACTGAAAATGGTATTCAAACAAAAAACTAAACCATTATGTGAACTTCGCCTGAATAAAATGTATACATACAAATGCACACACATGCACACACAAGGAGACTTCAAAAAGTTTATGGAAAATGGAATTAAAGTGTGAAATTATTTTGGTGATGCAAATTTTGAAATCCATGGGTAGATTTCTCATAACATGCATTTTCCGCGAACACGGTGAAGACCCTTGTACTTTGTGTCTTGTTCTCTGTCATCGTACCATTGGGGGAGGGGTGGAGGAGGAGTCACGGATTGATAAGGAAACTGCACAAACTCATTTTCCCACTTCGCAATCTCACACTGCGCTTTAGCAAAGGTGCCCAGCAGCTTGGTGTGGTGTTCAGATTGCCACTCTTATTTTTCAACAAAAACACCATGATGGAGGCCTCACGCCAGCCCTCGGAATCTCATTATTTTTCTGTTTTTCAGCAGATTGGTACCTGCCAAAGCTGGCTTTGATTTCCTCATTTAAAACAAAACAAAACAAAATTATGTGTATACAATGGGGAAAAAAGGCAATCAGCGCACGCAGCCTGGAAGATGGGGAATTGTAATTAGCAGAGGCCTGGGCCTGCATTGCAAGCACTCTGAGTTTCCAGCATCCATTTGCTCTTCTTAATGGACTGTGCTTCATTTTCAATGGAATTTTAGTACCAATGGAGAGGCAAAATTGAGTTCCCTTAAAGAAACTTGCTAGGGTCCATTAGGTGGCATGGTGGTTAAAGTGCTGGACTTTCACATAGCCAACCATGGTTCAAATCCCAAACCCTGCAGCTTGAGGGTCACACCAGGCATGTGTGTGCATGTGCCCAGAATCCCAAGAGAAGAGTAAAGGAGAAGGGATTACGGCATGGTCATCTTCTCTGGAAGGGTGATTTCTCTCGGTCTCTCTCCGGTGAACACACACACTCTTAAAACAAAAACAAAAAGATAGGAAGGAAGGAAGGAAGAAGGAAGGAGAAAGAGAAGAAAAGTAAAGAAAAGAAAGAAAGAAAACAAAAGAAAGAAAGGGAGAAAAAAAGAAAAGAAAAAAAAAAGAAAAGGAAGGAAGAAAGAAGAAAAAGAAACTTGCTACAGCAAGCTTATACATGTTCTAGGAAACCCAAGTCTAGGAAATTCTAAATTAATGGTTTAAAGTGCCATTTTCCACTATGGCTAAGTGGGTAGCATGTTTTGTTTGAAATACTCAGTGCACTCAAATGTCCTCAGTAAGTGGAACTCATAAGTGATTTTGACATTTAGGACTACAAGATTTAAATTTAAAATTATACATTGACTACCATATTAGTTTCTATGTACATTTCTTAAGTTTTGTTTTTTTTTTTTAATAAAGGACTATTGTGGGAAGTGTCACATTAAGAGAATTTCTTCGGAGTTGTGGGGAAAGTTCATATTAGAGTAAATCATATTAGACTGCAAGGTCCTTTATCATGTTTAATCCAGCAATTCTGGGAAATGGAAGTCAATTAGGGAAATTTAATCTCCAGTAGAAGCAGTAGCTTCCTCAGGTCATTATAACTGCTCTAAAAATGACTGTATAACTTAGAGGAGTCCCCGTGTGCCAGGTTTATTACATAAAAGAAAGGAATTAAAGAAGAACTTCCAAGAATTTCACCAGTTGATAATACAACTCAAGAAGAAAAGAAAGAATAATTATGAATAATGAGGTCTTTTGGAACCATAGTTCAAATTTGTGTAGGAAATGATATAAAATAAAATGCAATGTCCCATCCTCCTGTGATAAATGTCCTTACACTGTTACTGTAGGCAGGACATGAAATATGCCTTTCTGGTTTTCACATTTTTGTTTTCTTAATTTGCTATAGGGCACATGCGCTCACGAGAGAGAGAGAGAGAGAAAGAGAGAGAGAGAGAGAGGGAAAGCACCACCGGGGGAGGGGGGAGACCACGCTGCTCTCTCTTCTCTCAGAACTGGGGGTGCATGCACAACATGCTTGTTTTTCAAGACGCGAAGTCTGGGATTCACACTGTGCAGTTGGCCATGTGAGATTCAGCCACCTTAATCAACATGCCACCAGTTGGCCCTATAATTTCTTCGTATCAGCAAATCAAATATTGAAAACTAAAATGGAACTTATTTTCCTTAGCTCTCTTTTTTCTATTACTTACATATGTATCTGTTTCTTAAAAGCTTATCCTTCCAAATCCATTGGTCACAACCTCTTTCTGACAGGGGAGGTGGTCTTATACAAGGACAGGGCTCCCCTTGAGTGAGTTCCAGGGGAAGCATTTCCAGGCAGCACCCTGCACGGAACAGATCTGACATGAGCTCAGTGCTCCCCGTTTATTTCTCTTTTGATTCACACAGACGAGAGAGAGAGAGAGAGAAAGAGAGAGAGAGAGAGAGGGAAAGCACCACCGGGGGAGGGGGGAGACCACGCTGCTCTCTCTTCTCTCAGAACTGGGGGTGCATGCACAACATGCTTGTTTTTCAAGACGCGAAGTCTGGGATTCACACTGTGCAGTTGGCCATGTGAGATTCAGCCACCTTAATCAACATGCCACCAGTTGGCCCTATAATTTCTTCGTATCAGCAAATCAAATATTGAAAACTAAAATGGAACTTATTTTCCTTAGCTCTCTTTTTTCTATTACTTACATATGTATCTGTTTCTTAAAAGCTTATCCTTCCAAATCCATTGGTCACAACCTCTTTCTGACAGGGGAGGTGGTCTTATACAAGGACAGGGCTCCCCTTGAGTGAGTTCCAGGGGAAGCATTTCCAGGCAGCACCCTGCACGGAACAGATCTGACATGAGCTCAGTGCTCCCCGTTTATTTCTCTTTTGATTCACACAGTGTTTACCGACCACCCACTGAGCCCCATGTATCATTTACTGAATGCTGCTGGATAATCCCTGAAGACAGAGAGAAAGTTAGGAAAACAATCGCTGTCACAGAGGGGTGAGAGCATCTTGCAGTTGTCTGTAGAAACAGAGGCACCAGAAGGCACCAGGACAGGAGTTCCGGGCTCTCCAGTGCCTGTTACTGGTTGATGGTTCTTCCCAGACCTGCGATGACTCTGTCTCCACCCTGCCTCTGTACACTGGTGTCCAGCTCCCTGCTGAGGGCCTGGCGAGCTGTCGAGGCTTTGGAGTGAAGCCAGCATGTGCCTGGGCCACCTGGCTGGCAGTGACAATGTACTGGGTCGTTAGAAAAGTCATGATGCATTTTTGCATAGAAAAACAGAAAAATACGTCAGGAATTTCCCGACAACCTAATATTTTGCCTGCTGGCCAGTGTGGTGAGGGGGGCTGAGGAGGCCAGGCAGAGCTGGTCCTGGCAGCATCCGGTGTGGCTGCAGGGAAGGCTATACACGATATGCATGTGAGTGGCAGGGACTGGACAGAGCCAGGGCCACCTCCTGGGCTTTCCATGGGGCTCGCTCTTTTTGTAGCCATGGGTTTGAGGTGCAGCTTCAGATTGGGTCCTGTTGCAGGTGTTAACATGGATGCTCTTGGGACCAGCAGTTAGTGTAATGGCTATGTCGCTGGACTCCCATGTAGTCGACCGTGGTTTGCGTCCCAGACCCGGTGTGCATGCGTGCCCAGGATCCTGAGAGGAGAAGGAATTGCGGCGTGGCCATCCCCCCGGGGGGTGATTTCTCACTTTCTGTCTCTCTGTCTGTCTGGCGAGCGCACGCGCCCTATAGCAAAAACTTCTTTAAAAAAAAAAACTCTTGTCCTTGTGGAAAGGTTGGGTGTCGAGAAGGGAAGCGATTGCCTTTCGCAGGAGGCCAAGTAAGGGGTTCCCAGCACCTATTCCCCCCGAACTGACTTTCTCTAGAAGCAGCACAGTGAAACATGGGGGTTGACATACTTTTTTTTTTTCTTTTTGTAGAGAAAGATATTTGCTACAGGGTGCATGTGCTCACCAGAGAGATAGAGAGACAGAAAGCAAGAAATCACCCCGCAGGGGGATGGTCATTCCACAATTCCTTGTCCTCCAGTCTCCTCTCGGGATTTGGGGCATGCACACACACATGCCTGGCATGAGTTTTAAGTCGCTGGGTCCAGGACTTGAACTACAGTTGACTGTGTGAAAATCCAGCGACCTAACCATTACGCCATCTGCTGGTCCCGAGGATAACATTTTAAGTCGTTTTTAAAAATCCTTTCAAATTAAGTTCATCTCACCTGCCAGGTGACATACCTACCGAGTGCACTGCCCACCCCTTTATCCCAGGACTGTGTCTGACAGGCAAGGCCAGCTCCCTCCCCACCCTGTGTTTTTTAGTCACGCCTCCAGCTGGGTTCAGGGGGTTTTGTACAGAACAGACTAGATGAACCTATACATTGGGTGAGCACACGCACCAGCAACCACTCTCCCCTCTGAATTTGTAGCCAATCAGGTCGGCTTCAGCAATCCATCACCCACAGGCTTGTCATGTCTTCGATGCTATTAGCTCCGTTTGCGGCCTTGCAGTCTCATTGAACTATGCAACGCGGTTTGGCTTCTGAACATGGTTTAACTATTCACTTTCAACATGATTTAACTCTTTGTCATGTCTTCATCAATGGACTAGAATCAGCAAGGAGGAGCATCCTGGTGTCATAATTCCTTTAATGGAGCAGGTTAAGAAACCGCATTGCTGTTCTCTTGACGAAGTTGAGAAACAGAGACACAAAAAGCAACGTAACCATTACATCATCTGCTGGTCCCTCAAATATAAGGTGTTTTTCTAAGTGAAATCTCTGAGGTAGGCCCTGGAAGCCCCTCTGGGTGGAGGCACCTAGATTATGAGGAAAGACCTTCTCACTCGCTGTATTTCAGAATGCAGATTCCCTGCTGTGTAGACCAGCCAGCACAGCACTGCAGTCTTAGGGGTAGGGATCCCCAAAAGGGCAAGGGAAGGGGACCCGCTGCTGGCTGTCAGAAGCTAGGCCCCTGCGTGGTGGGCAAGTCCCCGTGACACCTGGCTGGAGACTCCCTTACATGAGCAGGTAAAAACCCGGGCATCTCTGGTGGGGCCAGGAAAACGAGTCAAGCTGACTCCCAGGAGATGTCTGGGAGATGGGGCAACAGCTACAGGCGCTGCCTGGACCTAGTGCCAGATGTGGCACTGTGAGGGCCTTGGAGCACAACTGCAGTGCTGTGCACAGGGGCATGAACAAGGGCCACTAGCTGCAGAGGGGATTCGGGGCAGAGTTACGGAAGAGGAGGAGAGTCCCTGCATATAGAGCAGTGCCAGAGTGAATGCCGAACCCCGAGAGAATAGACTCTGGGGGTGGAAAGCGGCCTGTGAGCCCTATGATATCTGGATTTTTGCAATAAGGACACCAAGACAAAGAGCTGAGGTGACTTGCCCCAAGTGAATTAGAGGCAGACCTGAGAATCATGCGTATTTCACACACTTATTCAGGAGCGTCTGTGGAGTAGCTGGTGCGGATCAGGTGCACTCTGGGCCCTACATCCAGACTCCCGACACCTACTCCGACTCTTGTTCTTTCTATTCTGAGGCCTTCTACCAGGATCCCCACCGGTAGGGCATGTCAGCCCTCGGACAAACAAGGCTGGGCCCACGGATCCCGAGATACGAAGCCGAGCTCCGTCTCAGATCTGACAGAAGACGCACCTGGAAAGGGTGGCCGAGCCAGTTCCTCCGGTTAAGTTGCCACAGACGGCACAGCTCAGCGCCTCCCGCTCATGACTCTGCTGCGTTGCCCTTTACCCAAGATAGTTACCCAGAACGCAGACTTTTAAAAATGGAAATGCTGTCTGTCCCTCTGACGACATTGATTTGAGGGAGAGCTGGAGCATGGAGACAGGCCAGGTTGGGGGAGGCGGGCGTGTGGGGAGAGGCGTCACTGTGAAAAGAAGGTGGCACCAGGAAAACGAGGGACTCGCCAGACGCAGGCCTTGTACCAGCTGGAGCTAGGGCAGCCTAGACGTGGCTCTGTGTGCTAGAGGACAGTGCCTGTCCCGCCAGGCGTGGGGTGAACTCCTGGGCCTTTTTGCTCAAGATGTTCCTCCTTTCAGAGGGTTCTGCGTTCCCCAGGAAGAACAGGAAACTGAAGGACTCGGGTTTACAACCACTGGCCTGGGAATTCTCACCCATCTCATGACAGCGACAGTGACAGCTGATGCGCACCGAGGGCTTGGCAGTTTTCCTGACCAGTAGCTCTGAGCGTATAGAAGCTGTCATTCTTCCTGTTTCGCAGGTGAAGCAACCGAGTTTTGGGAGGTGAATGGGCTTGCTGAGCTAAGCCATAGGAGGCCGGGTCTGGGACGGCCCTAGTCTCCTAACCCCAAGTTGGTCTTCTTCCCCCCCATCCTGTGCTGCTTTGCATGGGGGTGGGAAAGGAATCCAGGTAGAAATCTGACGTTTTGCCTGGCTCCTGGGTTGCAGTTCAGTTGAGAAGGGGCCGGGTGGGCCGTTCTGGGGTGATTGTATTTCCTTGGGTCAGTGAATTCATTTGGGAGCTCAGGAGGCGTGGAGATTGTCTGGGTTGTGTTCCTAGTCTTCACTGGCTCACGTTTTCTCTCTTTTGAGGAATATCCACCATGATGACAGTATGGTGCTCAGTACGGGGAAATTGACAGAGAATTGAGAAACGAACTGGTGTTAAAACTTCACTAGGTAGGGCCGTCAGATGGCGTAATGGTTACATCACTGGATTCCCACATGTTGGACTCTCACATAGTGGACCACAGTTCAAGTCCCAGACCCAGTGGCTTAAAACTCATGTCAGGAATGTGTGCGTGCATGTCCAAAATTCTGAGAGAAGGATGGAGGAGAAGGATTGCAGCATGGCCATCCGCCCTGGAGGGGTGATTTCTCACTTTCTGTCTCTCTGTCTCTTCTTGTCTCTTTGGCAAGCAAAAATCTCTCTTAAAAAACAAATAAACAAAACTTCATAAGGTGTTCTCGTGGCCTCCAATCTCAGTGAGTTCCAGTGAGTCTGGATCACTCTGTCACTGCCAGGATGCAGGATAGCCCCAGTGCCGTCGGGCTTATTAAAGCAACGTGGTGAGATGGGGATGGGCCTGTCGCGCATCTTCCAGGGTCTCTGTTGTCCGGGAAGCATGATCATGCAAGTGACTGTGTCTGGTCATCACTTTAGGGCTGCCAACTTCAGGAACTTCACCTTCATCCAGCTGAGCGGAGAATTTTCTCGAGGAAAGGGACTCGATGTCGGAGCCCGCTACTGGAAAGGAAGCAACGTTCTCCTTTTCTTCTGTGACGTTGACATCCACTTCACCTCGGAATTCCTGAATACATGCAGGCTGAACACGCAGCCAGGTACGGCTCGGCTCCCTCGCACCCTCAGGCGCCACAGCTCTGTCAGGCTCCAAATCATTCTCGCGATGGTTCAGCTGAGGTCCTGCTTCCCAGTCAGCCCATTTTACCCCGGTGGCAAAGGAAAGGAAGGTGACCCGGCCTGCTCTTTCCTCTGATGCTGTATTGTGAGCTCATCTGGCACCATAGTTCTGAGACTCGGTCCCAGGGCTTGTTCATTATCTCTTTTTGGGACCAGCAGTTAGCGTAATGGCTATGTCTCTGAACTCCCATGTAGTTGACCGCGGTTTGAGTGCCAGACGCAGTGACTTAAACTCACTCCAGGCACGTCATGGCCATCCCCCCTGGGGGGGGGGTGGTTTCTGGCTTTCTATCTCTCTATCTCTCCCTGTCTTTCTGGTAAGTACACGCGGCCTATAGCAAAAACTTCTAAAAAAAGAAAACCATTATGTCTTTTCCATGTTACCTGGGCATGCAGCTAGAGTGGACATCTAAGGAGAGAGTGTGGTGGCCCTGGAAAGGCAAACTGTGGACAGTGAGCCAGGAGAAAGGGCCACAAGCAGAAAGAACCCAAATACAAATTATTTTCATGGACTCGACTCATTGGCAGGGCTGGTGTTCAGCTGGTAATTACTGGTATGGCCTGGCCATATAGAAATTCCTCTGTGGAGATTAGTAAAAAAAAAAAGAGCCTCTCCAGTCTCAGTCTACTCCTGTGGCCCAAAGTCACCTTGGCCCCTCAGCAATCCTTGATACCCCTTAACTCAAGCCAATGATTAGGGGTTAATGCTTGCAAAGGCAGGAGGGGACACAGCAGGACTCTTTCACATTCTTGGCCACCATGGAGGCCCAGAGCCAAAGCCACCGATGTCAGTATTTTGAACACTATTCCTGTGCTAAGAAGCCAGAAGTATTTGGGTATATGACCATCTGGTCTACCTGGTACTGCACTTTTTAAAAAAAATTTGTCTTTTTCATGAGAAAAGAGACAGGTACCCTCAACAGGGCCTCCTCCCAAACCCCCAGCCTTCCCACACAGCCAGGAGCACAGGCGCACACGCACCAAGTTCAGGTCAACCTGGCAGAAGCCAGCGCCTTGAGCTTCCTTACAGCCTCTAGCACCCCAGAGTATTGCCCTTCTGCACGGCCTCCATGGCTGGACCCTGGGGCCACACAGTAAGGGCTATTTCAGGATTAAGGGGAAAAGGAAGAGCAGATGCAGACATCAGGGCTGTTTCAGGGAGCCCAGTGCAAGCCAATGTCATAGTTGTGTCTGTCTCTGAGAAAATGCTTGTCTTCTGGCTTGCAGGGAAGAAGGTGTTTTACCCCGTTCTTTTCAGTCAGTATAATCCTGGCATAATCTACGGGCATCACGACACAGTCCCCCCCTTGGAGCAGCAGCTGGTGAGTAATTACCCCGCAGATGCCTCTGTGTGGCTCTGTGTCATGTCTTCCATTACCAGAGCCGCTTGGCCGCGAGGAAAGGTGAGTAGAAATCTGTGGACTGATTCCCCGAGCAGCTTTTAAGCTTGGCCAGACGTGCTGGCCTTTGCTTCTAGCACCTTGGTGATGAAGAGTGCTTGTAACATTTAAGAGTGGAAAATACGTAGGAACAGTCCGTTATGCAAAGGTAGTTTCACGGCTGTATAGTTTCCCTCTCTGATTTTTGGAAACTAGCATTATTGCATCATGGATACAGCACATTTGTTTCTTTATTAGTACAAAATCCGAAACAATATAAAAGGTGAGGTTTTTCCCTATTTGTCAGAGGGAAAGCTGGAGCCTGAAGGGTGGCTCACCAGGCATACCATGAAGCAGTGAGGGACGAGGCCAGCCCAGCCCCTGGATCCCAGCACTTAGGGCCCTGCCCATCCTGCCTCGTCCCCACACCACGGAGCCTCGGTGGGCACTGGCAGCAGAGGTGTGACTGGCAGGGTGGCTTTGAGGGCATTGGAGGGACTTTCGTGCTAAGATCTTGGCTGCAGAGGTTGGGGGCGAGTGGACCCACGTGGTCCCCAGCGCTGTGAGGGCCAAGATGTCTCTGTTGTCACAGGGAGTTCGTCCCTCCTACAGAGAGCAGTGTGGGCTATGGGAGAGGGGCGGGCTGTGTGTGGGCACATCTTTCCAGAACTTGGTCCCTGTTCATCTACCAGTGATGTCACAGAGAGAGGAAGTGACCTCTGTGCCCAAGCCGGGCTGTGATCTCCTCAGTCATGATGGCTGTCCGAGCTGTTCCGGCTCCAGCGGAATCTCTGGGGCGTGTTCCCTCTGCGGGCCGCCTGCTCCTCGTTGTTCTGGGTAGCTCTGCCCCAGGGAGTCAGAGCCATGCTCCTGTCCACTGAGCACCCCGTAGGGTGGAGGGTGGACACCTGACAGGCCACGTCTCCTGAGCTGCCAGGCAATGGGAGAGAAAACCGACTTCCATGGAAACACGTGTCCTGTGAAATGATCTGACTCGTGTTTAAGTGTCCAGAAGTGGCAAAGCCCATTCTCCCAGCCCTGTCCCATGGCCTTCGCCCTCCCTGCCCCACTGAGCTTCTGGCAGCTGTAGAACCTTCTTCTCAGAAAGTTGCAGCTTCAGGTGCCGCCCGGTTTGGGCCAGGTCCTTTCTCACTCCTGTCCTAGCGCGCTGTCACCTGGGGGCCAGCGCAGGTGGTGCCACTGCAGTTCCCTCCCTCTTGAAAGCTTATGCCCCAGGTGTGCGCCCCCTGGTGGGCCGCGTGTGTGTCTGTGCTCTAGGTGTGCGCCCGCTGGTGGGCTGGGTGTGTATCTGTGCTCTCTGCAGAAAACAGTGAGTTCTCTTTTTCCCAGGAACCAGTTTCCACTACTCGTGAGTGACATCACCCCCACTGGACAGATCCTTCCTGTTTCCTTTCTGTACGCATTCTAACTTCTCAGAGGGCTCGAGGGGGAACCAGCATACAGGATTTATTTCCTTTCGACCAATCAGAACAAAAGTTCCTTTGCTTTTAATAAAGTACTGATCTGACATTGGAAGTGATTAGTCTTTCCACCTCAGACTCATAAAGACCTTACTGACTTCGCTATCTGAAGGTTTTACCTTTATCATTCTTGCAGAGAAGCAGGAGCAAAGGAAAGCTTGAGGCCCGGCATGGTTAGGCAAGATTCCGGACCCTCAGAGTAGGTGGTCAGAGCAGAAACCACCACGACCCTCTGTGTCCACTGTATCCACCGCTAGGGACTCCAGGTTATCTGCAACCTGCAACATTTACTTCCGAACACACCTTAGACCTCCCCTGGAGCACCTAGGTCTGACCTTTTGTGCGTGTTTTGTCAGTGAAATAGCAGTTCTCTCTGAGATGGAGAAATTCCCAGTACCCTCCCCTGAAAAGTTTGATTGCGTTCTGGCCGGGTGAGAGGCAATCCTGGAGCACCCACGGGGGAGGAGCTGGGAGGACCGAAATGTTTCACACACGGGCCCAACCTGGGAGAGCACTTGACTCACTCTCTCTCTTTACGGAGGTGGGGTGACTTCTTCCCAAGAATGCAGACAGCGAGAGGGAGCTCAGGCCCGGCTAGGATCTCCTCCCTGGAGAACTGTGGAAAGAGGTTGCTGAGGGTGTAGGTGAGAGCTGACGTACAAGGAAATGGCCTACAAAAATCGCGACGGGGACCATCAACCTGCACAGATTGATAGAGAATAGAATGCGTCGCGGTGAGAAAGTCTAAGAAGTAGTGACTGGAGATGGGTAAGCTAGGAAGGGGTTCCCACGGAGGGTGCTTTCAGCTGGATCTTACAGGACAGACAGGCAGCTTCCAGGTTATCTGTGCTATGTATGCACACGCACCCGTGTGTGTGGTTAAATCCTCCATAGCTTTCCCTTCGATACATCCGTAGCAGAGGTGAAAGGAGAACCCAGATCCCAGTGCAGCCGTAATAAAAGCTACTTCCTCGTGCAAACAGCAGCAGCCTCTTACAGCAGCCCCCGCCCCCCCCTGACCCCCGCAAGCTCTCATCTCATCAGTGGCTGAGCCCGTTACTTCTGGCAGCTACTGCCTCTGCCAATTGGTAATACTTCGCTGCAGACTAAAGCCAAATTTATGACTTTCTATATGGTTTCAGACTCCTTGGTTTTTTACCTGTAAGTACCGACCATTAGTAATAAGTAATAAGTGAAATCAGGGGATTTTATACCATTATTAAATTTTGTGCTATAAACCACAAGATAAAATTTGCTGGTGCTTCACTGTAGATGCAGCTCTCTGGGAAAGGAATGACTATAATTTAAATAAATATTAACTTTCAACACTCCACTTCCCTGGTTCAAGCTCTGTTCATTTTTGCTTAGAACACTGTAGGAACCTCCTTTCAGTTCTGTCTTCAGGTTTCCTCCCTTCCCTACATTCCAGGCTTCCCTTCACCCTCTGCCAGAGATATGTTTAAAACACAGATTAATCTCTCTCTCTCTTTTTTTTTTTGAGAGGTTTTTGCTATAGGGCACGTGCGCTCACCAGAAAGACAGAGAGAGACAGAGAGACAGAAAGCGAGAAATCACCCCCCAGGTGATGGCCACGCCGCAATCTCTTCTCTTCCTTTCTCCTTTCCTCTTGGGCATGCATGCACACGCGCCCGGCGTGAGTTTAAGCCACCAGGTTCAGGACTCGAACCGTGGTCGACTTCATGGGAGTCCAACAACATAGCCATTACACCAGCTGCTGGTCCCAATCCCACTATTTAAAAAAATATATTTTTGTGGCATAAAGCCAGTAAACATTTAATAACCCATTCCTTAAAAGGGGGCAGAGAGAGCCCTGGTTTGTAGTGTTTGCCAATTTCTGTGGTGTCAGTACTCCCACTGTAGGTAGCTCTTTCAGCCACCAGCGTGTTGCCACTGAGCAGAGCCAGGAACGTGTCTGCTCAGTCCCTGTGAGCTGGCACAAGCTGCTCCAGTCCCAAGGCCCCAGGTCCTCATGAATTGCCCTCCACAGACCAGCTCTTGCAGCCGCCTTAGAACACATCTGTAAACCTGGCAGCTGGCACATGACTGGCACCTGCTCAGTGTAGCGCCAAGCTGGACTTGCCGTCAGGTGAGCGCACCTGCTCCGGGTCCCCTCTGGGCCGGCGTTCTGCCTCAGAGCCACCTCCTGACCATCCGGAGCCCACAGCGTCTAACGCAGACTCCGATGGCTTCGTGCCCCTCCATCAGTGCGTGCACTGTGTCTGGCTCCTGCCACACCCTCACTGATTACACCCTAACTCTCTGCCCCCATTCAGAAAGGATTTCACCAGTGACCTGCATTCAGCGCCACTTCTGTGTGTGGCCGACTGAGCCTTCTGTCCCCTGCAGCCTGCTCCCATTGGAAGCGAGGGCTCACTGGGTATGGAAAATGGCATTAATAGGTGCCCCTTGGCCTCTCCCTGAGCCGCGCCGCTCGCATTGGTGAGAGAACACTCAGCAAGGCGAGTCGGAGGGCTGCTCTCATCACAGGAGAGGCTCTGGGGTCCAGAGTGCGGGGCTTGCTCGGGAGCTCACGGGCCACCCCTTGTGGCTGAGCCCGGGCTGAGGATGCCGGTAGCAGGGCCCCCATCCTTTCTCCTCGCAGGGCCTCGGGGAGGAACAGGCTCTGGTGTTAGCTGAGAAGTGCCTGGCAGTTAAAGAACCTGGGTGATCCCGTCCTATACCCTTAGAAAATACGGTAACTTTTTTAAAAAAGATTATTTCTTCCAGGAGAAAGACAAGGTGGGTCACAAAAGCCCTAAGAAGTGACCTCCGTCGTGCCCTGAAAGTACATGCTGTGGGCACGACCACATCACATTCTGAAAGAGCTACATCCCGTGAGCTCTTCAGACAGTGACTTCCTGCGGCAGCCAGCTCTAGAGCCAAGTTTAGTAAGTGTTCCCTAGGTCACTCCTCCGGCCACACATCAGCTTGTCTCTACCGTGGCCAGGTGAGGGTCCCTCTACCTGGTTCAGCCTCCTCTGGCCCCACGTCCATGTTCAGCCTCCTCTGGCCTCGGCCCTGAACCTGGGCATGGCTGCTCACACTCTCCCTGCCTTTCTCTCAGGCCCTGGCCAGCTGACTTTCCTGCCTGGAGCTCTCTCTCGAAAATTCCACGTACACTTCGGCCAAGCATTTGTAGTGTGGGTACTGGCATTTCTCTTCGACTCTATTTTTGTCTAGAAAGTTAGAGGACTGTCTGTGTCCTGGCCAGGAGAAAGGATATTAAGCCTGGCCTGCGACAGAATCAGTAACCCCCGTACCACAGCGATGGGACAAAATGCTTTTGTTGTTGTTGCTGTTTAAAGCTTATTTCTTCCATGAGAGAGAGAAAGAAGAGAGAGAGAGAGAGAGACAGGCACCCCCCCACACACACATGGTCTTCACACCACGATCCACCCCCAGCTTCAGCCAGCCGGGATCACGGGCACCCCCTTGGGCACCCAGTGTGCAGAGAGACCTCTCAGGACTCAAACTCAGGACCTTCCCACTTGGTCTCAACATCACAGAGTGTTGTGCTACTGCTGTGCCAGTGTGGCTGGCCATAAAGTAAATTTTTTAAAAATTGACTCCGCGGAGATTTTTCCAGATTTTCCTGTCGTGCAAATCTTTCTGCCAGTATTAGTGAAGCCTCGCCATTTGGGCCTGTCTGCACAGAGCCGCGAACCGTTTGCGCTGAGTCTAACTGGATTGCGTCATGGGGGACAGTTCTGCCCGGCAGAGCCTCTCTTGGTCCTTACTGCCCTCAGGCAGCCCTGGGGTGATCAGGTGATACCCATGTGATGCTGCAGCAGTGTGAGTGACACCTACCTGTAGGTGCACTGAAAATGAGATGATTTCACGTGAGAGAGCAAAAGGATTTTTTGTTTGTTTCATGACAGAGAGGGAGAGGAGACAGAGAGACCTCTGGCAGGACCTTGTCCTGGAGTGAACCACCTCAGCCCTGTTGTCAGCCAGATTACGGGCACCTGTAGGTGCACCTGGCTTGTAGGGTTGACCTGGGGTCCAAACCCTGGGCCTCCCATGCAGCTCCAGTATTGTGCACACTATGGCCGGGGCCATAAGGGTGGGGCCGAGCTGTCAGTATTATTCTTTGTTTATTCCTATGTGAGAAAGAGAGGGGGAAGACATTGAGACAGAGACAGGACTATTTAACAGGTCTCACACTGTTGCGATTCTCCTGCCCGGTCTGCAGCCACACCTGGCGTGGTCAGGTTGGCCCGAGAACCAAACCCGGCCTCTCGTGTGGCTTCCAGCTTCTTAAGTCATGGTGCTAACTGCACCACCATGGCTGGGCCTCAAGTGAATGAATTTATTTTTTTTTTAATTTTTTTGCCCTAGGGTGCATGTACTCACCAGAGAGAAGCAGGGAGAGACAGAGAGAGAGAAAGTGAGAAATCACCCCTCCAAGGGGGATGCTGCAGTCCTTTCTCCTGAGACTTTGGGCATGCCTGCACACACACAAGCACCCTGCATGATTTCCAAGCAATTGGGTCTAGGATTTGAACTGTGGTGAACCATGCGGGGCTCCAGGGTCTTTACTACCACACCACCCGCTAACCCCAAAGTAAAGGAATTTTTAAGATCCATCAATCCGGCGGGCCAAATGAATTTGTCAAATAGAACAGCCCGTGGTACATTCAAGAAGATGGAATAGCAGTGTTTGGACGAAGGAGCGGGAAGAGACCTTAGTGTGATTTAGCTCAGTCCTTCATTTACCTCCGTGAGCTCTTCAGACAGTGACTTCCTGCGGCAGCCAGCTCTAGAGCCAAGTTTAGTAAGTGTTCCCTAGGTCACTCCTCCGGCCACACCTCAGCTTGTCTCTACCGTGGCCAGGTGAGGGTCCCTCTACCTGGTTCCGCCTCCTCTGGCCCCACGTCCATGTGAACCTGGGCATGGCTGCTCACACTCTCCCTGCCTTTCTCTCAGGCCCTGGCCAGCTGACTTTCCTGCCTGGAGCTCTCTCTCGAAAATTCCACGTACACTTCGGCCAAGCATTTGTAGTGTGGGTACTGGCATTTCTCTTCGACTCTATTTTTGTCTAGAAAGTTAGAGGACTGTCTGTGTCCTGGCCAGGAGAAAGGATATTAAGCCTGGCCTGCGACAGAATCAGTAACCCCCGTACCACAGCGATGGGACAAAATGCTTTTGTTGTTGTTGCTGTTTAAAGCTTATTTCTTCCATGAGAGAGAGAAAGAAGAGAGAGAGAGAGAGAGACAGGCACCCCCCCACACACACATGGTCTTCACACCACGATCCACCCCCAGCTTCAGCCAGCCGGGATCACGGGCACCCCCTTGGGCACCCAGTGTGCAGAGAGACCTCTCAGGACTCAAACTCAGGACCTTCCCACTTGGTCTCAACATCACAGAGTGTTGTGCTACTGCTGTGCCAGTGTGGCTGGCCATAAAGTAAATTTTTTAAAAATTGACTCCGCGGAGATTTTTCCAGATTTTCCTGTCGTGCAAATCTTTCTGCCAGTATTAGTGAAGCCTCGCCATTTGGGCCTGTCTGCACAGAGCCGCGAACCGTTTGCGCTGAGTCTAACTGGATTGCGTCATGGGGGACAGTTCTGCCCGGCAGAGCCTCTCTTGGTCCTTACTGCCCTCAGGCAGCCCTGGGGTGATCAGGTGATACCCATGTGATGCTGCAGCAGTGTGAGTGACACCTACCTGTAGGTGCACTGAAAATGAGATGATTTCACGTGAGAGAGCAAAAGGATTTTTTGTTTGTTTCATGACAGAGAGGGAGAGGAGACAGAGAGACCTCTGGCAGGACCTTGTCCTGGAGTGTACCACCTCAGCCCTGTCGTCAGCCAGATTACGGGCACCTGTAGGTGCACCTGGTTTGTAGGGTTGACCTGGGGTCCAAACCCTGGGCCTCCCGTGCAGCTCCAGTATTGTGCACACTATGGCCGGGGCCATAAGGGTGGGGCCGAGCTGTCAGTATTATTCTTTGTTTATTCCTATGTGAGAAAGAGAGGGGGAAGACATTGAGACAGAGACAGGACTATTTAACAGGTCTCACACTGTTGCGATTCTCCTGCCCGGTCTGCAGCCACACCTGGCGTGGTCAGGTTGGCCCGAGAACCAAACCCGGCCTCTCGTGTGGCTTCCAGCTTCTTAAGTCATGGTGCTAACTGCACCACCATGGCTGGGCCTCAAGTGAATGAATTTATTTTTTAAAATTTTTTGCCCTAGGGTGCATGTATTCACCAGATTTTAATTTTTTTGCCCTAGGGTGCATGTACTCACCAGAGAGAAGCAGGGAGAGACAGAGAGAGAGAAAGTGAGAAATCACCCCTCCAAGGGGGATGCTGCAGTCCTTTCTCCTGAGACTTTGGGCATGCCTGCACACACACAAGCACCCTGCATGATTTCCAAGCAATTGGGTCTAGGATTTGAACTGCGGTGAACCATGCGGGGCTCCAGGGTCTTTACTACCACACCACCCGCTAACCCCAAAGTAAAGGAATTTTTAAGATCCATCAATCCGGCGGGCCAAATGAATTTGTCAAATAGAACAGCCCGTGGTACATTCAAGAAGATGGAATAGCAGTGTTTGGACGAAGGAGCGGGAAGAGACCTTAGTGTGATTTAGCTCAGTCCTTCATTTACCTGCAAAGAGAATAGAGGCTAGAAGATTTGGAGGACCTGCCTGAGGTGACAAAGCCAGCCTGTGGTTAAGCTGGGACAAGCCTCACGTACTGCTTCCAATTAGTGCGAACAGAGCCAGGCGTCCCGAATGGACAATGCGGGGATTCTGGGCTGGGCTGGTGGGAACCCGCACAGGTGTCCCCCGGCCCTTCCTGGGGAGGGGCTTCCTTCTCTCAGCTCCTGTGTTAGCTCCAAGAGCAAACTGGGAAAAATAACTATTAAGATCGCAAAACCATTCCCAGAATTACCGTAGCCAAAAAATAGAAATATCTTTCTTTCTCTCTCTCTCTCTCTCTTTCTTTCTTTTTTTAAGTCTTGCTGCATCAGCAGATCTTTTGGAAATTTACTTGCAAAGTGAGACGGCAGGGCCAGGTCTCACTGCTCAGGCGGTCGCTGGTTGGATGGCCTCTCGGCAGCCCCGCAGGCTGGCAGCTCTGAAGCGCCTTGGAGCAGTTTGGTTTTAAAATAGTGTGAGCAGCACAGCCAGGGTCTGTCTTCAGAGCGTGGACTTGCCGTGCCCTTTCCCAGCAAGAACGAGGCAGCAGAGCCAAAGGGCCAGGCCTGGATGGCAGCCTCTCAGGGCGTTCTATTTGTTCCCCGGAGGGAGTCCTGTTTGCGAGCCGTGCCAGGGCAGCTGAATCCCGCGTTGTTCTCCTGCCCTCCTCCCTGTCCTGAGCCCTGGCTGGCCTCCTGCCTGGGCTGTGCGAGAGCCCTCGCCTCCACTCCTGGCTGGCGCTGGTACTGGCCAGACACGTAGGTGACTTCTCAGTGTGGCTCAGAAACCTGCTCCCCCAGTTCGCTTTCGACTGTGTGTGTGTTCATGCCTACACCTAGAAACATTCCATCCAGGGGTGCCAAAAATCACAAGGCCCTGCCGCGGGCTGGAGAGTCCACTGTGCTCCACAGCGAGGACACAGGCCTACTCTACCCCCCCAGGCTGCGCGTGTCTACACGACAGGCGGGCTCACACTCTGCCCCTGCCCTTCCCTTCAAACGCCGCTGCTTTCCTCGCAGGTCATCAAGAAGGAAACTGGATTTTGGAGAGACTTTGGATTCGGGATGACATGCCAGTATCGGTCCGACTTCATCAACATAGGTGAGCAGAGCTGCATCTCTACTGCCCCCTGGAGGCCACTGGCCACGCAGGCCCTGAGAGAATCAGATCTCTGAGGGGTGTGGTGGTAAAGCTGGTGCCCTTTCCTTAAAAATGCTGTTTCTCACGTCACAGACTCAGGACTGGGCCAAGGAGGGACTTGGGAGGGGCTGGCCTGTGCCCCTGCAGTCTCCAGCCCTCCTCCGGTCACCCTTGCGGCAGGGCCTCCTCCCAGACTAGACAGCTTCTGGCGTGTACCCGAGTGCGAATGTGGAGTGTCCGGGCCTCCAATGAGGTGTTGGGGAGCACCCACCCCAAAAGACCCGCATTTCTCTCTGCCAGCCCTTCATAATTCCAGGTGTCACTTCAAGCCCTGACCAGGTATGGAGGTGCTGTCTACACACACACACACATACGTGTGCACATGCATATGCAGACATGCACACACATGCTTGTGAACACATACATATACATGAACACATATAAACACACGTCATCATGCATATGACTGCACCTACGGGCTTCCAGAGCATAGACAGGACAGGCAGAAGGAGGAGACCTCGGTTCTCAGAGGCAAGGGATGCCCCAGCCAGGCCTCACTGCATGGGAGGAGCTTAGCTGAATGAAAACAGGGGCCCCTGCCCCTTGGAAGTACCTGTCCTCGCTTGGAGGGGCTTACTCATGTACCTCTGGGGGGCAGAACTGTGGGTTGTACATTCCTTAGGAAGGAACGGACAGGCCAGAAACCTGGCCCTCGGGCTCAGGGCTCAGCCTGGGGGTGCTGCTGGGGGGATGTGGAGCTTGGCCCCCAGCCTCCAGGAGTGACGATTCTGTACCCCACTGAGGCCAAATGCTTCTCCTTTAAGAGCAGGGAGGGAGCAGCCTTAGGTTTGCTTTGCTCAGGGATGACGTGGGCTCCAGGCTTGGGAGAACCCTCAGAGGGGTCACCAGGTTCCAAAACAGCCACTTGAAGTCATGTTCCATGAGAAACAGTGGAGCAACCAGGACGCCCGGACACTGGGCGCTGGGTGGTGGGTGCTCCGGGGACACTGGGCAGCTTGCCCCGGGCATCCTTTCACTTCTCTCGGGGACACATTCCTGAACGACTGTGTGCAGATCAAATGGCCAAAGCAGACATTTCAAAAGCGTTCTGAATATTTATGTTTCGTGAAACTCCGCTTCCTCCTCCTTTGTCCAGGGAAAGGTTACTGTGTGGTGCCGTGCAGAATGAGCAGGCATGCATCTGCAGCATCCTGCATTCTCCCAGAGGCCGTGTACCTGTGCTTGGGAGGAGTGGCGTGGCCTGCCAGGGGTGTTCCTCCTCGGCAGGCCATGGCCAGGACCCCAGAACCGTTGTCGGGGTTATCTGCACAGCCTTGCACCTTTGTGCTGTGTCTTTCTCATGCACGTTGTATTTAATGAGTGTTCACGATAGTGATGACAGTCCTACGTCCGGCCCTGCCCATGTGACCATCTTACTTGGTTACGGTGCCTACTTCATTTAATGATGACAGAAATGAAATTCAAGAGCGGTCAGTGGCAACAGGATATGATCCTGGACCTTTCTTTCCCGGCCGGCCACCAAGGAGTCACAGTCACAATGACTCACACACAGCTGGGGGCCGGGGGCTTGTAGCACCCCCCACCCCCAGCCGTAGCTGAGCTCCCCTGACAGCTGCGACAGCCGGATCAGGCCAGGCAGTGCAGTGTGAGGGGTGCAGGGAATACAGGCTGCCCGCCCAAGAAAAGACGTTGCGAGTCACCCTCCCTCCCACCCCGTGTCTCATGAGAGCTGAATGAACCTCCTAGGTGAGACAGAGAAGAGCATTGACAGCCAGAGGTCCCCACTGCCCATGTCTGCTGGGACCCGGGGAACCGCAGGGCAGGAAAGGCCGTCTCCAGCATGGGGCCGGTGGGCCATTTCTGACTTCGTGGAAGATCTGCCTGTGTGAAAAGGCGGTCCTTTGGGCAGAACCTCAGAACCCACTGTGAGGCCCTTTAAAGTGCCTGCTTTCAAAGACCATTGCAGTGTTGCAGGACTCATGAATCCGTGCAAGGAAGATTGCTTTTGTGGGGTGTAACTGTCCCCCACAGAGGCCCCCTGTCACTCCTTCAGTCTTAGTTTGCAGAGGCAGAGGGAGGGCACGCCCGAACAGAAAAGGAGGGTTTGCACCCACAGGGTCACGTTAGAACGGGGTGCTGCTGAGGCTCCTCATCGGCAGCCGGGCTGCTCCTTACACTGCAGGTGCTTCTCTAAAGCAGGCGGAGGCTGAGGGTTCTGTTAAGGGCTTGTCCTCTCCAGAATTTGGTGCTTCCAGGGTGACTGTCTCTCTCTGGGATTTCTGGGGCCTCAGACCTGGGTGGTCACTCGAGTAGCACGAACACTGAGACACACAACAAGCATCTCCCTATATACCTCTTTTTAAAAAGTTCATTTATCTCATGACAGAGAGAGACAGAGAGAAAGAGTGAGAGTGATCTAGCACCCCGACAGGGTCCTGACACCATAGCCCTCACCCTCAGCCGGTCTCAGAGCCTGGGCACGTGGGCACCTGGCAGACACAGGGAGGTCTCTGGACTTGAACCAGTGCAGGTTTTAGCAGTGAGCCACCGCCCAGCCCCTGCCCTACATGCCTTTTCACAAAGAGTTCTGCGCTCCTGCCACTCAGGGAAGCACACTGGAGGGGCTTTACAGAGTGTGCTGAGAGGTGTGATGAAGGTCTGAGTTTATCTTACAAACCCCCGAGATGCCTCACAGTTCTCTCGTAGCTCACACTTGCATGACGCGTTCGAAGACGCCGCGTCCAGGTCCGGAGCAGCGCAGCGGGGCTCACTGTTGTTCTCTTCCACAGGCGGGTTCGACCTGGACATCAAGGGCTGGGGCGGGGAGGACGTGCACCTCTACCGCAAGTACCTGCACAGCAACCTGGTCGTGGTGCGCACGCCCGTGCGCGGGCTCTTCCACCTGTGGCACGAGAAGCACTGCCTGGACGAGCTGGCGCCCGAGCAGTACAGGATGTGCATGCAGTCCAAGGCCATGAACGAGGCGTCCCACGGGCAGCTGGGGATGCTCGTCTTCCGGCACGAGATCGAGGCACACCTCCGCAGACAGAGACAGAAGACGAGCAGCAGGAAAACATGAACCGTCCCGGGGCGGAGTGGGGAAACATTTGCTTTTTCTTTTCCTTTTGCCATGAAGGAATGAGTGGCTGGATCAAGGAAAAGACTTCGATAAAGCTCAAAAGAAAAAAAAAAAAGAACTTGATTGCCGAGTTAAAGATGCGAGGAGAGTTTGCCACGTCTCTGTTTGGGAAAGGGAAATCTGTGCTTGGTCTGCAGAAGCAGCCCCGGTGCACGCTGGGAGCGTGTGCACAGGCAGCGTGATGGGGAGAGGATAAAGCTAACGTGTGGAGGCGTTGGTGTGCACGGCAGATGAGATCTGTTGTTTTCTTTGCTCACAGAAATGTTCCTGAATTAAGGCCAGTGTGGCAGGAGTTCATGAGAATGAAAGGCAAGCTGATTTCTCCCCGTCTTCGTAATTGGAACACTCCAGTTTCCAGGAAGGCTAAGCACTCAGGCAGGAAGGAGGCCGTGGGCAGGCGAGGTTGCACTCCTCATGCTCTTCACGCGTGCGCGTGAACCACATGTCCCAGGACAGAAACCATCAACGCATAGATATCTTGTCCTTTTTGCCCAAGATTAACCAAAAGTGATCTGCTTTTTCTTTTCTTTTTTTTAATTTTGCTCTTGGACACATCAGCTCACCAGAGAGAGACACAGAGAGAGGGAAAGTGAGAAATTACCGTCTAGGGGAGATGGCCATGCTGCAGTTCCTTCTCCTCCATTCTCCTGGGATCTTGGGCAGGCACACACATACACCCACCCTGATTTTCAGCCTGCCGGGTCCGGGACTCAGACCTCATGCCGGCCACGTAGGACCCAGCGCCTTAACCCCCACGCCACCTGCCGGCCCCTGCTCTTCATGCTTGTCATTTTGGCCATCTGCATTTGTTTATTTCATTTGAAAACACACTTTTTTTTTCTTTTTTTTTTGCTTTTGAGTTATATTCTGCTCATTTAATTACCCATTTGCAAGCCTGACAAGGAGAACACAGGGAACATACAGTTTATATTTTTTAAGAAGATACTTCTAGACGCATAATGAACTTTTAGGGCAGAGCGTGGACTTGATCCTGTACCCAAGGGCCTGCCAAGACCTGAGAGGCTGAGTGTCAGGCACAGGGAGGCACAGTTTGGGGTTTCCAATAGAGACGAACAAATACCATACCCGTAAAGTGTTTCCGAAGAAGAGCAGCTGAACACTGGAGGAAAAGGAAAAGACTCTTCTCACCTTAACGGAAAAGGCAGCTCCTTCAGACGGGTGATAGCTCCGCGTATTCAAAAGGCAGAAAACATGTTTTTCTCCTCCAGAGAACTGGGCACCGGTTTCTTACCTATTTAAATAAACCAAAGTATACTTTCTGTGTGAACCAAATGATCTCTTTTCAAAGCAGGGTGCTCTTCCTGACTCCTGGCTTCCATAAAAATAAGTGCAGAAAAGCGTATTTTGTGAGAGCCATCCATCTGCCAGAGTCTAGCGGGCTGGGAGATTTTGCTACATGTGTACCCACCCCGGTTAGGTGGATGTAACTTAATTATTTTAACAAGTAAGCAGTTCTACTTAATCACCAAGATGCTTCTGAAGATTGCATTTTATTACAGGTTCAAACTATTTTTAAAAAATAAATACAGTGACCATCGAGTGGTTTTTACATTCATGTGAAAACTATTTATTTATTAGCCAACAGCAGATGCACGAGCTAATTATCTCTGATTCCTTGCCTTTTGTTTGCCCACAGTAAACTCACTGTTTAAAAGCTTTAAGAACATTCAAGCTGTTGGTGTTAAAAAATAATAATAATAATTGATATGTACTGGTCAGTCATTCATACAGTTTAATTGAAACACAGGACAAGAGCGGAAGGTGGCAGTGCACAGCTAATCAAGTGTCACTTGTGCACATGACCTCGTCTGAGAGTAAGAACGCCATGTCTCAGGTCAGCTGGTGGCTGGCGGTGAGGGCGGCTGGATCCCACACGGCCAACTGCGTAGATGAGTCCTGCACCTAGAGGCTTGAGAAACCCCCAGGGTGCACGTGCGTGCTTGTCTAAGGTCTTGAGAGGAGAATGGAGAAGGGATTACGGTGTAACCATCTCTCCTGGGGGGTGATTTCTCACTCCCCCACCCATCTCTCTAGTGGGTGCACATGTCTATAGCAAAAACTTAAAAAAAAAAAAAAAAACGAAGAAAGAATGCCATGCCATGTGTTCAGTATTCGGAGCGCTTTGTGCATAGACCAAGGTTTCTCCATTGGCACTACTGACACAGGGGCTGTCACTCTGCTGCAGCGGCCGCCATGTGCGTGACAGGGTCTGTAACAGGACAGAGAGAAAGAGTGAGAGTGATCTAGCACCCCGACAGGGTCCTGACACCATAGCCCTCACCCTCAGCCGGTCTCAGAGCCTGGGCACGTGGGCACCTGGCAGACACAGGGAGGTCTCTGGACTTGAACCAGTGCAGGTTTTAGCAGTGAGCCACCGCCCAGCCCCTGCCCTACATGCCTTTTCACAAAGAGTTCTGCGCTCCTGCCACTCAGGGAAGCACACTGGAGGGGCTTTACAGAGTGTGCTGAGAGGTGTGATGAAGGTCTGAGTTTATCTTACAAACCCCCGAGATGCCTCACAGTTCTCTCGTAGCTCACACTTGCATGACGCGTTCGAAGACGCCGCGTCCAGGTCCGGAGCAGCGCAGCGGGGCTCACTGTTGTTCTCTTCCACAGGCGGGTTCGACCTGGACATCAAGGGCTGGGGCGGGGAGGACGTGCACCTCTACCGCAAGTACCTGCACAGCAACCTGGTCGTGGTGCGCACGCCCGTGCGCGGGCTCTTCCACCTGTGGCACGAGAAGCACTGCCTGGACGAGCTGGCGCCCGAGCAGTACAGGATGTGCATGCAGTCCAAGGCCATGAACGAGGCGTCCCACGGGCAGCTGGGGATGCTCGTCTTCCGGCACGAGATCGAGGCACACCTCCGCAGACAGAGACAGAAGACGAGCAGCAGGAAAACATGAACCGTCCCGGGGCGGAGTGGGGAAACATTTGCTTTTTCTTTTCCTTTTGCCATGAAGGAATGAGTGGCTGGATCAAGGAAAAGACTTCGATAAAGCTCAAAAGAAAAAAAAAAAAGAACTTGATTGCCGAGTTAAAGATGCGAGGAGAGTTTGCCACGTCTCTGTTTGGGAAAGGGAAATCTGTGCTTGGTCTGCAGAAGCAGCCCCGGTGCACGCTGGGAGCGTGTGCACAGGCAGCGTGATGGGGAGAGGATAAAGCTAACGTGTGGAGGCGTTGGTGTGCACGGCAGATGAGATCTGTTGTTTTCTTTGCTCACAGAAATGTTCCTGAATTAAGGCCAGTGTGGCAGGAGTTCATGAGAATGAAAGGCAAGCTGATTTCTCCCCGTCTTCGTAATTGGAACACTCCAGTTTCCAGGAAGGCTAAGCACTCAGGCAGGAAGGAGGCCGTGGGCAGGCGAGGTTGCACTCCTCATGCTCTTCACGCGTGCGCGTGAACCACATGTCCCAGGACAGAAACCATCAACGCATAGATATCTTGTCCTTTTTGCCCAAGATTAACCAAAAGTGATCTGCTTTTTCTTTTCTTTTTTTTAATTTTGCTCTTGGACACATCAGCTCACCAGAGAGAGACACAGAGAGAGGGAAAGTGAGAAATTACCGTCTAGGGGAGATGGCCATGCTGCAGTTCCTTCTCCTCCATTCTCCTGGGATCTTGGGCAGGCACACACATACACCCACCCTGATTTTCAGCCTGCCGGGTCCGGGACTCAGACCTCATGCCGGCCACGTAGGACCCAGCGCCTTAACCCCCACGCCACCTGCCGGCCCCTGCTCTTCATGCTTGTCATTTTGGCCATCTGCATTTGTTTATTTCATTTGAAAACACACTTTTTTTTTTCTTTTTTTTTGCTTTTGAGTTATATTCTGCTCATTTAATTACCCATTTGCAAGCCTGACAAGGAGAACACAGGGAACATACAGTTTATATTTTTTAAGAAGATACTTCTAGACGCATAATGAACTTTTAGGGCAGAGCGTGGACTTGATCCTGTACCCAAGGGCCTGCCAAGACCTGAGAGGCTGAGTGTCAGGCACAGGGAGGCACAGTTTGGGGTTTCCAATAGAGACGAACAAATACCATACCCGTAAAGTGTTTCCGAAGAAGAGCAGCTGAACACTGGAGGAAAAGGAAAAGACTCTTCTCACCTTAACGGAAAAGGCAGCTCCTTCAGACGGGTGATAGCTCCGCGTATTCAAAAGGCAGAAAACATGTTTTTCTCCTCCAGAGAACTGGGCACCGGTTTCTTACCTATTTAAATAAACCAAAGTATACTTTCTGTGTGAACCAAATGATCTCTTTTCAAAGCAGGGTGCTCTTCCTGGCTCCTGGCTTCCATAAAAATAAGTGCAGAAAAGCGTATTTTGTGAGAGCCATCCATCTGCCAGAGTCTAGCGGGCTGGGAGATTTTGCTACATGTGTACCCACCCCGGTTAGGTGGATGTAACTTAATTATTTTAACAAGTAAGCAGTTCTACTTAATCACCAAGATGCTTCTGAAGATTGCATTTTATTACAGGTTCAAACTATTTTTTAAAAATAAATACAGTGACCATCGAGTGGTTTTTACATTCATGTGAAAACTATTTATTTATTAGCCAACAGCAGATGCACGAGCTAATTATCTCTGATTCCTTGCCTTTTGTTTGCCCACAGTAAACTCACTGTTTAAAAGCTTTAAGAACATTCAAGCTGTTGGTGTTAAAAAATAATAATAATAATTGATATTTACTGGTCAGTCATTCATACAGTTTAATTGAAACACAGGACGAGAGCGGAAGGTGGCAGTGCACAGCTAATCAAGTGTCACTTGTGCACATGACCTCGTCTGAGAGTAAGAACGCCATGTCTCAGGTCAGCTGGTGGCTGGCGGTGAGGGCGGCTGGATCCCACACGGCCAACTGCGTAGATGAGTCCTGCACCTAGAGGCTTGAGAAACCCCCAGGGTGCACGTGCGTGCTTGTCTAAGGTCTTGAGAGGAGAATGGAGAAGGGATTACGGTGTAACCATCTCTCCTGGGGGGTGATTTCTCACTCCCCCACCCATCTCTCTAGTACGGCCACATGGCTATATCACAAACTTAAAAAAAAAAACCGAAGAAAGAATGCCATGCCATGTGTTCAGTATTCGGAGCGCTTTGTGCATAGACCAAGGTTTCTCCATTGGCACTACTGACACAGGGGCTGTCACTCTGCTGCAGCGGCCGCCATGTGCGTGACAGGTCGTGTAACAGCATCCCTGGCCTCCATGTAAGTGCCGGAGCATCTCCTGCCCGATTTCAGTGGTCAGAGTCACGGCCAGAGGGTCACTGTCGAATGTCACCTTGGAGGAAATGGCCGTGGGCGGAAATCTCTGGACTGGGGCAGAGAGAGCCATAGTGAAGAACCTGGGCCTTTATACATGTTGTCCTTCAAAGGAGAGTTTATGCATCTCACAGGAATTGCATCCCCAATGCAGTCTCGTGCCAGCCTTCCCAGCCAGCTGGGATCACCGGCCATACAGGTTCCCCTGGGAAGTGGGCCTTGATCCTCCATATGGCTCCGGCATCATGGAGCTACTGCTGCTCCACCATGGCTGTCCCATGTGTCTGTTTTAATTAGAGGAAACTGAGATGGTTTCTAAAGCCCCTTTCAACTCTGTACTGAGTATTTTCATATATATGGTGCTATGGTTTGAATGCTTCCTCCAAAACTCACATCACTGCCCTGACGGTGTTAGGTGACTGAGTTGGGGGGCTCTCCCCCCACTAAGAGTTAATGCTGGTATCGTAGGAGTGAGCTGATGAAAGGCTAGAGCATCCCCCATTTCTCCTGTCTCATGCACTTCTTCCACCTTTTCACCATGGGGTAGCCCTGAGCAGGCACCACACCAGTTCTCAGGCCTCCTGGCCTCCAGAATTGTGAGCTTAATAAATATGTATTCCTTACAGATGACCCCGTCACAGGTATCCTGCTCTAGCAGCAGAAATGAACTAAGATACTGCGCAGTACCAGATGCTCAGAGCACAAGAATGGCCCATCGGTCCTGCAGGGGTTCTGATGAGCATGTGTTGGCTGACCTGCACCCCTGCCTCAGTGTCAAGAGGACCCCCACATTTCCAGCCAGGCTGGAGGCGTGTCCAATATTTTCACCATGGAACTGGACAGGTCTAAGCGTCCCAAGAGAGGTCAGTCCCAGACTGCACTCTGGGCTAATTCATCCTTTGTACTTGTTTAAACTTCACTTCCTGATGCCCAAGACAGGGGTCCAGGACCGGGCTTTGGAAGTTGCTGAGGGCAGCAGAGAAGAGGAGGCAGGCTGATATTGAACTCTTTTTAAGGCTTAGTCAAGGGTAACTTTTATTCAAGGGTAGAGGCCCTCGTAAGCACAAGCACTATTGCCTGCCAAAGAAATGTATGCAGGGTCTTCAAAAAGTTTACAGAAAACACGTATTATGAAAAACTATGCATGAGTTTCAATAATTTTTTGCACTAAAATAAACTCGTGCTTTAATTCCATTTTTCCCTGAAGTTTGTGAAGTCCCCTTCTAAGGAAGTTTGACAAAGACCCCACTGCAGCATTATGGCTGGGCGGGGGGAGGCAGGGCGCCGCCGTGGGTGCGCGGGCGGAGGAGAGCGGGCGAGCCGCTGTGGCTGAAGGACCCACACGGGCTGCATCTCCGGAAGGAAGGAAATGCCGAGTCACGGACTTGCCTAGGGCCCTTCCAGCTCTGCACGCTCTCTGTTCCTTCTTCCAGAACCTCATTACCTGTAACTCCTGCCCTGCTAGGACTTCGCCTTGAAGTGAAGCCCGAGTCCAGCTCTCAGGCAGGATTCCCGAAGACTGCCCAGGTGGGCGGGAGCAGCAGGTGGGAACGCTTGCCCTTCAGGAAAGCCTTGATGCTGTTGCTGAGACTCGCTGACCAGCAGCAGGGAGGGCTAGGCAGCTCCTGAGGAGGGCGCTGTGTTTCCCTCCCTCACACGTCAAACACCTGGCCTCCCCATGTGACCCCCTCTTCCCATTCGACGTAACGTTTTAACTCAGAGCTGTTTCTCCAGGCAGGCTCAGCGCTTTGCTCTGGCAGCCAAAACCACAGGGGCTGTGCCAGTCGGTTAGGGAGTTTTGGCAGTGAGACTGTAGCACCCGTCCTATCTGAAGAATGCCTTTCCCGATGTCTCCGTATGACTGAGGCTTTGGAAGTGCCCCCTGGAGTCTTTAACCCTGGGGTGCCCTGGACCACCTCGTCTTTTCCATGATTCTCACAAGATGGGTGAAAGCGAGGCTGGGAGGTTGCTGTGGGGTCCCAGTGTGAGGAGGACAGGCAGAACTGTGCAGAGGACAGGGCCACCTCCAGGGACTGAAAGTCAGCCCACCCACCACAGCCTCTGCACTAGACCCACCAAACACGCTTCAGCCCGGCATGGGACGTTAGGAGAACTGGGTTTATTCATCATCATCCTGAGAGTCAGACACCTGAGCTTGACCAAGGTAAGACCAGCACCCCAGCAGCTCCTCCACTCAGTCTGGCTTCTCCCCTCCTTCTAACCCCACCACCACCCACCCTCCAACCCCACTGTTTAACATCCTGGAACAGAAACATGCCCGCTGGCATGTGACACGCCATTTCAAAAGGTCAAAAACAAAGTCAAAATAAGAAACAAAAACATCAAAACGAAATTCAAAGAAAGGCTAGAGGAGAGGTTTAACTTCTCAGTGCATCTTTACCACGGTGGTTAGCCTCACGTGGAGCTGTGTAGACGTCACACCCTAGCATGGGGGCTGTCAGGGAGTGGCCTGCTTGGGGAGCTTTGTAGCGCTGGCACACCCTGGAGTGAGCCCTTCCACCCCTGAGAAAATGTCAGGCACCTGCGATTTTGTGTGGCTATTGAGGCACAGTGCTGGTGGTGGTTCCCAAGACCTTGACCCAACTGCTGGGAAGGCTTCAGAAAGGAGCATCCTTTCACCTGAAGAAAGGTGAAAGCACTTAGATTAATGAGGGCGCCAGGCTCGCCTCCCTGGAAGTGCGGCATGGCAGCGGCACTGTCTTGGACACGGGGAGTTCATCCCAAAGGGAGCTGAGTTGGGGGTAAGACTTCAGGCCAGAAGGGAGAGAAATGCTTGCGGGTTTGTAACCAGGAAACCCAGGGCAACCAAGTCCATTTGTCAGTGGCTGACTGGCAGTAAAGACTTGTCACTGCTAACGTGGGAGCTGTCAAAATCGGGCATTAGGAAGTGCCCTCTCCATAGCACGTCAGACCCAGTCCAGGGAAGCCATTTCTCCGCACATCAGCTGGCTACTCCATCGTGTGGTTCACTGTTTCCCATACTCAGGGTTCCCTTAAAATTCATCCTAGGACTCCACGAAAGGGGCCACCAGAACTCACAGCCCATTTGTTACAAAGAGCAATTGGCAGAAGGAAACCCTAGAGTGCATGGCCCCTGGCTGTGTTGGACCCGAGACACATTAGGAATAATCAGCGTTTACGGAGAGTCCCATGTCCCACCACCTAACATATGAGGGGGCTTTAAAAAGTGCACGGGAAAACGGAGTTAAAGTATGAGTTTATTTTGGTGCAAAACGGATGAACTCCATACATAGCTTTTCTGTAAGACTCATTTTCAACAAACTTCGAAGACCTCCTTGCATTTCTTTTCTAATCCTCAGAACCCAGGCGACTTCTGCAACTCCTGTTTCAGAGACAAAGGCTGAAGCTGAGACAGGCTTCCTAGTTAAGTTTGCACACAGCTGTTGGTGGAAAACCAAAACCCGCTGGGCCTTCTCTCTGCTATATCAAATTACTTTCCTTCTCAAATGTGTTGTGCTTTTTGCAAGAATTATTTATTTTTAAATTTTGCTTTTGGGCATGTGCACTCACCAAAGAGAGAAGGGAAGTGAGAAAGCTAGCTGCTAGGTCCTGGTTTCCAGCCACAGTGGGCCGTGTGGGAGTCCAGCACCTTCACCGCCATCCAGTCAATAATGTGTTTTTATAACACATTGAAATGAGGATGCTTTCATCATGCAAGCCTCTGCATAATTCTCAATTTGGGCAGCTGTGAGGAGTCTAAAGACCTCTGTCCAGGAAGAGAAGGAAGGATGACAAGAATACTGGGATAGGTGGTAGACACAGGCTCCCAGACCCACATGGAGAGTCAGGTGCAGAACTGACGCTGCAAATGTCATCTTTGATGTGGAAAAAAAAAATACACAGATGAGAAGATGAGAAGCTCTTCTAAAATAAAGTAGAAAAGAATGGAAAGATGAAAACAACGATAGTGAAGTTACAAAAGTGGAAGGCAGGGACCAGCAGTTAGCATAATGGCTATGTTGCTGAACTCCCATGTAGTCGATCATGGTTTGAGTCCCGGACCAGGTGGCTTAAACTCATGCTGGACATGTGTGTGTGCACACCCAAGATCCCGAGCATGCATGCCCAAGATCCCGAGGAGAATGGAGGAGAAAGGACTGCTGTGTGGCCATCCCCCCTGGGGTGTGATTTCTCGCTTTCTGTCTCTCTGTCTGTCTCTTTCTGGTGAGCGCATGTGCCCTGTAGCAAAAACCTCCCCCCCCCAAAAAAAAAGTGGAAGGCAAAGAAGAGAAAGCTAAGATTTGTACTGATGCTGAGGGAAAGGAAAGCATAGTTCAAACATAACTGTTACCTAACATTGTAACTGTAGAAAACTTGGGCTCCATAAAGGTAGACCTGTGCTTTGCAGCCTGAAGTGAGAGCCTCTACCTTGCTCTTGACAAAAATTAAAGTGAAGAGGCCCCGTATCGGTGTTTCCATGCACATCCTACGAAGGCTTTTTGTGTCTTCCTTGGGCACCAAACCATGGGAGCCCCAAGATACATGTGTGTGAGGCCCTAAAGCACGGTCGGACTCTGGCATTAAGAAAGCAGCTTTCACGGAAGGAGGCAATTACAAAAATTGAGACCACGAGTTTCTTCTTCAAATCTAAAAGCAGATTTCACAGTGCATCCAATCATTCTAAAATGATGGTTAGTGCCCAAATATTAGCTCAGGTCATTTTTGCTACAAATGCCCCCAAGATATTTCTGGTGACCTCTGGTCCATCTTAGCTTTTTCTTTCTCTTGTTCTGTTTTCTCCCTAAGAGATTTTAAAGTGGATTTTCTGCTGCTTGTAAGGGGAGAGAAAGACAGGCATCCCCAGCAGGGTCTCCACACTGTACCTGCCCCAGCCTCAGCCAGCCTGGAGCATGGGCACACGCACCTGACATGCATAGGGAGACCCCAGGGCGTGAGCCGGTGACCTCCCCTGTGAGTCCAGGTTTGCAGAGCTATGGGTCACTGCTGCACCACCAGCTCACACCTGTTTTCTTTTTAGCTATCCCTGGGCGTTTCCTCTTCCTAGTATGAGGTCTGAGCCAGCTAAGACTCTGTGACCTTGCACAGGACTGCTGGTGACACTGAGGGACAGATGATGCTTCTCGTACATATGGTTGTACTTCAGTAGGGCAGGAGATCAGAGCAGGGTCTTGGATGTGAATTGACGGGGATTCGATAGGTACCTGAAGGTCTGGCTCCATGGAGGTGACAGCCAGCACATCTAGGCTGACTGTAAGGGTCCAGCTTTCATGGCCCTGGTGTCAAAGCCCTTAGCCTCACCAGGGGCCAGTTCTCGCCCTCTTGGTACATGGACATGGCTCCCAGAGTGGCCAGGCCGCTGCAGCACAGCCTGGGCATTCTCTGTGTCCCATTTTTGTTTCGATCCTTCAGTAAAGACAGATAAAGATCCCTGTGCCATTCTGGGGGAATCTCCAAACACACACCCGCCCAAAGCACTCAAAGAACCGTGCCAGGCCTCCCCACATGGAAGCAGCTGGCTAGCGTGACTTCCTGGGATCTAACGTGTGGGATCTTCCCCAATGTGGGCTCTCCCTGGCATGCCGACATCAAGGCTCCCACCCACCACGTCCACCTGCAGAATTGCCTCCAAATGTTGGTGCCAGGCTGGTCTGCGCTCCCTCCCAGGATCTGGATTTGGTGCCCTCCTTAGGGCTCTGTGACCGCAGGGCCTGGTTCTGCTGCTAACGGGGCTGCCAATGGTTACCGACTTCAGTCCCCATCTCTGCAGCTCTGCGGCCTTTCTTACTCAGGTCTGGTCCACTTTGGGTCTTCTGGCTGGCTCGCTGATGGAGGACAATCAGTGAGACCGAAAACACAAACAAGTAAACATCAATAAAGCACTGCATGGACTTAGTGTAGGGTAACCCATCTGCAAGAAAGATGGTGACCCCAAAGATCCTGCACCTTCAGTCCCAGGTCCGCTCTGTTACATTTTGTGCTCAGTTTCCCACCACCACCTTGGAGCTGTCCACCCCAAAGCGAGCCAGGACTTTGAAAAGGATTTCAAAGGGGCTGCATCTGGCTTTGGGAACATGTCTGCCCCAGCTCCTGGAATTAATCTACCTAACAGCGGCCAGCCGGACTAGGGGGCCATGTTAAACAGCAAGGATGGGAGGAATTCAGAGGGCAAACAAGGTGACAGCCATCTCTGAGAAATTGGGGAAGTCAGCCACACTCAGGGCAAGATCACGAAGAATGGTGGGGCGTAGGGGACTATGGGAATGTGTGTGACCCCACTGACACACTCACTGTGCCCCTCTAGCCTCCGCTGCACCCTACTGGCCCTGAGCAGCAGTGAGCGCCGGAGTTAAATTCTTACCTGGGACGTGCAGACCCTCCAGCCGAGATAACAGCCCAAGCCACTGTGACCTGGAAAGCTGACATCTTTGACCCTGGAGTGGCTGTGATCCCATCCCGGGTAACCTGGTCCCCTGTGCTCAGGGTGGTCCCCTGTCCCTCACACGGCGTTTCCCCCCAGGACCCTCCCGTTAGCTCCTTTAAAGTTCCAGCTCGGCCCCGCTGGCTCATGGCATGGTGGTGAAGGCAGCTGCATCCCCCACAGCTGACTGTGCAGTTGCGTCCCTGTCCACACCAGGCACCTGTGTGTGTGCCCAGAACCCCAAAAGGGGAAATGGAAGAGAAGGAATTATGTTGCCAGGCCCTATGGGGCGGCGAGGAAGGCTGCTTTCTCTGTCTCTGTCTCTCTCTAGCCAGTATGTGTGCCCTGGAGTTAGGCCCAAGGTACAAGTTACTCATCCTCACAGAAAAACAACTCTAGGGGCCCACAGCCTCTTCTGTCCCAGTCCAGAGGCTGCACCCCTCATTGGAGGTAGACCAAGAATCACTAGAGGTTGGGTTTTGGGGCGTAAGACCCCTAACGAGGCAAATCTGTGTTTCAGAGCCAAACAGCTAGTCAGAGGCTCTCACACCTCCCGTGTTCCCCTCCCTGGGAGACGTGAGCTGTGGGTAGTTCATGGGCGTGCAGTACGTCGGAGTCCGTGGCTACAGAACCTGCCGCGTTCGCTTTCTGGGGCTGCAGTAATGACCCACCATGAGCTCCATGACTTAGAACAACAGAAATTTATTCTCCACAGTTCTGGAGGCCAGACGTCTGAGATCAAGGTGGCAGCATGGCCGTTTCCCTCTGAGCTCCGTGAGAACCTGTCCCCGCCTCTCCCTGGCTTCTGGTAGTGGCCAGCACGCTCGGCCTTCCTCTCCTGGCAGCCCCATCTCTGTCTCTGCTGCCCATGCCACTTTCCCTCGAGGTGTGTCTGTTTCCAGACCTCTCCGTCCTTACGAGGATGCCACCCTCAGCCAGGGTGACCTCATCGGATCTTGACTGCAACTGCAGACTGTCCATGTAAGGCGCGTTCCCAGGAACGGGAGTGCAGACTCCCACGTGTCTCGTGGGGGAACACAGCTTCCCCGTGCGTAGTCAGGGCAGCTCCCTCCATTCTCGGAACGCCCTAGGTGTGCAGGTGCCCTGTCCTCTGGTGCCCTCTCAGAGCCCAAACCGGCCCTCCTCCAGAACGAGAGCAGCTGGCCGAGGTCTGCTCATTGCTGCAGTCCCTGTGTGTTTCTACACACGGGAGAGCTCTCGTCCTGCCTTCCACAACCTAGCTTACATTCCTGGCTCCTATTTTTCCGTCCCTTACGTCCTGGCCCCCACATGCACAATAACAGGGTATGTCTCAAGGGTCATCAGAACCACCTGCAATGGCTTTTCTCCCAGCGGTGCAAAGCCAGCGTGGAACATCACACGAGCTGGACCTGGAGGCTCTGGAGATGATACAGCGGGAGTGCAGGGGTCACCCACCAGTTCCCACGGCTACTGCCCTTCGAAGTGTGCCTCAACTCTGAAAGGCTTCCACTTCTCAGCTTCCTCGTCCACGCATCACTGAGGTGTACTCTTCATGTCGACCAGCTGCTGAGGTTGGGACGCATCCCCCGTGATGTCGGAGTGTGCAGGGGGTAGAGGTCATTTTCTCCTGACATGAAACCCCAGCGTTTGTGCAAAAGTGAGTTCAGTGCAGACTCCAGGGGCACTTTCGGTCAATTGCCCTTGGCTCCGTTGCAGGGAGATTTCTGGCTTCCCACCCAGGTGTCCATCTCAGTGGGGTGTGTCCAGAGGAAGGCACAGCTGGAGGCTGTGGGGGGACCCGGATGAGGCTGTCACTCAAAGAGCTCCAGGTAGTCAGGTGGCTCTTCCTGCTGTCCGCAGGGGTAGAGAAGGAGCTCCTTCCCCAGGGATGTAATGGGCTCCTCCTGTCAATCAGAGAGCACAGGGTCAGCACAGACAGGGCTGTGGGCGGGGCTTGTGGAGGCAGCGAGGAAAGGACAAGCCCTTCAAACCTCAGAGGATGTGTCCCCTGCATGCCCCTGATTTAGTATACAGGAAGCACTCCTGGCTTATGAAATCTTAAAAGGATTTTCTTATTCATGAACTGCT
>NW_006160006.1:61009-71473 GCF_000334495.1 Tupaia belangeri chinensis | reverse complement strand
ACTCTTTCACTCTAGGGTTTCAGTTCTAACTTAAGACTTCTCAGGGGCCAAGCAGAGGCTCTGCAGTGAAGTGGAACATCCCGTGAAGCTGACCCACATGGGTGCATGTCCGGAGACCTCCCCAAACATGCCAGACACATGCACGCCCAGGATCTGAGCCTGGCTGGCTGAGAGTGACAGTAGCTCGTGGTGTCCCTCTGTCCGTCTGTCTCTGTGTGTCTAATAGAAGAATATATAAACTTAAGCAAAAAAAGAAATCTGACCTTGGACATACACAATTTTTGTGATCCAGGAAAGGCAGTGAAAAGTTCCGATTATCGGGAGGAACTCTTCAACACGGATCCCCCCAACACACACGCTCGCTCAGTCACCTCCCTCCGAACTGCCTTTCGTTGTCAGAGCTGCCACCAGGAACAGTCCATGGAGCAAACGGGGCTCATTAGTGGCCTCACCTTGTGATACTCCACCAGATCCGCCAGGGTGGCGTGCTGCAGCTGGTCCACGCCCAGGAAGCTGTACGAGTCCGCAGAGGCGTCGATGAGGAAGTGTTTGCAGCCCTCCTCCGACAGGTAGGACAGGGCGTAGCCTTTGATCCTCTCGCTGACTCGGATGAGAAAGCTGCCGGGCACGGCCGCACTCAGGAGCTCGTTTGCCTTCTTCAGTGTGAGGATTCCTGTGAAAAAGAAAACGAGCAGGTACTTCAGCCGAACCATTCCTGAGACTGTCAAATCCAGGTGTCTGGATATGGCTTACAGGTCACTAAGGTGAGTCCACTGTGTATTTCTAGGAAACACAATACGATATTCTTCTGGTATTTGGTGACCAGACACGGGTGAGTTATACAGGCAAGTGGACAGTGTGAGTGCGAGCTTAAACTGCACGTCACGAGTCTATTCCCACTTACGCCCCCTTACAACAGCACGGTGCGACAGCTTCTGAGCACCTGCCAGGATCCCTCAATGGTCATCCTGGGAGGATCAGAGCTAGAAGGGGACTTACAGATGCTTTGCAAAGACTCTTCCCTGTACCGAGTGCCCTGGGAATGATTTGACTTGGTTTATCCAGGGGTTCTCAACCAGGAGATGAGGCAACATGTGGGATATTTTGGTGTCATGGTTGGGGTGGTACTGGCACCGAGGAGGTAGAGGCCTGGGGGGCTCTACCATCCTGCAATGCTCACGACAGCCTCACCCTGCAAAGAAGACCCCAGCCCACCTGTTGGCAGTCCTCAATGGAGACAGCCTTGCCTAGGGGTTTCAGTTGGTGAGAGCTGGGATGGAACCTGGTCTGCCACGTTACCAAGTGCCATCTCCTGTAGCGTCTCTGAAGTAACACCTCATTGGCATTTAAAGGAATGAAATTATACCTGAGGGATGGGGGGAGTCTTCGAAAAGTTCGTGGAAAGCAAGTATTGTGAAAAAACTACATATGGATTCCAAAATATTTCTGCACCAAAATACACTCAAACTTTAATTACACTTTTCTACCACCTTTGGAAGCCCCCTTGTGTAACTGAGCTGCTGTGAGCTCATGCCAGCCTTCTCTCCAGTCAGTCTAAACTCATCAAGTTTGAGTCCTGTTTCAAAATTCCCTTCTTATCCCGACTGCAACCCTTTAGATGAGCAAACGATGCTGTAAAACACCTGGAAAGAGCCGGCACATCCGGGAGGACGTCACTGAGCTGCTCAGCGCGCCGGGAGCTGGGGGGAGCTGTGTTCTCCCCACGCCCGTCTCCGCCTCCACAGAAGTGCCTGTGAGTACTCAGTACTTCATTATTAGGAAACAAACAAAAACCTCCTCCTGAAAAGGCAGTGCCTTCTCATTGCCCGTTAGTCTTACTGTCTGCAAAGTCTAACTGAGAAAAGAACCCTCATCATCCATAAAATAAAAGCATTTCTCTTCTCATTTCTGTAAATACACCTCTAATAAGGAGAGGCTTTAAAAATCTGCCTGTTCTCCTCCAGCCAAGATCAGCCAGTCAGCCCTCTCCCACCCCTTGGTCTCCCATGCACCATGGAAGCAGGTGCACACCCAGGTCCTGCACAGCAGAGCCCCAGGGCACGGGGCCAAGCCAGCTGAGACCTTGGGTCAGGGATGGAGGTGGGCAAAGAGCCCTGGCAGCCCCCTGCTCATGGTTAATGTCCTTGAAATGGAAGAAGACACATGGCCTCTCTTCTGGGCTCCAGCTCTTCTGCCTTGACCCCAGTAGGGACACCGAGGTACAGGGGTCAGCTGTTCCGTGGTATCCAGCCACGCTCTGCCTTGTTCTGAGTGTGAGAGACCCACCGGGGACTGCAGGCCCCACTGCCACATGTGTGGCTGCTGCACCGTCCACGGGGTGGCATAGAAATCCCAGCAGAGGCACGCCTGGGTCTGTTTCCCTTCGAACCTCCCTAGTCCCATGGGTGAGTTCCAAGTGGCAGCAGTACGTAGAAGCACGGCATCTGTCAGAGGTCGGAAGACTCCGTGTTAGTGTGTGGAACCTGGCGTGTTCCTCAGGACACCGAGTCCCCTTCAGACCCAGGGCTACAGAGGGAGGATGCATTCTAGAAAAGTCTGCTGTCCCAGACTTGTGACAGACCAACTGAAATTCCAGGTTACTTCCGTGGGTGAGCAGATGCTGTCATTTATAACATCTGGGTATTATCCACATGGACTTGATTGTTAGAAAGAAAGCAATTCTGGAAAAAGCGGGGCCAGCCCTGGGTTAGGAACAAATTTCTCCTAAAATCAGGTCCTATAGTAACTGCCAGTCGGGCTGCCGGAGAGCCTCCCTTCCCTGTGGCCGTTGCCCGTCACACAGACCTCGTGTCTAATCTCCTGAGACACCAGAACTCGACACGAGTTTGTGGCAAATCATGCCATCAGGAGGCTCCTCGCACAGGATGGAATTAGGGACAGGTTCAAAAGTGAGTGCCCAGAGATGAGGCCCTGTGTGATGTAAGAGGGCGTTTCTCTCTTTGCTCTTTCACTCAGAAGAGAACCACGTTCCTTTAGATCACACTCGCGCGGTGCACCCGAAGATACAGATCAACGTACGGTTTGTCACGAACGCGTCAGTGGGTGACTCGGCACCATGGCTTGACCACTGGCAGCAAGTTCTGTCTGCAGGGTAGGGAGCCCTGGGGTGCAAAGCCCAAACTCAGAGCCAGGTTCTGATCCCTGTGGACTCTGGCAGTCTCTTCCAGTATGTATCACCCTCTGATCGGCGTGATCTGAAGGATTCCAGACAGAAGTTTCCATCCCAGGCCCCTAAAGCCAGTGCTGCCTCCCTCTGCCCAGCTGTCTCCACACAGTGAAAGAACCAAACCGACCCTGGCGTGGGGATACAGTGCTAGCGCTGTGCTAGGCCGGGGGCCACATGGATGACCAGGGTTCGGTTCCTGGGTCCACCTAGACATGCCAGGCATGTGTGTGCCTGAGATTCTGGCTGACTGGGAGAGGCTGGTGTGGATCACAGCGTGAGACCCTGTTGAAGATGCTTGCTTATCTGTTGGTATATCTCTAGTGAAAGAAAAAGAAAGGAAGGAAGGAAGAATGAAAGAAAGGAAGGAAGGAAGGGAGGAAGGAAGGAAGGAAGGGGGAAGATTTCTTTACTAGTGAAGAAGGGTAAATAAAGAGATTTGTTTTATTTTCGCATTGAATGAACCAGATTTCCCCTGGGAAATTGTTTCAGAGCTGAATCCAGGCCAGGAGTGGAGAGCTGTGGGGCAGGAGAAAGCAGAGGACATGAGCGAGGCCTTTGACAACACCCTCCTCCGGAGAGCGGAAGTAAGGGTTCCTAGGAGTCTTACACCCAGCAGGAGGGAGATGCCTGTGGGCAGAGGCTGTGCTCTTGCCAAGGTACACCGCTGGTTAAAGGTGAAGCCTGGGATTTGAACCATCCGGCCCCAGGTGGTGAGCTCCTAACCACCCCTGACTTTCTTCTTCTCGGCCTCTGGGTAAAGAAATGGGGTCGGGAAGCATCAGCTGGCTGCAGCAGAGGAATCAGTTAGACACCGTCAACAAAGCATGTGACCACAAAGCAAAGCCTGGTGACAAAAGTATTAAAAAATACTTTCTAAATAGTCAAATTCCCCTTTTTATACAAAATCTTAAGAAGACCCCCTCCCCCAAAGCAGAGTCAGGCTCCTTTGCCTCACACACCCCATGTGCCCCTGGACTCCAAGGTTCCTCTAGGTATCCTCAGGACCCCAAAGCATGATGGGAACCAGAAGACTGGAGCTCAGGGCTCCCAGGTACAGGCCACTGACACCCTGTGGCTCCCAGCACTGGGGTGAGGGCTCACGTGCAAAATTTCCAGTGAGAGGGTGCTGGGGCTAATGGACTGTTCTCCGCATAGTAACAGTTTGTAGGAGTCCTTTATGAGAAAGCTCTTCCAGAACAAAACAGCAAAGCAGAGTGTTTCCTGCAGAAAAGCTAGCTCTTCCCTAATGTGAACAAGTGTGTGTAGCTTTATTTCTTTATGTCTCCTCTTCGCCAGTTACATCAGAAACCTGCACAAATGCTAGGCACAAAGGAACACCACAGAGAAGAACTCAGACCAAGGGCTACGCTGCCACTGAAGCAGGTGAAGCCTTCATACTAAGAGGAGCCCTGCTGGTCCCACAGGGTCAGGACAGTGACCCCTGGGAAGAGATTTGCAGCTGCCCCTCCCTGCCACACACACGCAGGGACAGATCCTCGCTGCTGACCACAGCTGTGCACCCTACGAAATGCATGATCAGGAATATAAATGAGGCAGGATGTCTACAGCATCTGGGGACACGGCGTGGAGATGTCACAAAAAACAGTAATCTGTCCGTGGTGAAGACAGACACTTGAAAATCCCTTCGTCAGGGGTGAGCAAAATGCTAATGGCCCCATGACTACCGTATCTATTCCTTGGCAAAACAGTCCAAGAACAGATTACCCATCAGTTGTGGGCATTGATTCACGGGTTTGCTAAGGTTTCAGTCTGAAGAAAATGGTGGGAAGCTTCCGTGTGCTCTTCTTCATGCAACCTGACCAGATGTGTGCTACGTTTGTGGTGGTGCCTGTCCGGAGTCACAGGAGCTAATGGATGACAAAGGCCTGGATAGATCGGGGGGCCGGGGGGAGACAAAGAATCTCATTTCGACAACCGTCACTAGGGAATCTGAGTTCCTGAGAATAATTAATGGATCCAAACCGAAGTGGATGGGATTTACCCCCCAAGGAGAGCGAGGCAGTGGGATATGTCAAAAATGGAAGCAATCAAAGAAGCTAGAGGGGGGCTAGTTGGTGTCCCACCGAAGTTAACCGGATTTGCTTCTTAAGTAGCTTAGCATTGGGACTAAAGCCTTAGAGAGAAGATTCGATTACACACCGTGCCAGCAAAAGACATCGTAAGAGACAAACAGAGACGGAAATCTTTATCCAGTCTAATTATAGCCATATTGGAATGAGAAGGTGTTAATCACATTTCAGAAAAATTATCATCTATTGACACATCAAGCAAGTAGGTACATTCTCTCGCAACACAAACCATGGTATGCCTGGGGGATTGACTCCCGGACCCCCGCGGATGCTAAAGTCTGTGAGCTCCAGTCCCTTACGTAAGATGGTAGTGTTTGCATACGACTAACATCCTCCCGTGTACATTAAATCATCTCTACATTACTTATAATACAAATTCTTAATCCTTAATATAATGTAAATGCTATGTAAATAGGTATTATACTATATTATTTTCTTTCCTGTATTGTCATTTTTTCAAACGTTTTCAACCTGAGGCCGGTGGAACATGCACACAGACCCTGCCTGCACGGAAGGCCAGCTATACATTAACGTCTCCCTTTCTACCACCCAGCTCTCCCACCCCGCCAATTCCTAAGCTCTGTACAACTGTCTCCTTAGTAGGAGCAGGAAAATGTTGATAGAATAAGAAAAGGGATCTGTGCATCTCGGGACAGAAATTCCCAATTTTATTTTATTTATTCCTTGAGCCTTTCTCTAAGAAAGGGTCTAATTACATACCACACACCGTGGAGATCATAAGCATGCGGCAGAATGAGCAGAATGGCTGTGTTCAGTGAGCAGGGCATTAGGACAGCCAAGAGGTCTCTATGACACTTGTCACCCACATTATGGATGGTAAAGTCTGCCGCCAAGGCTGCCATAGGGGCCAGCTGGTGGAACAAGAGTACCACAATGCTTCACGATGCTGGACGCACACGGGAAGTTCCCAAGTCATGTCCCAAGGCCACGTTCAGTACATGCAGACACATGCGTGTGCCCATAGGGTGAGCTGGCTGACGTTGGGGACCAATCATGGTATGAAGACCCTGTTGCAGTTTGCCTGTGTCTTTCTCCCTATAAATAAATAAACTTAAAAAAAGATGATCATAATATGGTAATTCAATGCAAGAATAAAAATAAGAATTGTCAGGACAGCACATGGCGTAGTGGTTAAGGCTCTAGATTCCCACATGGCCATTCACTGTCCGAATCCTGGACTTGGTGGCTTGAAAATCAGGCTAGGTGTGTGCCCCAAATCCCAGGAGATTTGAGGAGAAGGAATTGTAGCATGGCCATCCCCCCTGGGAGGTGATTTCTTATTTTCCATCTCACCGTAGGTCTCTAGTGAGCACATGTGCCCTGTGGCAAAACTGTAAAAGAAGAATTGTATTCGAGTGTGAAGACAATCCTGAATCCAAATGGAGTTCAGGAGAAAAGGCCAAGAGATCCAAAGTGATGAAGAGAGAAGATTCCTCATAAAGACACAAAACCCAAGAGCCAGGTAATTGTTCTAGTACTCGGAAGGTCAAAGCCAAAAATCCAGCAGAGTTCACTTTCCCTGTCCTCCTCTATCTGCTTCCGTCCTCTTCTCAAGTTTCATTAAGAGAAAAAGAGGAAGGTACAAACTTGAGCAGAGTGACAAATTAGGTGACCAAAATATTGATTTTAACTGAACAAAGAGAACACAGGATGTGCATGGAAAAGAAAGGAAGACCATAAAGCAATGAAGAACTACTTTCCCCCCTATTTCAAAGCAAGGTGCCTGATGAATAAACAATTATATTTCAAAGAGATAAGTTGTGATCTCTCCTCTTGATCATGGAAACATAAAATCGTGTCATCCTCAAACAGAAGATAATGATTCATATTTTCATATTGACAACGTGGTTGTGTATTTATTACAGTGCCGTATTATTTATTCCGCTTCTGACTATGATAAATATTTGTATAAATGAAAATAAATCAACAGCAATAGCCCGTTAATGAAGGACAGTCGGTAAAACTCAAAAGTCTTATTTTTTAACCAAAGCTCCCCCTGAATTTCTAGTCCAATGGTGTCTCCCTAGCGCTCAGCAGCTATTCAGAACTGCCAGGACTTTTTAATCACATCAAGCGTTGTTCTCGATTTCTTACTCCCTGCTGTGGGGAAAAAAAAAAAAAAACCACCACCCTTGTCATCAGGGATGACAGCCTCTTCTGCCCGATGACTCAGAAACTACAAAGCGGCTGATCTCCTCGGTGCTTATCTCAGAGCGGAAACAGGCAACTTCAGACGGCGGAGCACCACGCCTGCCACAGACTGGCCCCTGTTCCCTCTGTTCCACTTTGAAACTGCTGTCACGTTTCCTCCCAGTGTCTTCAAAGCAGAACAGAAGGGACGAGCCTGGTGGCCTGGACCCAGGTGGGACAGGGAGCTCCTCCGGGACTGATTAATCACTGAAGTTTGGATCGCCAAAGAGCACATATTTTCAAAGGAAACCGGGCATTGTGCCGGGGTGCTCTGAGCTCCACAACAGCCCTTTAGGAGAAAGCCTAGCTAATCATCGTTCTTTCCCTCTTGCACGTTGCGCAGCACGCTTGCTGTGTGTCCAGCCTATCGGTCCAGTTCACCGCAGACCTCATGGAAGCCAGTTGAGGCGTAAGCCACCAACTTTCCTTGCAATCCAAGAAATGGAGCAGTCAGTGACGTTTGAGCCAGGTGGAAGAGGGGCTTGAGTTAAGTTTCTTGGGGGAAGACACAGAAATGGTTCATTAGCTAAGATGAGGGGCTTCAAAAAAATCTATGGAAAGTGGAATTGAAGTATGAATTTATTTTAGTGCAAGACATTTTTAAATTTATTGGGGATGTAAGCCCAGAGCCTCCTCCTGGGGGTAAGCCTCCCAGAGCACCACGTGTTACCACTGGGCCCCTCCCAGCCCCCTCCACAAAGTTGTTTGTTTTATCACCAGATAAGTCATTCTTGTGCACGCACAAAAGAGATGAAGCAAAGGGGAAAGACTGACCACCTGCAATCCCTTCTCCTCTGTCTCCACTACATCAGAACCCTGGGCACACACATGCACCTGTTCTTCCAAGCCACGGAGGCTGGGACTCAAACCAGAGTCAGCCATGTGGCAGCCAGCTTCCTTAACCACTAGACCACAGGGCCAGCTCTCCTCCACAAACTTTTTGAAGACCCCTTGTATCTGGTGGTGCAGGTACCTCAATGCTGCTTGATGCCGGGTACAGGTGGGAAGGTCAGAACCCACCCAATTCACCTTCAGCCTTAACCGTATATGGAAAATAAGCGACGGAAACCACAGAGTTTTAAATCAGAGATCACGAAGTTCAACTTCTTCCTTTAGTGGATCGGAGAACGAGACTCAGATGAATCGATCTCCTACAGAGAAAAAGACGGTTTGCTCCAGATCGCTGGGCCAGTCAGGGGGAGGTGGGACTGAAGGCAGCCTTGGCCTGCTGACCGCCTGCCCTGGCACCACAGCCAGCACCCATCACCGGCTCTCCCTCTGTAGAAGCAAGGTACTGCCGGGACCAGTAGATGGCGTAGTGGCTGCATCCCCGGACTCCCACATGGCCAACTGCGGTGGGAGTTCCTTCCCAGAGGCTTGGTGCGTGTGCATGCATGCCCAAGATCTCAAGAGGACTGCGGCATGGCCATACCCCTGGGGGCGATATCTCGCTTTCTGTCTCTCTGTCTCTGACCCTCCAGAGAGTGCATGTGCCCTATAGCAAAAAAAGCAGTAGCAGCAAGGGTGGGAGCTCCAAGCAAGTGCGGGTGGTGGGTCTGGAGGAAGTCCCACCCACCGCACGTGTCTCGTCGGTGAGATTAACTCACATGCTCACAGCCACTGTGCCCGCTGGCTGCGTTCCGCACAGCCCCGAGGATGCAGTGTGGGAACCTCTGAGAGGCCGCTTCGTAGTGTGTGTTCTTTCCGCCCTCCTCATGGGGTAGCCCACCCGGGTCATCCGAAGGCGTCTCTGCACTCACCGTGGAACCAGGGAGCGATGGTGTCTGCGGCCTTCTGGTAGCCGGCCGGCAGCGGCAGCTGCTCCTCCCGGAACCAGCGCACGATGTCCTCCTGGGCCGAGCTGGACGCCGTCCTTGTCACGCCCTGGGTTCTGCTACGTGTGAACATTTTCCAAGTTAGATCTAACTTGTTTAAAAATAACGCCGTCAACATTCTTACACACACACACACACACACACACACACACACACAAGGGCACTTCAAACAGTGCATGGAACAATGAAATTAAGGTATGAGTTTATTCTGGTGGAAAAAATTTTGAAATGTATGCATCATTTTTTCATAATATACATTGGGACCAGAAGTTGGCATAATGGCTCTGTCGCTGGGCTCCCACATAGTCGACTGTGGTTCGAGTCCTGGACCCGGTGGCTTAAACTCACACCGGGCCTGTGTGCGTGCGTGCCCAAGATCCCGAGAGGAGAGTGGAGGAGAAGGGATTGCGGTGTGGCTATCCCCCCTGGGGGGTGATTTCTCACTTTCTGTCTCTCTGTCTCTGTCTTTCTGGTGAGCACACACGCCCTATAGCAAAAACCTCTCAAAAAGTAATGTTTATTGATAATGCACATTTCCATGAACGTGCTGAAGAGCCCTCATGTGTTTATCCGTATGCATACACGTACATACAGAGTAGGAGAGAGAGACAGAGACAGGAAGAGAATGACATACTTTTTGGGATCTAACTCTGTGGCCGAGCCAGTGGGAGGCTGGACCCTCCGCACACCAGGGGCCAACTCCAGGATGGAAGGAGGTAGGAAGATAGCCTTCCCTTGTCCCTCCAGTCAGAAAAAGCTTAGTCGTGGGTATGTGCCACTGCTGAGGTAACCCACCAGTTTAAGTTCATTTTAAACATGAACTAGCAGCTGTACTAACGCCCAACTAGAACTTGAGGGAATAGGCACAAAAAATGACAGCCGGGCCCCGCACTGCCCCCTGAAAAGCAGCAGGTCCTCGCCAACAGAAATCAAACGTCCTCAGCCTCCTTCCCTGGCACTCCCAGGGTTCTATTCTCTCTGCTCTCTGGTTCTAGGAACCTTACTGACTCGCTTTTTTCTCTCCCACACTTTGAAGAGGTTCAGTTCTGCTAAAAACAAACAAACAAACAAAAAGTATCAGAAATACAAAGTGAACAGAAGAGCATTTGAAGAAAAGCAAAAAAAAAAAAAAAATAGGCAG